>NC_133666.1:153855670-154455670 GCF_037893015.1 Macrotis lagotis
ATCAAGGTAAGTGGCACTCTTCCAAGAATATAGCATTTAATAATAGCTAACTTGCCACTTACTATGAGCCAGTTACTGTGCTAAGCACTTTATAATTCTTATCTCATTTGATTGTCAGAACCCTGGAAGGTAGATGGTGTTATTATCTTCTTACAGATGAGGAAACAGAGGCAAACTGAGATTAAGAGACTCGCATAGGGTCACACAGCTAGCAAGTTTCAGAGGTCAAATTTGAATTCAGGTCTTCCTGACTTTAGGCTGAGTGCCTGCTAGCTGTCTTTTGAATTAAAGGGCACAAAAAACTTTTTTTAACCAAATCAGAGTAATTATCAGTTACCCCATATATATTGTCCCATCTTTGATAATTATTATGGCTTTTATTTTCTCTAAATTTTTTTATTTATACTCTTATTGGGGTTTGGTTTTTGATATTTTATTTTTATTTTTCCATCTATATGTCATGAAAACCTTTAAACATTCATCCTCCTGCATATTCATAAGATACACATTTTTTCACCACCTTCCCTTCCCTCCCAACCTCTCAGTGGTGGACAGTATGGTAAAAGTTGTACTTATACACCCATTTTAACATGCCCACATATTAGTAATTTTGTGTATGAGGAATTGGGTCCATGGGAAAAGAAAGAAAATCATGGGATGGGAATGAAAAAAAGGGAAGTTTTTTAAAAAAGTGAACATAGTATCCATTCAGATTCTGTGATTTTGGTTTTTTGTTTTGTTTTGTTTTGTTTTTCCTCTGGCTGTGGATGGCATCGCCCAAAACAGGTCTCCCAATGTTGTCCTAGATCTTTGAACTCCTGAGAGAAGCTACATCCATTGTAGTTTATCAATTCACAGTATTGTTATTAATGTATACAATATTCACTTGGTTCTGGTATCATCATGCAGCATCAGTTCGTGTAATTCTCTCCATTCTTGTGGTACTCTATAACTTGTTCAGTCATTTTCAACTGATGGACATCCCTCAATTTCCAGTTCGTTGCCACTTCAAAAAGAACTGCTAATAAATACTTATGAATAGGAGGGACTTTTCTTATCTTTTATGATTCTTGTGAAAATTGGCCTAATATTGGTATTGTTGGGTCAAAGGATATGATCAGTTTTATTGTTCTTTGGATTTAGTTCCACCTTGCTCTCCAGAATGGTTGGATTAGTCCACACAATTCCACCAACAATGCATCAATGTCCCAATCTTCCCACAATTTCTCCAACATTGATCATTTTCCCCTTTTAATCATCTTTGCCAATCTGAAAGGTGTGATATGGTACCTCACAGTTGCTTTGATTTGCATTTATCTAATTAATAATGGAGCATTTTTCATATGATTATATGCATAGCTTTATTTTTTTTTTTTTCATTTAAAAACTGCCTGTTCTTATCCTTTAGTTATTTTTTCAGGTGGGGAATGAATTGTACATTATCAATTTGATTTAATTCTCTATATTTTAGAAATGAGACATTTATCAGGACCCTTAGCTGTGAAAATTGTTTCTTGACTTTGTTTTTTTTTTCTTGATTACATTGGTTTTGTTAGTGCAAAAATTTTTAAATTTAATAAAGTCAAAATCATCCACTTTGCAATTTATAATGTGATTTATTTCTTGTTGGTCATAAATTCCAACCCCCTTCCATAGATCTGACAGATGAGTATTTCTTGATCTGTTAATTGGTCTTTGGTGTCACCCTTTATATCTAAATCCTGCACCCACTTTTGATCTTATTTTGGTATAGTATGTGAGTTGTGGATCTATATCTAGGTTTCCCCTTACTATTTTCCAGTTTTTCCAACAGTTTTTGTTGAATAGTGAGTTCTTATCCCAGAAGCTAATGTCTTTGGATTTGTCAAACAATAGATTCCTATAGTCAATTCTGTTTCTTAAATAGTACCAGGCACTTTTGATGACTATTACTTTATAAAATAGTTTTAGATCTGGAACAGCTAGATTATCTTTTCTTATGTTTTTCCCCATCAGTTCTCTTGATATTCTTGACCTTTTGTTGCTCTGAATCTAATTTTTTTCCTAGCTCTATAAAATAGTTTTTTGGTAGTTTGGTATGGCACTGAATAAGTAATTTAATTTGGATAGGACTATTATTTTTATTATATTAGCTCTAACTAACTATGAACATTTGATATTTTCCCAATTGTTTAGATATGACTTTATTTGTGTGATTATTTGTGTATTTTATAATTGTGTGGGTTTATTTTATATCCTGTTACTTTGCTAAAGTTTCAAATAGTTTTTTAGTTGATTTTCTAGGGTTCTCTAAGTATAACATCATGCCATTTGCAAAGTGAAAATTTTGCTTCCTCATTGCTGATTCTAATTCCTTCAATTTCCTTTTCTCCTCTTATTTCTGAAACTAACATTTCAAATACTACATTGAGTAGTAGTGGTGATAATGGAAATCCTTATTTCACACCTGATCTTATTGGAAATGCTCCTAATTTATCTATGTTACATATAATATTTGTTGATGATTTTAGTTATATTGCTTACTATTTTAAGGAAAACATTTAGTCCTATACTCTCTAGTGTTTTTAACAGGAATGGATGTTTTATTTTGTCAAGGGCTTTTTCAACTCTATTGAGAAAATCATATGATTTGTTTTTGTTGGTTGTGTTATTGATATGTTCAATTAAGTTGAGTGCTTTCCTAATATTGAACCATCCCTGTCTACCTGGTATAAATCCTACCTAATCATGGTGTATGATCCCAGTAATAACTTGTAGTCTCCTTGCTAAAATTTTATTTAAGATTTTTGAATCAATGTTCATTAAGGAGATTGGTCTATAATTTTCCTTGTCTGTTTTAGTTCTTACTGGTTTCAGTATTGGCACCATGTTGGTATCATAAAAGGAATTTGGCAGAACTCCTAATTTTTTTTTAAAAAATAGTTTATAGGGGCAGCTAGGTGGTGTAGTGGATAAAGCACTGGCCTTGGAGTCAGGAGTACCTGGGTTCAAAGCCCTTCTCAGACACTTAATAATTACCTAGCTGTGTGGCCTTGGGCAAGCCACTTAATCCCATTTGCCTTGCAAAAAACCTAAAAAAAAAGTATCTCATGTAGAATTGGAATCAATTATTTCTTAAATGTTTAGTAGAATTCACATATAAATCCATCCAGAGCTGCAGACTTTTTCTTAGGGAATTTCTTCAATTTCTTTTTCTGAAATGGGGTTATTGGGGCAGCTAGGTGGTGCAGTGGATAAAGCACCGGCCTTAGAGTCAGGAATACCTGGGTTCAAATCTGGCCTCAGACACTTAATAATTACCTAGCTGTGTGGCCTTGGGCAAGCCACTTAACTGCATTGTCTTGCAAAAACCAAAAAAAAAGAATTTAAATGCTATACCACTTGGTGAATATATGTTAATAATTATATAACTTAATTACCTATGAAGCCTTTTTTTTAAGGTTTTTTTTTTTTTTTGCAAGGCAAATGGGGTTAAGTGGCTTACCTAAGGCCACACAGCTAGGTAATTATTAAGTGTCTGAGATGGGATTTGAACCAGGTACTCCTGACTCCAAGGCTAGTGCTTTATCCACTACACCACCTAGCTGCCCCTTATGAAGCCTTTTAAGAAGATGTTCTTTCCTTTCTTATTTTTAATGAAATCTATTTTTGCTTTTGCTTTGTCTGATATCAGGATTGTTACTCCTGATATTTTTTTACTTCTGCTGAAGCATAATATATTTTGCTTCAAGCTTTTACCTTTACCCCATGTGCATCACTGTGCTTCAAATGTGTTTCTTGTAAACAACATATTATAGGATTCTGGTATTTAATCCACTCTGTTATCTGCTTCCATTTTATGAAAGAGTTCACTTTATTCACATTTACAGTTGTGCATTAATTCTGTGTTTTCCTCCATGTTGTCTTTCCCTGTTTATACTTTTCTCTTTCCTTTCCTCTTATTCCTTCTCACCAATGTTTTACTTCTTTTCCCTTTTAACTTTATTTTAAATTTTAACTTTAACTTAACTTTTACCTTTGCCTTCCCTTTTATCAGTCCCTTCATCCCCTTTCTTTCCCTTCCTTCCCTCTCCCCATGCTTTACTTCCCTGTACGGTAGAATAGATTTTCAAACCCCATTGGGAATGTATGTTAATCCCTCTCTGGGCCAAAAACCTCTCTGGGTCAAATCTATCACATCCTCCCTTCTTTCCCTCTGCTATAATAGATTTTTGTGCCTCTTCATCTGGTGATATTTATCCATTAATGCCTAGCCTTGTCCTAGTATAATCTTTATTTTTATATCTTTGTTGTTTTAACCCTATCTTATACCTACAACCATTTTTGTCAACATATACTTTTATTTGTCTAGATAGAAGTACCATTCTCAAAGGTTGATTGATTGTTTGATAAGCAGCATTGCCTCACCAACATGAAATACCCTCCTCTCTTCTCTCATTAGAAATATACTTCTCAAGAGTCAAAATCACATCAAATTATAATTAATTAATACCACCCCCTCTTTTCAGAACCCTCCCTCCATGGACACCCTCATGAACCAAAGCATTGTGCAAAGTCAAATCATTTCATGGACCATTTATACTCCACCCCCTTACCTCCCACCCTAAGCACACTTCCTCCAATTGTAGCTAAAGCATCAAGCAAAGCAAAATTACTTTATGATTTTTTTCACATTCATTCCTTCTAATTACACTCTCTCCCTCTGTCTCTATAGCACTCCAACCATAGCCCTACAACCATTCTCAACCAAAGTATTAGGTACACTTTCTCCCTTTGTCCCTTTAGTATTCCAACTATGGTACTTAATCCTTATTAACTAAAGTATGGATTAAGGCAAGATTACTTCCTAAACTATTTATGTCCAACCCTTCTAAGTATTGTACCCACCTTCTATCCTTAAGTACTACAACCTTCCTTAAAGTGCCTAGTAAAGTAAGCTTGTTTCATGATTCAAGAATGTATAGAGTCTTTTTTTTGGCTGTTTATAGTATTTTCTTCTTTAGTTGAGAATTCTGAAATTTGGAGTTTTTATTCTGGGATCTCTTTCTGGAGATGTTCTGTGTGTTCTTTCAAGGACAATTTTGTCTTCTCGATTTAGTTTATTAGGACAGTTTTTTATGATAATTTCCTAAAAGATATTTTCCAGGTTCTTTTTTTTGATCATGACTTTGGATAGAGCAATAATCCATAATTTATCTCTCCTGGATATATTTTCCAAGGAGATTGTTTTTCCTAAAAGGAACTTTGCATTTTCTTCAGTTTTTTCAACATTTTAATTTTATTTGATGGAATCTTGGTGTCTCAAAGATCCATTAGTTTCTATTTGTCCAATTCAGATTTTTAGGATTTTTATTTTCTTTGGCTAGTTTTTCTTTTCTTTTCTAATTGGTTAATTTTACTTTTTAAATGAGTTGGTTTCTCTTTCCTGTTGGTTAATTTGACTTTCCAGCTGGTTGATTTGGCTTTTAGATGAGTTGCATTCCTTTTCCAGTTGGTTGACTTTTTGGTGAGTTACATTCGTTTTCCAGTTGGTTGATTTTATTTTTTAAGGAGTTGCTCTCTTTTTCCAGTTGGTTTTAAAGGATTTAATTTCTTTGGTCAATTTTTTCTTAATTTTTCTGCAAGGCTCTCATTTCTTTTTTTCAGTTTTTCTTCTTCATTTCTTCTTTGGTTTTTAAAACTTTTTAAAAACTCTTCCATGAGTGAGGTTTTAGATTTGAGTTCATAAATTCCTTTCAGACTTCCTATGAAGGTGATTTGTCATATCTTTCTTCTTCTTCTAAGATGGCATTTTTGTCATCTATCTAATTAAAAGCTTTCTATGGTTAGTGCTATTTTTTTGTTCATTTTGATAGTTGATCTCTGCTCCTAGGATAAAGGGAGTAAATTCCTGAGCTTTTTGTGCTGGGGTGGTGTTTAGTCCCTTGCCTTATTCCTTGCCCAAGCATTGCCTATGCAGCCTAGAGGATGCCTACGTAGAGGTTTGTTTCCACCTTTATGTCCAAGCTCTGCCTATGCAGCGTTTTGTTTCCAACACAGTCCTGTCTATTGTTCACAGGACTTGTCTTGGTTTGGGACCCTCTCTGCTGGCCTGATATCTAGCTGGTCTGGGACCTGGGTTGCTGTCTAGTTGTTGGGACATGAATTGAGCTGTGGCTTCTCACCTTACAGCCTAGCCTATTTCCCCTTTTCCCCAGAAGACAAGATCCTTCATGACTTCTATAGTTGAGAACTTGTTTTGCTTTCTTTTTTTTTGGTGGAATCTGTAGTTTTAATGTCTGTGTAGAGGCTTCATTTAATGTTGTATAGGAAAAAGTTCCAGGAGCATGCTAGCTTCACGCAAACATCCTGGCTCTGCCCCAGGGATCTCCCATTACCATGACTTTTGTGAGATTTTGTGAAAGTGGAGACTTACTTCATAGATATCTCATTTACTCTTGGTCAGGTTGAATCAACAAACATTTATTGTGTGCCTACTATGTGCTAAATACTGGAAATAAGAAGAAATGTGAAAAGAAATAATCTCAGTCTCCACTCTCAAGGAGTTCATGCTCTAATAGAAGTAATAGCATGTAAACAATTATTGATGATCTAATCTTCGTGTTATTGACTCTTCCCCTCAAATTGCTGAGCCATAATAACTTCAGTCTTAGAATTAGAAAAGAAAAACACTTGTTCATGTTGTTCACTAAGTTAGGCAGATTGAAGATACTTTAGAACAAGCGTTGCAAGTGGACATGAGATTGATTAGGATGGACCCTGTAAAGTGCTGCTGAGAATACTGAGGAGAAAAGATAGTTGAATGAGATGTCTGCCCTTTCCAAGTTTTCATTTTCTAATGCGAGAACCCTTAAAAGATGAGTTTATGTGTTTGTAAATGTTTATCATTATCTTGCTTAGATGGGCTGGCTTCTTGCAGGACAGGGTGCCCCAGCTACTGGATCAATACAGGCCAATCTCCTGCTATACTGGATAGAGCAGGTCACTCCTCACCAGGACTCAATTATTATTGATATTAGATCTAGTGGTCTCTACTTTTACCTCCAGTTGTCAAAATGACCTCTGCTGGGGACTTTTCAGAACTCATAAGGTCATATCCAGGGCCATTGTATCTCTGGATTTTCATTCATCTAAGATCAAGAAAGCAGCACCTCAGGGATACATGGCAACCTCCTGTTCCTCTCTTTACCTGGAGGCTCATAGCAGTTCTTCCTCACTCAAAAACAGCAAGGGAAGAGAGCAGTTCAGGGTCTTTGACTCTTTTTGTATGAAATCAGTTCTTCTCACTTAGATTACCCTACCTAGATTATATATGGGAGTATTTACTCTAAAATCCTTTCACTTTTATATTATAAGAAAGGGGAAAACAAGACTAATAAATTGTGTATTGACTTAAACTAAAGACTTTTGACTTTATTATGGTTCTTATGTATAGATGAAAGTATTTAGTAGATGGTATTTCATTTAATTTCCCCAAATATGATAGAACTTCACATTTCTTTCATTTCGAAAAAGTAAAGTTTCATATACTGAACCTCTTGAAGGCATTATGTCATTTTTGGGACAAGATAATTATTCTTTTCAGTGGAAGTATAATCAGAATTGTAATCCTTCAATTTATTAAGGATTGGCCTTTGCAATGGACTACTGACCTGTTTCATATTACAGACCTATATGGCATATTTGTATAAATAAACAATCTAATGTCTGAATTTGGGTTAATGACCCCAAATAAGATTTGTCTACTAGGAAATTTGTTAATTAGAATCATGTACACATTATTGTGAATCAAAATCAATCTTTTCTATGCCTATCTACTTATTGTAGCTATTAATACTTATCAATAACAGATTTTCAGCAGATGGTAAATTATAACCAATATTCAGTCAAAATGTTTTACATAAAATTCTCAAGGAAGTTAAAGATTTTCTCTTAAAATAAAATTTGTTTTTAAATCTGTAAAATGTAGTAATAATGTCTGAAGTACCTACATATTGTGAGGGAAAATATATCTCACAAATCAGAAGAAGTTTATTCAGGAACTTGTAGTTATAGGGGAATTCGAAAGGAAAAATTCCCTGAACTGATCATAGAGTAGGCTTTTTGTGCCCTGAGGGAAAAAAAAAGCCTTGTTTTTGAAACTATTTAATGGACCTTCCTAGAAATATAAGCAAACTTGTTTCTCTCTGTGGACAAACTTGCAAAGAAATCAGAGGGCTTCTTCTTGACCTTGGGAGGTGGAGGAAACTGAGCATGTTAGTTATTTGTAACTATCCTTGGGAGCATGAGTGTGGGCTGAAGGAAGGACAGAAATTCTGAGAATTAGATATAA
Source organism: Macrotis lagotis (assembly GCF_037893015.1). NCBI lineage: Eukaryota > Metazoa > Chordata > Mammalia > Peramelemorphia > Peramelidae > Macrotis > Macrotis lagotis. The sequence continues at coordinate 153,864,003 of NC_133666.1, forward strand.
CTGTTTTTCTTTCCCTGAAATGGAGTTACTCATATCAGTTAAAGGACAGAGAGATCTGTTCTGCTAGTGTCATTACTACTAATGTAGCCACTTAAACTGGTTAGAGGGTACTGACTCTGCCTTGATCATAGGAGGGAGGAATTCCCTGATGTTGAGGCACATGTTTCAGTCTCCAGATCCTGGGAGGATAAGAAGTCCTGTTACCCACAGATCTTAATCCTAGTCTTGGTCAGTATTCATAGGTCTAAGGGAAAAATGAGCTCCCAGTTGCTGAAGCATGTCTATTCTTATGAATCCTAGAACCCAATGCTTATCAGGTTATAATGTGACTCCCTGGCCAGTGATTTGGAACAACAGTAAATGAATTCTTAGGAAGAGGTGGTAGAGGAGATCCTGCTACTGAAGCCTGGCAGGTGATCCAGTGACCTAACTCTCCCTCTCTTTAGGAAACACAGATGGTAGCTGCAAAGTTGTTGTCCCTTGACTTCAGAGGACCAGGAAACAGAGCACTTAGTTACAGCTCTGGCCTGTGACTCATGAAGTAAAGGATGGTAGGTATCACTAGCCCCAAATTAACCTATGGCCATCCAGTTGGTTTGTTTGGATTGTTCCAAGAAGGGATGACTCCAAGATTCATTGCAGGAGGTGTTATTAGAAGTACATTCGATTTACCAGTACTGGCAGTTCTTGATTATAGAGAATATAGGCATGGCAACAGCAAAATCTAATTAGGAGGGGCAGCTTGCTGGCACAGTAGTTAAGAGCCCAAGTCCTGGAGTCAGGAGGACCTGAGTTCACATCTGACCTCAAATAATTGCCTAGCTGTGTGAACTTGGGCAAATCACCTAACCCCATTGCCTTAAATAAATAAAATTTAAAAAACTAATTAGATACACAAGAGAGAAAAATGGGTAGAGTCTGAGGGACTCCTGTACAGGAAAGATGAGGATGAAAATCTCTAGGTATAAGTTAAGAGTGGGAGACAGTAAAGCAATCTAAAGACTGTCAGTGATTACTTTGCTAGCTAGGGTTTTAGTGTGAATTAGATAGGGTTTTTTCCCTGGATCCATCTGGGTAGCAGTGGGAGCCTTCCTCTTTGCTTCAAAACAAGGATATATGTGTGGCATTTCTCTTCAACTGAAGCAAGGATGAGGTGTTTTCTGTAGAACATCTGAGCCATTTTTATAGGCCTTCTTTTCTGATTCAGGATCACAATGATACAGCTTTGGTGCTACCTTGGTGGTACTGACTCCTTACCAGGCATTGTAGACTATCAGAGGATGTACTTGGAGGGGTGGTACAAAATCTAGGGGCTTTTTAGCAAAGCATCTAAAAGTGATGTCATAAGGTACAAGTTACAAGTTAAATCCCAAATAATGAGTTAAGGTTTAGTAGTCAAAGTTTAATACAGAGAGTTAACACACAGAGTTAGGTGGGCAGAAAATTCTGGCCTCATGAATAGGGACAGATAGGATAAGGAAAAAGAGTAAACTAACAGTGGCTGTAGAGATTCACACTTGGATAAGATTTCAAAAAGAGGGGATGAAGAAATCTGGGAATCTGGATAAAAGATTCTAGTTTATGTCTTTAGTTGCCATACCTTGTGGAAATGGAAGAAGGTACCAGAGAGTTTAAGTACAGTCTGATGAGATACAGTAGATGAGGCAGGAGGTGTGGACTTTTGTGCATTCCCTCCTCCAGGAAATCAGGAGAAGATTCCAAGTTGGTACATTAGCAGAGAATCCCTGGTGGGATGACATTTTGATGTAGTGTCTGGAAATGGTGTAGTGGCTACAGGTCAGATTGTTAGTTTTTCATATTCTTTTTCTGAGTACTATCCCTGTGGTTCAGTCCAAAAGGCAGATGTGTCCAGTTCCATTGGTGGGTGGGATCTTTGGCATTGTGGTTGTGGGTGGGGGTGTCACCTCTGATGGCACTGTAGCATCTATAACCTAGAACAGATTCTTCCAGGGAGACTTTGAGGCATTTTTCAATTGATGGATCTTCAAACAGATCCATGCTCCCCCTCCCCCCCTCCCCCCAGGAGGGGATAGTGGATAGAACTTCAAATAACTGTTGGTAAATAGATTACATATCAAAAGTGACTTAAAAATTCAGCACAGACTCATCTATTTATTGAAAAACTATTTGATATAGAGTGACTAAAGGTCTAGATGGTATTTGCATAGGACATGGCATGAGAGTATTCTTTCAGATCATTATATTTTTTTCATACCATAATTCTTAGGAAGGTCAAGTTCCCTTATAATAATAAATTATTTGCTTTTTCTTATTTAGATTTGTACTGCCTCACAGTGTTGCTGAGGTTAAAGTATTTAATAAACTTTAGCGTGACATAAAATGGAACTATTATTATCTTTTATCATCTAACTATATATAAGATCTGGTTAATGAGTTTCTATTAGCTGTTTTACAGCCATTATTTCAAATTCAAGTCAGGCTCAAAAAACTAAATGCTATTGCCTATGACAGGAAATAACAATTACCAAATTTGTTGTGCTTTTATTTAATCCTTTTTCTTTGGGACAAACTTACTCTTTGATCTATTTTCGCACTGCTTTTATCAGTTATAACAATCCACAAATTTTTAATAAATGACTTTTTTATATAATAAAAAACAACTTTCTCTAAGGGCAGATAATAATTTGGTCTGAAAGTCTGAGTAGGTCCGAGTAGCAATCCCATTCTCCCATGCCTAGATTGTACAAAATCATAATTATCTTCATGTTCTTAGTCTCTGTAGATGATGGTGATGATAAAATATTATTGGAAGATAGGGAAGAAGGGAATGTAGCAGTGACAATAAATGAACAAAACAATTATTTGAACTGGATCTCCATTTAAATTCCATTACAATGCCTAATCATGATGTTGTTTCGAAAGTAAAAACTCTGGAAAGATCCTAACAATCTAGAAAGTCTTCAAGTATGAAACTGTTGGTGTACTTTAAAATCATACATTCAAGGAATTTCCTTCAATCCACGACATTCAAGGATTCAGATTAGATAAATTTGGAGATGTTCATTTTTATGTTGGTCAGAGGATAGTGGACTTTTTGGTCATAACTGTCTAAGATTGTCTATTAAGTTGGACTTAGAGGATTTTCCTTCTGCATGGCTAAAGCACATAATACTGATATAAACCCTAAGTATTGAAATATTTGAATTGAAAGAAATATTAAAAAACAAAATTGCAAAGCTATTCACATGTTTAAGCATAGCTATGATAATTTTTCATAATTTTTTCTTTTTTCTGGTCTGAATTCATGATTTAAGGACTTATGAATGATGGGGAACTTGTGTGAAGCTCCCTATAATGATGCAGTTGGGCATATGTAGCTTATTCTTACAAAGTTGTCCAGAAGTTAAATGACACATCTGTTCATGGTCAGCTTAATATGTATCACAGGCAGGACTTGAATCTATGTCTTCTTAAGGTTTAATTTTTTTCTCTTACATTTCAGAAAATATGAAATTCAAAATGAATTTTGTTCAGGAATAGCCTATATTTGGACCATCTGATATTTCAAGAAAGGATAACATAAATGATAGTACAACTAATAAATGAGCAAATTGTTCTTTCACTTTGAATGTTTCTTACAATTGCTTTTGACATATTCATTCTCACACACATCTGTATTATATTAATTTATTAATGTTCGTCAACATTATTTGTAAATTCATTTGATCCTGTAAATCGATTTTTTGAAAAATAATTTATGACTGTTCAATTATTTTTCTAAAATAGTTCTATTTAGATATTCTTTTTCCTCTTCTGCTAATCTAGGCAATTTATATTTTTGTGAATTTTTTTAATTCACTTGTTAAATTATTAGCATACAATTGGGCAAAATAACACCTTATAATTTCTTTAATTCCATTTTTGTTAGCAGCTTATTTACCCTTTTTATTTTTAATACTAGTAATTTGGTTATCTTTTCTCTTTTTTTAAATCAAATTAACCAATAGTTTAGCTATTTTTCCATAACACCTATTCCAGAGAAAGAACTGATTAATAGAAATTATCTATATGATGGTTTACATGTGTATGCATATTTATACCTAATGTTAGCCATCCCTAGTTTGAGTAAGGGAGAAGGAAAAAAGAAAAGTTACATGATTGTTTTATTATATACTTTAAAGGAATAGCAAATTGTACATAACAGATTTCTGGTTTCATGAATAATTATCTTTTGTTCTATTTTATTTTGTCATAGAAATGTTTGTTGTATTTATTAAATAAAGTAATTAATTTAAAAAAACATAGAAAGGCCTTTCATTGTGAGGTCCAAGAAACTTACACAATTTAAAATTAATTTTCTGTCTGGCCTAACCTAGATTCCTTCATCTCCATAAATAATGACAAACTCTCTTGCTTTTTTTCAGGTTCTTTGGATAGCCATAATATGCCAGAAGGAAAATCCCAAGTTACTCCTCCAGGAGAAGTACCAATTTATGTGAATACTCAACGTGCAAATATTCAGGTTTTGCAGGACCTTCAAGGAGATACTGAAAATGTATTCAGTGAATCAGTGGACAATACCAAAGACAACAATCCTAGGAAAGACTTATTTGACATGAGTAAGTTCCTATTAAACTTTTTTCAGGAATACTTTAATATAGGTTGTTACTTCAAATTCATGTATCTCATTTTGTTCTTTGGTAACAGAGTTTTGATGTATGTTAATAATCTTTGTCATTTTCTAGAGTAGGTTTGAAGTTATCATCAAACTTATTACCTTCTGCTGTACATTATCATCCTCTGTAGTCAATAGGGAATGAGGAGTTTCATGCCCTTAAAACTAACTTTTAAAGACATTTTTATATTCTTTAATCCACAAACCATTTTATTCTGAGGCTTAGGAGTATTGATTCATTTACCTGAGTTAGCTATAGGAAAAAATGAAAAAAAAATGAAAATCAGAGCTGATGAAGCATTGTTTCTAAGAGCCTGGTACAAAATGTACATAAATGCTTACTTAAGTGAATTGAATTGTACAAGCCTAGAATAGGAATAAACACTAGATTTTCAATCAGAGAACTTGGGTTTAAATTATGGATTTGTGGGGCTGCTAGGTGGCATAGTGGATAGAGTACCACCCCTGGAGTCAGGAGTACCTGAGTTCAAGTCTGGCCTCAGACACTTAATAATTACCTAGCTGTGTAGCCTTGGGCAAACCATTTAACCCCATTTGCCTTGCAAAAACCTAAAAAAACAAAACAAAAAATCCCCAAAACAATAAATTATGGATTTGTTATTTTTCATCTGTGTAACTATAGGCAAGTTACTTAACTTTTCTCAGTTATATTATTAGTAAATGAAAAAGTTGCATTCGATAATCATTAAAGAAGGTCCCTTGTAGTTCTGAATTTTATAGCATAAATCTTGTGGTTAAATTCCTATAGAACTGACATTAAAAAAATCATACCTTCTTAGTCTGTTCTTCAAATACAGATTAAATCCTCATGGAAATTTCCTCATTCTCCACCTTAAAATACTGCTCAGTACCTTAGATGCAGATGTGTTATTTTGAAGCTGAATGGAACCTTATGGATCATAAGGATCATATCTTGTTTATGTTCTTAATTTTATAAAAGAAAAAGTTAAATAAAATATGAAACTCAGTTCGATGAAAAGATTGGTCAAATGTTGTAGAATTAGTAACAGATGCTTAGTCCAATGTTCTTACTACCATTACAGTATTACCAATATAGTTTATTATAGGGGTAGTTAGGTGACCCAGTGGATGAACCATTGGGCTTGGAATCAGTAGGACTCACCTTCATTAGTTCAGATTTGTCCTCATACATTTACTAGCTGTGTAACATTTAGCAAGTCACTTGACCTTATTTACCTCAGCACCTCATCTTTAAAAAGGACTGGAGAAGGAAATGGTACTCTAGTATCTTTGCCAAGAAAACTCCAAATATGGTCACAAAGAGACAGATGTGACTGAAATGACTCATCAACAATAATAATTAAGTTAATGAATTTAGTATCTGCTGACTTACATTAGTAAAGAAAGTTTCCTCATTGAAAATTCTTATTCTAATAAAATTGTTAAAAGGAATTTTTTTAAAAAAGAATTAATAGCGATCTCTTAAGAACTGGCATAACTAATACTATTTTGTTCTGTATTTGCCATTTGCTTATTTGAATTGTACAATAAGCTTATAAAAGTTGGTTTCTTTCAGTGTCTTTTCCCTAATTGCTATAAGAAGATTGAATCATTCCAAAGGAGAATTTCAACAACAACTCTCCTTCTTTTACTTGTTTCAAAAGTGCTGTATACTTCTCTTTGGCAGTACAACTAACTGTACTAACAAGGACAAATACATTCTTTATCTCTTGTACAAGAGAAATACAATTTCCTTAGCAGGTGTACTTTTTTATTTGTATAATTTAGTTTTATTATAATAATCAGTCACTCTACATCCTGCTGCTTGCCACTTCTTCATGTAACATATAAATAATGATAGTTGAATTGTGATAGACACACATTTATCATTTGCTGGTGAAATGTGTCTCAATCTCAGTGAATAAACATTAAATTTTATCTCTCTATGAAGAGTGCTGGCATATTGGCAATGGCCAGTTAAATAGATCAAGAGAAAATTCATATAACAAAATTATAAACCAAATTCCATCCCCATTATTAGGTATTTTTTTTACCAAGTGAATAAATTTTGTAAATTCAAAATAAGCTCTTAGATTCATAGCTCTAAAAAATTCCACTGCACTAATGCTTGAAGGAGGGAATAAAAACTTCTAATAATAATTGGTTCTTTCTTTTTCTGAACAATATCTTTTTGACCTTGACTATTACTCACCTAGAGATGAGGACTGGAAGAAATGCAATAAAGACAGAGAATCTAGTATCCGCTCCTCTCTCTTTCTTTCACAACATTTAAACATTGAACTAGGCATAAAAATAAGAACTATTGTTGCTGAGTTAAGTCCAATTATTCCAAGTAATGTGGGCAAAGATAGCTTGAAGACATTTATCTCTAAACATTTCAGATGCAAATTATAGTTTGTCCTCATTCTAAAATCCACAAATGTTTTTATTTTAACAAAGTTTTTTTTAAAAAAGTGCTAAGACTGACTAATTTTTGTATAATCTCTTTTCATTTGTCAATCTTCTGGTGAAATTGATGATGAATAATGAAGTGCCACTGAGGTAGAAAGTTGGAGGAGAACAACAAGCTCTTCTTTGTTCATCTGTGCCCATTCCCAATATCAATAAACTGAATAATATTAGTTTTAGAATTGATCTAAATATCTTACATTTACTATCATGCTATACATGTTATCAAGATCTTATAATCAAGAATTTGATCATTATCATATTTATTTCACATCATCTTCCTGCTGTGCTACTAGAGTATTCCCATCCCCCCTTAACTTCCACTACTTGGTTTAGTGATGGCAATCAAATAAATATTACCATAATTTCTGGAAAGGATATATCAGCACATTGCCTTTTGGTTCTACTCATTAACTTTGTGATTTCACACTTCTCTGGTCATCCTTGGCTTATATGTTGTCTTCTCCCATTAAAAGGTAAACATAGGGGTAGCTAGTGGTGCAGTGGATAGAGCACCGGCCCTAGAGTCAGGAGTACCTGGGTTCAAATCTGGTCTCAGACACTTAATAATTACCTAGCTGTATGGCCTTGGGCAAGCCACTTAACCCCATTTGCTTGCAAAAAAACCTAAAAAAAGGTAAACATCTTCATTTTAGAAACTATCTTTTCTGTATTTGTATCCCCAACTCATAGCATTGCAGCTGGCCCAGGCTTAATCAAAACTTTATCTTTCTTTCATTTGTTCTTATAAACATCATCATCTATAATCATCATTATAGTGATCATTGTCATTATTATAGTCATCATCATCAATATCGTCCTTGCCTAGGAGGGATTCAAGGAATTCCTGGGGAAGCACAATGAAAAGTGTTGAATGATCCAATGCTTAGGAAACTTAGAATTTACTTGAAAGGCAATTTTGGTGAAAAGAGATTGAAATGAATATATTGAAGGGACTTAAACCCTATATGGAACTGAACTCAAGTAAAGGAAGATAGCATGTTTTCCTGGGTACATTTAGTAGGAGAATAGATCTTTTAAAAATGAATATTTTGTTTTTAAGAAAGCTTATAGCTATATAATAAGATTGATTACTAAATTAAAAATGAAGTTGTTTTAGTCAATTTAAGGAGGCAAAAGGAGTCCTCTGATCCTTTGTACAATATATGGAACCTCAGCTTGGACAAGTCATCAACTGAATAATAGTTCTTTCTATAAAATGCTACTTCTTAAAAAAAGCATGGCAAAAATTGATTGTGATCATTGATTAGAATTGAAAGTAATCTTAGAGATCATCAAGTTCAACCTCCTCATTTTGCAGATGAAGAAACTAATTGTCTGAAAGTTAAGAGGTAGCAAATGTAGTAGCAGGATTTGAATCCATTTCTTACTGACTTTAAGTCCACCACCCCAATATTATAATTGGTTTCATATTTTATTGCATTAATAATTAAATCTCTCCAATAAAAGTCAATAAAAGTAGCCATTTTACTATAATACTCTTATTTTTAATTGTTAGGTGAGATTTTTAAATTTAGTTTCCTTTTAATTGATTTAATGTTTGTATTTACTGTTGTTGCCAGGACCTTTTGAAGAGGCACTTAAGAACCAAACCATGGAACCTTTGTTGAATAAGGCTATGTCAGTGGAAAGCACCAGCCCTGTTTTATCCAGAGCTGCTGAGTGGAGAGTAATGGAAGAGTTGAAGTCAGAGCCTTGGTATCAAGGAGAAATGAGCAGGAAAGAAGCTGAGCAGCTACTAAAAAAAGATGGGGACTTTCTTGTCAGGAAAAGTACCAACAATACAGGATCTTATGTACTCACAGGGATGCATAATGGCCAAATCAAGCACCTTCTTTTAGTTGACCCAGAAGGAACTGTAAGTATCTAGTGACAGGCAAAGTGGTGCCAGTCCTGTGTGCATTTTTTAGTACATCAGAATAAATATATAATCTAATGAAAACTGTTTAAGCGAACTCACATTTTTTTTACTAAGAATATTTATATAGCAATAGATTACCATGAATTATTATGAATGGAAATTGAGAATTTCTTGGTATATTACAATGTGTTACAGAGCACTTAAAATATTCCTTGGTCCTTATGACAAGCATGTGGAACAGATAATTGAAGCATAACCATTTTTAATTATCCTCTGCCTTGGGCTTTTTTTAGCATTGGGCATCAATATTGACTCTGATTTCTCAGTGAGGGGATGATTCTAGGTTCTTGAAAACTACATGAATGGAGTGCAAGATTTTGTTGAGTTTCTACCAAATTAAAATAGCTTTGAGTACGTGTCAAATGACAGGCCAAATGTTTATCTAATGAGAATTAACCTAGGTTAATTTAAGGAAACTCATTTCCAGAAGGCTAAGATTTTTTTTTTGCTCTATTTTGGCATAGTTATGACTATGCTTTATTTTTATCAGGAAGATTATCTACTCTGGAAAGGACATGTTGCAACCTGCATGGTCCAGGAAGTACACATAACCAATGAACTAAAAGATCTTTTGAAGTACTGAAAAATAATAATAACCTTACGTCAATATCTAAATGGTTCATGAGTTAGAAAACTTGAAAAATATACTGTCCTTTTAAAAAGCATCAAAAAGAAAAATAAGCAATTGAATCTGGAAAGCAAACATATCAAAAACTGTAAATTTCTTTAACCAACAATTAAAAGTAAAAATGAAAATGTTTTGTTGAAAGGAGGAGTCAAAAAGGCACAAAGAGCAATTAAATATCAATCAAAAAATTTACTCTTCTTGGAACTTCTATTCTCTATCATCATATACTAGACATTTAAAATTTTATGTCCCAGGGATATCTCAAACTCAGTTTGCTGAAAGCTGAACTTAATATATTTTCCCTATTCAAATTTCACGATTTCACCCTTCTAATGTCTAACATTTAAAATCTCTTCATTATTATACATTTCTCATTCTTCCTCATCCTTATATATCTAATCAGTTGCCAAATCTAATTTCTACCCCCACAGCTTCTTTTACATTTGATCCCTTCTCTCTACTCATACAGATGTATCTTTTGCTCTGGCTTGCATCACTTCTCACCTGGATTGTTTCAACAGCTTTTTATTTCTCTCCCTGCTTCAAGTCTCTCTCCATTCTAGTTCATTGATGTCAAAGAAATTTTCCTTGAGTAGAGATTTGAATATATAAATACCCTACTCAATCAATTCTCATAACTTCCTATTGGCCTCCAGGATAAAATATAAACTCCTCTGTTCAATTTTTTCTTGATTTTGACCTTTGTCAATCTATGGATTGGAGAGGTCATTATACCAAACTTTAGACCTTTTGGCTCTGCTTTTTCATTGTTAGTGTCAGTGCTTTCAAGTTGGTGTGATCTGAGGAGAGGTTTGGTCACATCTTTTTTCATCTACTTTCTGGTCCTTATCCAGGTAGATCCCCTAGTGACTGACTATACTGAGTAATGATCAGTGGAGTTGCCACATGACATATAGTCCTGATTTGAACTTAGGTCCTCCTGACTTGAGGGCTGGTGATCTGTCCATTGTACCACCTAGCTGCCCTTAGTTATGTGTTCTTAAACTAGCAACTAAAAACTTCTGAGCCATAGTTTTTTATTTGGTAAAAAGAAGATGTTCCATGATCCTCTTAGATGATCTGCAAAGTCCTGTCCTGTCTAAATCCTATTATATGAATTACCTTATGGTATTTCTTGACAGGAGGATTCTATTATTCTGCTTTTTTTTCAATCTTACTCTAAACTTATTGTTTAGAGAAATGTGTATTTCCACATATATGAATACACATTGTTCTTGGTATTCAGAAGTCTGACTCTTTGTTGTGATTATATTTGGGTTTGCTTGGCAAAGATATTGCCATTTCCAGTTCATATTACAGATGAGAAAATTGAGGTAAACAAAGTTAAAAATGGTCACACAGCAAGTAAGTGTCTTGAGGACAGATTTAAACTCAAAGAGTCTTCTTCACTCCAGGCCTGGAACTCTATTCACTGTCTCTTCTAGTTCTCCTTCTGTGTATACATATATACATACAAACATGTATGTAGATCTCTATTTAAAGATATGATTCTTGTCCCCAGGAGAAGTCATATTTGATTATTTATTTTGGTATTTATTTATTTATTTGAGTTTAGGATTATAATTTTGATCCTGACTAGTTAGCTTCACATAAAGAAAAATTTTATTCCTCAGGCACATATAATATCTTTTTTTTTTTTTTAGTTTTTGCAAGGCAATGGGGTTAAGTGGCTTGCCCAAGGCCACACGGCTAGGTAATTATTAAGTGTCTGAGGCCAGATTTGAACTCAGGCACTCCTGACTCCAAGGCCAGTGCTCTATCCACTGTACCACCACATATAATATCTTTAATATTGATTAGCCTTCTCCCAAATGTATATGAGAAAGGCAGTGTGGTATAAATGAAATAGTTTTAGGTCATAGACCAAAAGATGTAGATTCAATGTTGAATATGCTATTTATCCCTGAATTAGTCACTTAGTTTCTCTGAGCTTCAGTTTTATCACTTATATAGTGATTATCTCATAATTGTACCTTATCTCATAATTGTAAAGATTGAATGAGTTCCTGCATGTGAAAATACTTTGTAAATCCTATGTTGTTTTCCATAGCCACACATAATCTTTCCCTCATATTTTGCTCATTTCTTTTGACATTCCTATTTATTTTCATGTTCCTACCATTCAATAAGTCACTATTTGTGAAACATTTTTTAACTTGTCTTTTTTCTAACCACCCTTATTTAATCATTTATCAAATTTTCAGTTCTGACTTTGGAATATTTTTTTCATATGTCGCTTCTATTTGATTCTCATTGCCACCACTCGAGTCCTTATTACCATCACCTGTATTAGGAATTGGTCTTCTAACTGGTACTCCTGTCTTCAGTTTTTTTAAACCACATTTGGCTTGTGTTCCCCCAGACCACTTGCTTATAGGAGAAGTAATGGACAAAATGGTTTATTAAACTATTAAAGAAGGGGAAAAGAAGTTTTTCCTTTTCATTTCTCTTTTAGTTTGAAGTGACTCATAATTTTGATGAGATTATAAGGTGGCTAACACTTAGCTAGCTCAAATAGCAATCACAGCCCTGGTTTCCCTTAACAACTTTGGCACTTCTACAAGAACCACACTCAAAAGAGTCAGTGAGGAGAATCAATTATGGAAGAAGAAGAATCCAACTTTTTAGGATTTAACTTATACTTCACAGTGCAGAAAGTCTCCTTTCAACTTCTAGGGATGATTCTTTCTCAATTGACAAAGACCCTCAATGTTTTGACTGATTATTTAAATACAACCTCAATAGTAGGATGGCTTTTTAAAAGCCACCAGGGCTGTGACTGATTAGTTAGACCACGGATGGCTAGACGTCTAATTTCAAATTGATGGAGTAATTTCTTTTCACTTCCTAAAGAAGCAACCCTCCCCACTTCTTTACATTTCCTGTACCACCTGAAGATGGGTCACTGAGTTTTGTACCCTTTCTAATCTGTAAAAATGTCATTCAGCATAGGAGCCAAGTACATATTCATATTCTTTGCAGGGAACGGAATGATCTACTTCAATTCTGAAAGGGATTATGCTTGAGAAATTCAAATAGAATATAATATATAAAATGTTTAATGGGACCCAAGATGGCAGAGTATAAGCAATAATCCAGGTGAACTCTCCCAATATTTCTCTCTAAATAACTTTAAAATAATTTCTCAAATAAAAAATTAGGAGTAGCAAACCAAAAAAAGGTCAGAGTGAGACATTTTTTTCCCCATATAAGACAAATTGAAAGATCAACCAGAGCAGCTTGTGACAATGGGTTGGGGACCAGCCTGGAGCACAAAGGCAGCACCAGGAGCATTTTGGGTCTTGGAGACAACTGAGACATCAAATTCATCAGTTTTGGGAGCTCTCACTCCAAAGATGTAAGATTTTCAGACAGCTGTTCAGAAAGATAGCTTTCACAGGGTGCAAGTGTGCTGCTTGGTTCCAAAGTAGCAGAGGCCCTAGTGACAGTTCTAAGACACAGTAGAGTGGTAATATTTGCAACTGCAGGGGAGCAGGACCTTGCTTAAGAAAAGACAAAAGCAAAGACAAGGAGAGCAGTGACCACACTTCTCCTTGGATCACACCACTTAGGAAGTACACAAAATTTATAGACAATCCAGAACTAGCTTTGAAAAGAACAGCACAAAAAAGGCTTAAGTTTGGGACAATGCCTCCCCACCACCAGAACAGAACATAAGCAGAACAGAGCGTAATCTTAACATAAAATAAAAGTTAAGAATTAATCTGGGGGCGGCTAGGTGGTGTAGTGGATAAAGCACTGGCCTTGGCGTCAGGAGTACCTGCGTTCAAATCTGGTCTCAGACACTTAATAATTACCTAGCTGTGTGGCCTTGGGTAAGCCACTTAACCACATTTGCCTCGCAAAAACCTAAAAAAAATGAGAAAATAAAAGTCAAAAGAATGAAAAAAGTAGAAGAAAATGTAAAATACCTCATTGGAAAAACAACTGATCTGTAAAATAGATTGAGAAGAGATAATTTAAGATATATTGAACTACCTGAAAGTTATCATCAGAAAAGAGCCTACACATTCAAAGAAATCACTAAGGAAAACTGCTTTGAAATCAGCTCCAGTGAGAAATGTAGAGATTGAAAGAATCCCCTGATTATTTCCTGAAAGATATTCCAAAATGAAAATCACCAGGATTATAACAGGCAAACTTCAGAGCTCCTGAGTGAAAGAGAAAATTTTGTAAGCAACTAGAAAAAAATGTTTAAATTTTGTAGGGCTTTGAATAGGATCATACAAGATTTAGCAGCTTCCATATTAAAGAAGTGAAAGGTTTGGAATATGATTTAAGAGAAGGCAAAAGAACTAGGATTAAGTAAAAAAAAAACCCTCTCCAGCAAAACAGTATAATTCTTCAGGGAAAAAAATGAATATTTAATAAAATAGAGGATGTCCAGATGGTTCTGATTAAAAGATCAGAGTTGAAATAGAAAGTTTGACATTCAAACAAAGGACTCAAGGGAAGCATTAGAAAGGTAAACATTAAAGAATTATCGTAAGGGATTCAATAAAGTTAATCTATTTATATTACTATATGAAATATGATATATGTAACTCCTTAAAATTTTATCATTATTAGGGCAGTTAGAAGTGTACATAGATATATTCTTCAGCAGAATTAAAAAAAAGACAGGAGTAGCAATTCAGATTTCAGACAAAATAGACATAACTAAAAGAGATACATAAGGAAACAATATTGTGATAAAAGGTACCCTATACTATTAAAAAGAATGAAAATTTTATAGCACATTTCTCTGATACAGTTATTTCTCAAATATATAGGAAACTGAGTCAAATTCATAAAAATGAGCCATTTTTTAATTTGTAATAAGTCAAAGGACAAGCAGTTTTCTTTTTATTAATTAAATAAATTTTCAAATTATATGTAAAGATAGTTTTCATTTTTCATTCTTGAAAAGTTTTCTCTCTCTCACTTTCCCCTCACCCTAAGTCAGCAAGTAATCTGATATAGGTTTTACATGCACAATCATGTTATATGTATTTCTATATTAGTTATGCTGTGAAAGAAGAATCATAACAAAAGGGAAAACTACAAGAATGAGAAAACAAAAAACAAATTTAAAAAGTGAAAATAGTATACTTTGATCTGCATTCAGACTCCATCGTTCTTTCTCTGAATGTAGAAGACATTTTTCATCACAATTCTTTTGGAATTGTCTTTGATAACTGTACTTTTGTAATGAACTAAGTCTATCATATTACTTCACAATATTGCTATTACTATACACAATGTTTTTACTGGTTCTACTTACTACAGTGAGCATCAGTTTGTGTAAATGCTTTTGGAATTTTCTGAAATCCACTTATTCATCATTTCTTATAAAATGATAGTGTTCCATACCACAATTTTAAAAAGGCAGTTTTCAGAAGAAAAAATCAAAGCTATGCATAATTATATGAAAATAATTCTCTAAATCACTAGTGATTAGAGAAATGCTAATTAAAAAAACCTCTGTGATGCCACCTCACATCTATCAAAAATGCTGGTTGGGGTTAAGAAAAATAAGCCTACTAATAAACTGTGGGTGAAGTTGTGAACTGTTCCAACTCTTCTGGAGAACAATTTGGAACTATGTCCAAAGGACTATAAAGTTCCCACATACCCTCTGACTCAACGATACCACTTCTAGGTCTGTACTTCACAGAGATAAAGGAAAAAAGAAAAATAACCCATATGGACAAAAATATGTATAGCAGCTCTTTTATATGGTGACAAAGGATAGAAAATTGAGACGATGTCCATCAAATTGTGGCATATTGAACAATTTGTGGCATATGATTTTGAAGGAATATTATTGTGCCATAATAAATGATGAGGGGGGTTGGTTTCAGAAAAGGCAACAACATGGCAAGACCTATATGAATTGATGGAAAATGAAGTGAGATGAACTGAGAGATCATTTTATACAGTAACAACAATGTTGCAACAATGATCTGCTAAGAAAGACTTTAGTTATCTATCTGATCAGTATAGAGATCTAAGATCCAAAGGACTCAAAAATACTCTTTCCATCTTCAGAGAGAGAGAGACCTGAACAACTTTGAGTACAAATTAAAGTATAATTTTCTTTCTTTATTGTGATACAAATAATTTAGAAATAGATTTTTCATGATTTTACATGTATAATTGATTTCATTTTGCTTGTCTTCACAGAGGATAGGGAGAAAATAGGGAGGGAGAGAGAAAATTTGGAACTCAAAGTTTTAAAAAGAAAATAGTTAAAAAATAAATATATTTTTGGGATGTGGAAACAAATTCAACTACTTTAATACCAAATTATTTATCTTAAAATTTTACAACCTCATTAAGTGGGTTGGGGGATTTAGTGGATCTGAGGGAACCCCACTCTGTAAGCAAGTCTACTTCTTGGGGTCAAGTAGAACAAGTCCATTCCTCTTGTTCATTACATCTCTTCAAATACTTGAAGACAATTCTCATGACTCCTTAAATCTTGTTCTCTCCAGGCCAAACAGCCCTTGTGTCTTGACTAGATACTTTATAATACATGATCTCAATTTCATTGACTGTTCTGTTTACATTCCTCTGGACACTTTTCTCCTCCCAATCAACAGTAATTTTTTTTCTAATAGAACAACCAGGTGCATAGAGACCTGTGTAATTACATTGGAGGGTGATCTTTTTAAGGTTGAAGTTTGAACTGTACTAGCAACACAGAGAGGCTTAGAATCACAGCTCAAAATATTCATCTCCCAGGACTGACTGCCCCATACAGACTTGTCAGAAGACAGGCCATTTATTGCACAGCCATACTGATGAGGTCTGGTGGGGTGCTGGCAAAAAGGGGTTGATTAAAAAGTTTACCATGATGTGGCTATTGAAGTGCAATCATTTTACCGAATTCTCCTCCTCCAGCTTTTGCTCTCTAGCTACTTTTTAATTAGCCAAAATTCTTCCTAAAAATGAAATTCCTAGAACTGAATAAAATAATTAACTATTTCCTGATGAGCATGGCATACAGGGAAACCATCATGCCCTTTTTCTGGACACTATACCTTTCTTATTGTTGCATAAGATTGACTTTGCTTTTTTCCTGTTGGTTTCTATTGCTCCTCCCCCAATCCAATTGATTACAGATTTGCATAACTTTTTAGATCTAGTTCAAATACCACTTCTTTCATTAAATATTCAACTTTAACTATATTCCTGTAAAAATACATATTATTCTATCAACGTAGAGGCAGAGCTAAAATTCTGGTGAACGGAGAAGCAATTATGAATACAGGTTTTTCCTGGAAATATGTAATCATTGAGTTGGACTTCAAGTCAACTGGACTCAAAATCAGTTCAGAGAGGAAAATCTCACCTTGAGGGTGATCTGGCATTTAGGGATAAATGTGAGGCACCCTACCCTAAGAAGTTTTGTTTTTTTTTTCTTTCTCCAAAGTAAACTCCCTCACATCTTGCTTTTTGTAGCATGGTGGGAAAAGAAGTTGTCTTATCATCCAGTGGTAGGAATTAAATAAATTAACAATTGGTTCTCTGCCCTAATGATCATTTTAAGTATACAAAAAGATATACTGAAAGGTAATTTAATATTTCATGCATTTAATGTTTAAATAAGAACAATATAAGGGGTTCCCAAACTAGATTGTTATAATATTCACAGTAAGCAAAGAGTGGAAAGCAGCCACATGATCACAGCAGCCAGTGTTGGAACATATGCAGAACCAAAACTCATTCTACCTGTTCATTTTTTCCCTACTTCCATGGTATGTGTGATAAGATAATCCTTGAAATCTATATTTCTATTGGTTCATTGTGTCCCTGCTTCTGTTGATTTCACCAGTCAGGGAACATAAGTGCGTTCAAAATATCTTGGGGGAATTTTGGTTGTGACACACAAAAGTGGAAACAAATGACAGCTTGTCAGTCTCTGGTTGTTTGGCACTTTTTCTCTTTATTTTATATATCTGTTAACTGAAGTAACAAAAATGAAGGAATTAAAATGTAATATTTCATCAAAAGGATAATGAGTTTTAAGAAATAAACAAATATTACAAGCATAGTTCCATCAATTTTTTTTTCACCTATGGATGGAATGAGCATTACTACCAGTGCTTAGAAAACACTATTGTGCAAGTGAACATTATAAAAAAAATAAAGAATATAAATTGGGCGACTGCCCAGGCACCCGCCTTAGAAAGAACCCTGATGGAGGTGGCTAAGTGGCACAGTGGATAGAGCACCGGCCTTGGAGTCAGGAGTACCTGAGTTCAAATCCGGCCTCAGACACTTAATAATTACCTATCCATGTGGCCTTGGACAAGCCACTTGACCCCATTGCCTTGAAAAATCTAAAAAAAAAAAACCAAACCCTGATTACAAGTGCCATTTTAACAACCAGTTGGCTGAACTCAATGGTTCAGTGAAAACGACATGAATTCCACCACTGCTATCATTCCCAGTTAGTGTGATCCTGGTGTAGTGGGTTATCCTATTTCCCACCCTGATAAAAAGTGAGTTGTCAAGGAAGCTATTCTGAAGAAGTAAAACATGAACAAAACAAAACCCATCTTACAGCAAAGTGCCTTACCCAAATCCCAAACCACCCATTCAGCTCATGATTATGAGTGTTTCAACTGTGGTAGGTTGTGCCTCAAAAAAATAGAATGGGATAATTGAAAGGAAACTGAATTGGGCTTCAGTTTAGTAGAAAGGGTGCTGAATTTCCTTTTAAAGGACAAGAAGTCCTTTATTATAATAATACCTTTACTACCAGCTGCTGCCCGTGTGACCTGATTGCCAAGTCTTTTTGTGTCTCAGTTCTTTCATCTGTAATATAAATGAATTAGGTTAGATGACCTCTAGCTCTAAATCTGTTATCTTTTTTTTAGATTTTTCAAGGCAATGGGGTCAAGTGGCTTGCCCAAGGCCACATGGATAGGTAATTATTAAGTGTCTGAGGTCCAATTTGAACCCAGGTACTCCTGACTCCAAGGCCGGTGCTCTGTCCACTGCGCCACCTAGCCGCCCCTAAATCTATTATCTTAATGGTACTTCTTGGAGTTGGTTTGGGAATCATGCAGGTTCCAAAAAGCTTTGTAGGGGATCTGTGAGTTCAAAACTATTCCCATTCTAAAATAAACATTTTAATTTCCAACATAGTAAAAACTTATATTTGTAACCTACATAAATAAAAATCTTTTGTAGAACTATCAATGATTTTAAGACTGTAAGTAAGTCTTGACACCAAAATATTTGAGAACCATTAATCTTTTAGGTTCCATTCAGTAATAAATATTGATTCTCTGACACCATCAAATTTTTACCAAAGAAGGCTGTTGTTATTTTTTTGACCACCAGAGGACAGTGAAAGAACAGTTATCCTCAAGATTAGCTGCATTGCAGAAATGATCATTGAATTAATGAATAGTTTTGTTTTGACTCTTGCAGAAGCAGTAACCAATGATAAGCAGCAAAATTTCCTAGTCTGAAAGGCCTTAGAATAATTTTATTTCATGCCAAATATATGTGTTTATACACAAAATTATTTAGTATAAAAATAGATATCAAGATATATGTCCTCTAGAGAATGGAGACAAGATAGAAATGGGAAAAAGGACTGTCCTATGACATTCAAAAGATTAAGAAGGTTTGCTTCTTACTATTACTTTTTGCTTGCATATTAGTGCCAATTTAACATGTTCCCATGCTATGCTCTCTTGTATTCAAATTTTTATTTATTTCTTGGCCTAAAGGAGATTATGGTTCAGAGAGAGAAATTTATAAAATTCATAGTTTACACATATTCACAATAATATTAGTTCCTCATGCAAACCCTGTGAGCTAGATGCTATTTTTACTTTCTTTTTTATAAATAAGGAAATAAAGCAAAGTTTTTTTTGTGATTTGCCCAAGGTCATATAGCTAGTGTCTGTTGTCAGATTTGAGCTCAGCTCCTCCTGAGTCCAGGGCCTCTGCACCACCTAGCTGTTCCAAACTTAGGTTTACTGACTCCCAATCCACCTTTCTATCTGTTATGTTGTATTGCCTCCATTGTGTGCATGTTTCTAATTTTGTGAATGAAATTTTGTATGCTTTATAGAATATAATTATACAAAAATATAAAATAAAATATTTGTAAAGAGGCTGCAGCAGCATATTAAAAAAAAGATCAATCATGAGGAAAATTGAATTCATACCAAGAATGAGAGATGATTTAATATTGGTCAGTTCATTTTTGTTCTTTGTTATAAAAGAAAACCAAAATGACTTCACTATGTTTGAGACAAATTACAGTGTGTCTGACTGTGGCTGATCAGACTGATATGAGTTCAGAATACTTTACCACAGATCAGGCACAAATAGTCCATGTGAACACCTGGGGTGGGTACTCTAAACTTAGGGATGTCACATTTCCTTTGAGCTGCTTGAATTCTGCCTTCCTCACTGATGAGGGCACACCATGCAGGGCAGTCCTGTGTCAGTGTCTCTCAAACTGTACAATCAGTTCTAAAGGTTTCAATGAGACCTTCAGGATATCTTTGTATCACTTCTTCTGATCCTCTTATTCTTTTAATCCAGGAATTTTGTTTTTTTTTTGTAAATATTTATTCTTTTTATTTGTTGTTGCTTTTTTCTTTTTTTCTTTTTTTAGTTTTTGCAAGGCAATGGGATTAAGTGGCTTGCCCAAGGCCACATAGCTAGGTAATTATTAAATATCTGAAGCCGGATTTGAACTCAGGGACTCCTGACTCCAAGGCCAGTGTTCTATCCACTGCGCCACCTAACTGCCCCTGTCGTTGCTTTTAACATCAAATAATTGGGCAAAATAGTTTCTAATAATCACCTTTATTTCCTCTTCATTTGTTGAAAATTTCCCACTTTCATTTGAATTCTAATTTGTTTTTTTAAAAAAAACCTTTTTGCTTATTATAATTTACTTCATTTTTCAAAAAAAGCATCTAAGGCTTTTTTCTAGTTTATTAAATTTTTCATTAATCTCTTTAATTTTTCAGAATTTCTATTTTGGTGCTTAATTAGTTTTTTAAAATTTGGGGTTTTTTTAAGTTTCCATTAGTTGCATATTCAATTAATCGATCAATTCTATATTTTGTGGATGAAGTATTTAGTGACATACATTTTTCACTTAGGACTACTTTGACTGTATCCCAAAATTTGGATTGTTATATCATTTTCATATTATTTGATAAAAATATCTAGTATTTCTATGATTTGTTCTACAATGCACCAATTTCTTAGGATTAAATTATTTGTTCTTCAATTAATTTGTAATATTTTTAATGAATCTTTAATACAATTTTTAATTTGTTGTGGTCAGTAAAGGTTGTGTTTAATATTTTTACTTTTCTGAATGTGTTTATTAATGAAATTTTATGTTCTAATTTATGGTCAGTTTTTGTAAAAGTGTCCTACACTACTAAGAAATATTGATTTATAGATACACAATTTTATGCACATGTCAGATTTGAACTCAGGTCCTCCTGACTCCAGGGCCTCTGCATCACCTAACTGTTCTAAACTTAGTTGTACCGACTCCCAGTCCACTCTTTTCCCTTCTCATTCAGTAATTGCCAGAGATATATCATAATACATTTTTCTAAAATTCTCTTTAGATAATTAAATTTCTGTTTGTTGATCTTTCTCTTATATTTATCTAAGTTCAAAGAAGACACACTGAAATTTCCAGCCATTATAGTTTTGTTGTCTATTTCTCCTGTAACTCATTTAACTTTTTCTTTGAGTATTTAAATGCTATACCATTCAATGCATGTATATTAATATAAACATTAATTCATTATCTGTGCTTCCTTTAAGCATATTGTGTGTTAATAATTAATCCTGTAGCATTCCCTGTTTATTTTTCTCAACTATGGCTATTTTTTGCCTTTGCCTTGTCTGAGATCCTATTGATACCTCTTATTTTTTGAGTTAAACTGAAATATTTTTTGTTTCAACTCCATATTTTAATTCTGTACACATCGTTATTTTTAAAACCTGTTTCTTATAAGCAATACATTGTTGGATTCTGCTTTCTAATATATTTTGTAATTCTCTTCTGCTTTTTTTGGAAAAATTAATCCCATTTATTTCATAGTTGAATTTCTGTGAATTCCTGTCTTCTTGTATTTTTTTCATCTCTTTGTTCCCTGGATTTCCTTTAACAAAGAAAAAGATTGTGATGAAATAGGAATGAATATTTTACTAATGGGGCAGTTAGATAGAGTGCTCTACCTGGAGTCAGGAAGAGTTCAAATTTGTCCTCAGACTCTTACTAGTTGTGTAACTGGCTAAATCACTTAATCCTTTTTTCCCTTAGTTTCCTCATCTATAAAATGAATTGGCAAATGAAATGAAAAATCACTCCAGTATCTTTGCCAAGAAAACCCCAAATAGGGAACATGAAAAGTTGGACATGACTTAAAATGACTGAAAAAAATTCTTTAGTAATTGATTCTTCATGTACTCCTATTTCCCTGCCTTTTCTTTCTTCCCCTCATCCGAATATTAATCACAGGTTCTTTTTTTATTTTGTTTTCCTTTTAAACTTTTCTTCATGATCTATCCTCCAAGGTTGTGATTTGTTTAGCTTAGAAACAATTTATCCTTTTTTCTTACTCCCCCTCTTCCTTTTTTTAGTTTGCTTCCATTCCCTTGTTTAGTTGCCAGTATCTACTGCCAATTGTGTGTGTATGTCTTTTCCTCCCTTATTTGACTGATTTATATAAGAATGGGGCTCAAATGATGTTTGTTTCCCCACTCTTTCTTTTTGGTTTGGATAGGTTTCTATTTGTTCAGTCATATCCATTTGTAAGATAAGAATCTCCAAAACTTCCTTCTTTTCTTTGCTAATGTATTCTCTTCTCCTTTTCCACTTTATTCATTTTTTAAGATCACCAAAACATAACACAACCCCTTTTAGGACTTTTGTCTTATTTAGCTCACTCTATGAGGTTTAATAGCATTAGAGTTCTGAGGTGATATTTATCTGTGACCTGCTAGAATGTAAACACTCATCCTTCTGTGGTCCCTTTCAGTCTCTCAAAAGCCTTTGCATTTCAACTCAATTCTGCTCATCTATGATCTTTCATCAGGAATACTTGGAAGTCCACCTTTTTATTAAAGGTCAATTTCCTTCCCATCTCTCCAGAGGATTATATTCAATTTTGCTGGTAAATTGTTCTCTGTTGCAAGTCTATATATTTTGCTTTGGGAATATAGTCCTTAAAGATCTCATGGTAGTAATGGTCTAGTCCTCCATGATTCTATGTGAGGTTCTTTTTTTTTATTAAATTCATCTGTAAAATAAGGATGTTGGATTAGTAAATCTGAGATCTATTCCTGTTGTGCTGTAATCCTGTGATCATTTCCTTATCCTTGGTTTGGGTAATAATTATTGCTATATTACTTACTGTTAGCCATACCTCTTGAAAAAAAAAAACAGTGTATCAAAAGCAGTCCAAAGCTTAGAGGAGAATTATGCTTTCATTAAGACTCCAAGGAACTTTTTAGGGACATTTGCCTTGAAACACTTTAATAGACATAATCTAAAAGTCTACACCTCTTCTGTGACAAATACTGGAGAAATCAAAGTGCCATTTCTAAGTGGGTGTTTGAGAGAGGAAGATGATAATATGCTTTTCTTCTCACTTTATTTTATTTTTGCATTTTACTCTATATTAAAATTTGATGGCATTCAAAAAACCTTTATACCTTGGGCTATTCTTCTGAAGCTTTGTAGAACAGTGGCATCAAATTCAAATAGAAACAGACCACCAAACTGTTCATAAAGATTTTGTGAGTCACATATTGACTTAGAAAACCCTCATATTTTATGTATTTACCATTTTTTAAGGATTTTGCAAGGCAAATGGGGCTAAGTGGCTTGCCCAAGGCCACACAGCTAGGAAGTCATTAAGTGTCTGTGGTCAGATTTGAACTCAGGTACTCCTGACTCCAGGGCTGGTGCTCTATCCACTGCACCTAACCACCCCTGTATTTACTTTTTTGATTAATATATAAACACTTTAAGATGATGGAGAAAGTAGATTTTAGTCTGATATAGACTGAATTCAGGAGTGTTATACTCACACACACATACACACACATATTTGTAAAGCTGCTGAAGGATGTGTACTTGCAAATGTGGCAAATAAACATGAACAGACTCTCTACTGAAAGCATCACTCAGTTAGAAATTCCTTATCATCAATAAAATTATATAAGCTGCCTAATGCAATCTACTACTACCCAGACCTTCTCTGCTCCCTTATAATTTTATCAGTGGAAATAATACTAAAGAAAAATTATTATCATGTACTTTGTTTGAACCCTAAAGAGCATGGAAATTTTTCTCTGACTTGGAGCTGAAACCTTCCATGAATGTTCTTACCCTCATTATAATGTGAGCTCCTTGAGAGCTGAAGTACTTAATAAATATTTACTCATTAATTCACTGCAGTAATATGTGAGAATTCTGCTAAAATGAAACCCTGGATCCTACTCCAAGAACAACCTCAAAAGCTCAAGGGCAAATAAAGGACTGTATCAACTTGCGCAGAAGACTTATATTCTACAACAGAAGTGACAAATATATGAAGCGTGTATGTGTTTATGCATGTATTTATAAAAATAAATTCTTATACACTGCATACATGTACATACATGTATGTATGTACATATATATGTATATAAATATATAAATACATGTGTATTCATGTGTATATATATAAACACTTATGCATACACATTTAAAACAATAAGCAACAAGTTCAACCTCTGATGTGTACTGTGAGCTTGGATACATCAGATAAACTCTCATTGCTCTAGGCAATTCCCTTAAAAAATAGATTGTAGAAGAGAAAGCTTCCTCATCTAGTAGTTCTTTATAACAGTGAAATTACAGATTGGGTTTCTATTCTTTTCCTTGTTGTGCAACACCAGTTTCAATAACCAGAGACACTATGGATACCGTTATGGTATTTTAAATAAGAAATGGAATTGCAGAAATGACAGTTACTTGACATTCTGTTGAAACTGATTATTGAGTCTGAAGGGACACTGAGTAAAGTACAGAGGGAAAGAAGATGAAGAGAAATTATTTCTCAAAAGAATCATTTTAACTTTATTCTTGTGAAGAAATATTTATAAAGAGAATTATTGAAAGGCTTTGGCTGCTATTGAATGACATCATATTTATAAAGTGTTTAACACACTATTGGACACATGCTAGATGCTTAACAAAACCTTATTCCTTTCCCTTATTTCTAATCCTGAGAAAGCTTAATGGAGGAACTGCACTCTAAAATTTGAGGAAGTCAGTAATTCTTGTGGTGGTTGAAGATCACTTGTTGTTTCTTTTATCATTTAAAATTTTGTAAATAATTACAATTGTAATCTTTTTTTTGTTGTTGTTTGTTACAGTGGCAAGAAATAGGCCAGTAACCTTGATGTTTGATCCTATATTAGAAGGATTTCACATACATACACACACAAAGAAGAAAAAGGGAGTGGGGAGAGGGCGAGAAAGCAAATGCTCTAGTTTATTAAACTAGAGTTTAATTAAACTAGGTTTATTAAAATGGAGAAATTTTATAAATCCATCTAGCCTCTTTGTAAACAATAATTTCAAATTTTTTAGAACCTCTACAAGGTACATAAAGGTGATCGTTATTATATTTGAATATAGATGTAAGAACAGAGAGGTGCATGGTACAATGAAAGATTTTGTAGACAGAGGACCTTTTTATTGTTTTTTTCTACCTAACTCTACAGATTCATATCTATGTGATATATTTGTTTAAATATTAAACTTCTCTGGACCTCAGCGTCTTCAACTGTAAAATGAATAACCAGATTAGATAACACCTATTATCTAGTACCACTTCAAATCTATATAAAATTTCTTTTAGCATTAAATCCTATAATTCTAAAATAGATTACTAAACACATTTTTGGGAGGGTCCAGAAGAACATTCAGACCTACTGACTGACTTTCAAGTTCAATATTCGATATTTACTATTATTACTAAGTTAATATGTAACCTTTTATCTCATGTGTAGGTTCGAACAAAGGATCAAGTGTTTGACAGCATAAGTCACCTCATCAACCATCATCTTGAGAATAATTTGCCCATTATATCAGCTGGTAGTGAACTCTGCCTTCAGCAGCCTGTGCAAAGGAAACAGTGACTCTTTAGCAACTTAAAACCTCTGTCTTCTGTGAACTCTATACATTGATCATTGAATACATGAGACCATTTAAATCCAAAGTGCATTCTTGATTGCTTTGTCTTTCATCTTGAGAAGACCAGGCAAGTCAGAAATTGGAGATGCATGGGGCTTAATAAAACAGAAAACTTTCTTAAAATATGATTTTAATAATCTTGTTCCAGTCCCTTCATGTGCATTTTGAGGTGTACATCTCATATATCCTGTGCAAATACAATTTCTGCATATATTTATAATGTCTGAAAAATAAGACTAATATTCTTTGATGTATATTTTTTAATGAAAAAAGATTCATTGTGTTTAGATGAAAATAATTGAGTTGTTTTATTCCATTGGAAGCTCAAAAAGCAAAATGTTACTTTTAATTTAGTGAATAAGTATAATAACAAAAAAGTTGTCATTTAGGTTGACTGATAAAGAAGGAACTAGGTCAAATCATGCTGCTATCTGGAAATTTTTGTCTGGATCTGTGTTTGAAGAATTATAAAAAGCATTTTGTCCTTATATTGTAGAGGTTGAATTGCCCCAAGATGTTTGTACTTTGCTCTATCAATGACATGGTATGATCTCTGTGTAAGCATTTGTTTTCTTCAACAATAGGTACCATATACTGCAATTTAATAAACAGAAATCGCTTTTATAGTTATAAATGTAGCTCATTGACTGGAATGAAGTTGCTGTTTACTGATGCTTCTAACCATCATGCACAAGGTGGTTAGGATTCAAATAAAGGCCAAAGGCCCAAAAGAATCTAATATTGTTTGCTCATAAATGAGCCTGGTTGGTGTCAAGGTTTTGAAAGAGTTCTCTCTCTCTCTCTCTCTCTCTCTCTCTCTCTCTCTCTCTCTCTCTCTCTCTCTCTCCCTCTCTCTCTCTCTCTCTCTCTCTCTCTCTCTCTCTCTCTCTCTCTCCTCCCTCTCCCTCTCTCTCTCTCTCTTTCTCTCTCTCTCCCCCACTCCACCCTTTTTATGACAAAACTGTTAGTGTTGGTGACATGGATTGAAATCATATTAATTTCCCTATCATTCAAAATGAGGTAAAGCTTGAAGACTGTCTCCATTATTGCTTAATTCATTTTATGCTTCCCCCTCTTATGTTTAGGGAAGAAGAGGGAGAAAAGTGGTAACTTTTTTTTGGTAGGAAGAAGTATGGATACTAGAGAATATGTGAACTAACTATGAAATGTCAATTCTTTTTTTTTAAATAATAATACTTTATTTTTTTGCCAATTACATGTCAAGATAATTTTTAGCATCCATTTTTACAGGATTTTGAATTCCAAAATTTTCCTTTTCCTTTCACTCCCTCATCTCTCCTCTTCCTAAAATGGTGGGCAATTTTATATGTTATACATGTGCTATCATGTAGAACATAGAACATATTTCCATATTGGTGACAGTTGTGAAAGAAGAAACAGAAAAACAGAAAAACATGAAAAAGCAAAGTAAGTGAAAAAAGTATAATTCATTTACATTCAAGCTCCATCAATTTTTTTTTAAATTTTTATTTATTTAAGGCAATAAGGCAACTTGCCCAAGGTCACACAGCTCGGCAGTTATTAAGTGTCTGAGGTCCTTTCTGACCTCAGGTCCTCCTGACACCAAAGCTAGTGCTCTGATCACTGTGCCATCTAGCTGCCCTGGTCCATCAGTTCTTTTATCTGAATGTGGATGCATTACTTGTCTTGAATCATTGTGTTATTAGAGTCATTCAGAGTGGGTCATCTCACAATTTTGCTTATACTGTGTACACAACATTTTCCTGATGCTCATCTTACTTTACGTCAGTTTGTATAAGTCTTTCCAGGTTTTTATGAGATTTGCCCATTCATAATTTCTTATTGCATAATAATATTCCATTACTTTCATAAACCACAGTTTGTTCATCTATTTCCCAATTGATGGGCATACACTCAATTTCCAATATTTTGCCACTATTAAAAGGACTGCTATAATTATTTTTGCACGTATAGGTCCCTTTCCCCTTTTTTCAATGATCTTTTTGGGATGCAAACCTAGTTGTGGTATTGCTGGTTCAAAGGCTATGTATAATTTGGTTGCCCTTTGGGCATAGTTCCAATTTGTTTTACAAAATGGTTGGATCAGTTCACAACTCTACCAATAGTGCTTTAATGTTTCCATTTCCCCATATCCTCTCCAATATTTATCATTTGTTTTTAATTGTATCTGAGAAATATTAGGTGGTACCTTGGAGTTGTTTTCAAAAGTGATTTAGAGCATTTCTTCATATGCATTTAGATAACTTTGATTTCTATATCTGAAAATTGTCCATTCATATCCTTTGACCATTTATCAATTTATTAACTTGTATTATAAATGTGACTCAGTTTTCTATATTTTTGAAAAATGAGGCTCTTATTAGAGACACTTGCTGAAAAGATTGTTTCCTAGATTTCTGCTTTCCTTCTAATCTTGTTTGGTTTTATTTGTGTAAAAGTTTTTTAATTTTAATATTATCAGTTATCTGTTTTAATTTCATAATACTCTATATCTTGCTTGGTCATAAGTCTATAATTTGTTTAACTTCTTTTTAAGAATTTGGATGATATACCACTTGGTGAGAATGTGTCTATAGTTTCCTTCCTTATTTTAATTCATTAATTTTTAAATTAGATCTAATTTTACTTTTGCTTTGTCTGATATCAGGATTGCTATCTCTGCTTTTTTCTTTTAAATTTCAACTGATGCAAAATAGATTCTACTTCAACCTCTTACTTTTACTGTGAGTGTGTCTCTGCTTCAAATATGTTTCTTGGTTTTTTTTCTTTTTAGGTTTTTTTTATTTTTGTAAGGCAAACAGGGTTAAGTGGCTTGCCCAAGACCACACAGCTAGGTAATTATTAAGTGTCTGAGACCAGATTTGAACCCAGGTACTCCTGACTCCAAGGCTGGTGCTTTATCCTCTATGCCACCTAGGCACCCCTCAAATATGTTTCTTGTTAAAAAAATATTGTAGGATTCTTATTTTTGTTCCACTGTGTTATGCAATTCCATTTTATGAAGGAACTCATCCCATTCACATTCACAGTTATGACTACTAGTTATGTAGTTCCCTCCATCTGATTTTTCTTCCTTTTTGTCCTCTATGTCATTTTACCCTTTCCCTCTTCACCAGTATTTTGTTTCTGTCTGCTACTGCTCTCAGTTTGTCTTTCTTCTGTCAGTTCTCCCCCCCACCCCTTAATCTTCTACCCTCCTACTTTCATGTCAGGTAAGATAGATTTCTGTATTCTACTGATTCTGTACATTATTCTCTCTCTTTGAGTCAATATTGAAAAGAGTAAGTTTCAAGCAATGCCCATTTCCTACTCTTTCATCTTTCCCTCCACTTTAATAGTTTTTTTTTTCATTTAAATAATTTGCCTCATTCTACCTCTCCCTTCCTTCTGCATCCAATGTACTCCTTTTTCTCATCCCTGGATTTTTTTTATGTCATTCCCTTAAATTCACCTTATACCTGTACCCTCTGTATTTGTATATATATTCCTTGAAACTCTACTATTAGTCTTGCAGTTTTTAAGAACTACAAGATTCATCTCCCAAAGAAGGGATATAAACAGTTCAGCTTCATTGAACTCATTTTCTTTTCCTTTTCACCCCTTTTAGACTTCTCTTGGTTCTTGAAAATGGACATCAGTGTCTGTGTGTGTGTGTGTGTGTGTGTGTGTGTGTGATCAATTTTGATTTTCTCTTTATGAAAGCTTGAATTTTTTTCTTGAATGATTATTTTCCCCCTTAAATTATTATGCTTAATTTCATTGGGTGGGTGATTTTGGGTTGTAGTTCTAGCTTCTTTACTTTCTAGAATATATTGTTCCATGAACTATTATCCTATAATATTGCAGCTGCTGAGTCCTGTGTAATTCTGATTATGATTCACTGATATTTGAATTGGTGGGTTTTTTTGGCCTTTTGAAGTAGTTTTTCTCTTGATCTGAAAACTCTTTAATTTGTTCTTATATTCCTTGGAGCTTTTATTTTGGTAACTCTTTGCTGAGGTGATCAATGAATTCTTTCAATGCCTATTTTGATCTCTGGTTATAGGATACAAGGGCAGTTTTCCTTGATAATTTCTTTAAAGATGATGTCCTTTTGATTATGGTATTCAGAGGTACAATGATTATGACTTTGTTTTTTCTGAATTTATTTGTCAAATCAATTGTTTTTCCTATGAGGTATTTTAAAATTTCTTCCATTTTTTTCATTCTTTTGAATTTGTTTGATTGATTCTTGATGTCTCATAGAGTCATTAGCTTCCACTTGCTCAATGCTAATTTTTAAGGAGTTGTTTTCCTCAGTTAGCTTTTGTACTTCCTTTTCCATTTGTCCAATTGTGCTTTTTTAAGGAGTTATTTCCTTCAGTGGATTTTTGTATCTCATTTTCCATTCAGTAATTTTACTTTTTTGAACAGTTGTTTTCATTGCCCAAGTTTTTGATTCTTTTTCATAATTCCCTTGCATCATTATCATTTCTTTTCCAGATTTTTTCATCTATCTCTTATATGATTTTAAAGACGATTTTGGAGCTTTTTCACGAGTTCTCTCTGGCCTTGAGATAACTTCCCATTTTCCTTTAGGGTTTTGCTCAAAGGTGTTTTGACATTGTTATTCTTTTCTGAGTTTGTGTCTTGTTCTTTCTTGTTAGTCTAATAAATTTCTATGGTTATTTTTGTTTTTTTATTTATAATTTTTGACTACTTTTCTTTCTTTTAGATTTGAGCACTGCTCTCAGATTGGAGAGAGTATTGACTCAGGATAATTGTGCCAAGGGCTGCAAACCCTTTGTTTACTTGGTGCTGCACAGATGTTGCCCTGAGGGCTCACAGATGAGCCTTGTGTTGGTGGGTGTGCCTTGTGGTTGGGTGGCTGGCATTGCAGGAGGTTGGAGGGGGTTGGCAGTTTACTTGGCGCTAAACCATTATCCTAGTGCTAGTGTCTATCCTGAGCTAAGGCCAATGTGGTATTTCTGTGTTTCCCTGGGCCCTACTGAAGCACATGACATTTTGGGTCCTGGAATCTGCACATTCTCTTAATTATGCTGATCCTATCCAGCATCAGCTATGTGATAGGTCTTGGTGTTGATGTTTGTTTCCACTCCTGCTGGTTTGCTGAGGTATGGGGGGATCTGCTTTGGCTTGCTGGGATTCTTCTTGTCCTGGATTACATTGCCCTTATACCTGAATGAGGCTGAAATTCTTGATTTTGCAAGATTTTTGGCTAAAAATTTGTTTCACCCCATCCTTTTTTCTGTTTTTGCTTTCCAAGATTTGTTTTGTGATTTTATTTAATTATGCATTTTGTTTTATAGTTGTTTGGAGATGAATATGGGAAAGTTACAGCAATTTACTGCTTACTCTGCCATCTTGGTTCTGGGAAGTCCATTTTGGGGGAGTCAACTGAAGTTAAGTGACTTGCCCACAAGTGACTAAGGTTGAATTTGAACTCAGATTCTCCTGATTTTAGGTTCAATACTCACTCCAGAATACCATCTAACTGACCGTTATCAGTTCTAAAATTAACTTAATCTGCAAGTTCAGTGATTTTAGTTACTTGAGTTTTATTGGACTACACATGTCTAGTTACCTTTTAAACAACCAGAACCATAAAGAAAATGTAAAGTATGACTTGAAAAGAGTTCTGTAGCAGTAGTCTCATATCAAATAGAAATACATCCTTGTGGGCTGCATATTGAATTAGAAAATTACAAAGTACCATTATCAGAGTTGTATTATATTTTTATTGTGTTAAACATTTAAAATTAAATTTTAAGGGGTAGCTAGGTGGCACAGTAGATAGAGCACCAGCCCTAGAGTCAGGAGAACCTGAGTTCAAATCCAGCCTCAGACACTTAATTACCTAGTTGTTGTGTGACCTTGGACAAGCTACTTAATCCCATTACCTTGCAAAAACCTAAAAAAACTTAAATTTTGATATAGTTTGGATAACACTTGGCAGTTTTGAAGAAGAGTGTGAAATCTCTTCTATAGAATCTTCTGGATTCTGACACAGATCCCTAAGAATATATCTAATATTCTTTTCCCTTAGGGACTTTTTACACTAACAGGGTTTCACTATAGAAGTCATAAGAGCATGGGGTATACTCCCCTGTTTTTAGATACGTATGAAAATTTTACATTAATGACAAACTTTTTTTCCTTTAATTTTTTTGCTCATTGAGGTATTTAAAAATGCAAACCTTTAAAGGCAGATATGCAGAGCATAACATCAGCTAAATTTGTCTACCTATATATTAATAAGAGTAATTTGGGTGATGAGAGTAATTCCTAAAATCCCAGACCATTATTCATTTCATTTGGCAAGAAAGAACTGACAAATTAGGAAATGCCAAGCAAAGTAACACTGACTTTATGTCTCCCTAGATTGCTGTGGTAACCATGAAGACCTGACAGGAATTCAGAAATATTGATCAATTGGACTCTGGTGGTATCTCTGATTATGTTAACATCCTAACCATTGTGATAACAGCCTCTCTATAGAGTTACAAATTGGCTCTACTCAGAACCATCATTACGATCAACTTGAAAAAGGGAATTACAGAATGTCTAGTGTTCTTTTATGTTCCAGTATCACAAAAAAGTGAGATATACTGGAACATATCAGAAATATCAATGTCTCATATGCTAGAAATGCTTTGGTGTGGATAACACTATTCCAAAAGGACAGTTTCAGATACCACATAATTAAAATGGCTTGAGAAGACCTATAGAAAGACCTTAGTCAAGAAATATTTATTAAGTTCCTACTATATGCTAGGTGGTGAATGGCTTTTGTTTTTTCAGTGAAATGTGACAAAGTTCATTCTCAGTTGAGAAGGGGAGCCATGAGATGTTTGAAGAAAGATGAAAGATGTTGGAAAAATCACTATGATGGGTGGAAATGAGTCAATTAGGTAGATGTAGAAAAGGATTACCTTGTTGCAGTGAAGGTCCAGTTGAGAGAATGTAACATAAATAAGACTCAGAATGATTTTTTTCTAGTTTTGTTTGGTAGCATGCGAGTAGGAATGAAAGCAATGGAAAGTGGGAATAATCCAGATTTGGGAGAGCAAGATCAGTAATAGGATAAGGGTTTCAAAAGAAGAATATAGTATAAAGTTGAACTGGAAGGAAAGTAGTAACCTGGTTCACTAAGGGCTCAAGATGGGAATGAGAGGAAAGAAAGTGGGATAGAGAAATAGATAATGGCAAATGAATAAGTTGAGGCTCTTGAAGGTGATAGGGAATATCAACTAGCATTTTGAAATCTTCTAGTCTAAGAGCAGAAATTAAGAGGAATGAAAGACTATGAACCAGGCAGTGAACTCATGAAGGGAAATATCTGGAGGTGTATAGACAATAGCTCTAAGAGTTTTGATTGGGTCATAGATATAAGATTAAGCAAACTTTAAAGGATTAAAGACTATTGAATGACAGTGGTAGAGGAACATGGAAATGACTATGATGCTTTTTACTTTTTTCTGATATTTAAAATCAACATATAAAAATAAAAGAAAATTAAAATGAAATGAGTTAAGGCAGCAGACACAAAATAAACTATTCAGGATCAATATCAAACTGTGCTATAAAAGATTTTAAGTTATCAAATTCTGAAAATGAGAGCCATAGATGTTATAAACCAACTGTTGACTCTGAAAATAAAATAAAACTAACTCCTAGAGGTTATAGGCAAAAAGTCTTTTTCAATCCATTGGAGGAAGTAGACATATAAACAATGTCTCATCTAGGAGGAGACCCAAAGTAGTAAGGCTAAGCCTTGATACATATAGTCCTAGCTAGTTAAAGAGCCAGGCAGTGAGGTGTAGCCATTGCAAGGAGGGAGTAAAAGCAAGAATTAAACAAGTGTGCCTAATGAGAAAAGGTTATTCACAGCAGCGCTTCCCAACTTGAACATGGTTGGTGCAGGAGCTTGTCAGAACTCCGGGACTACCTGGATTGGTTTGAATCAATTCTTGATTTGACTATAGCTGAGTTCATCTAGAGGATGAGCACAAAGAATTGTTGTTATGCTAAGCTCAGGATACAGATTATTTGCTGGGCTTTAGCTCTATAAAACAAGTTGTCTCCTAATAGTAAAAAGAGAGGAGTCCAAAAAGAGGGGTGGTCTTGGCAGGGAGATCCTGACAAAGTAAAGAAATCGGAAATGGTAGAGAGAATGAAAAATTTCTGGTTATCTAAAAAATGGAAAGAAGTCCAACACAATGAAAGTTCAAGTAGGTTCAAATGTGAAGCATGACAGAATGGTCGGGTCAGTGGTGATTATAGAAATGAGCTTCTTTGCAAACTAGCAAATAGCAAGTTCAAATAAAATCTATAATTATTGGCTCAAAAATGTTATAATTTTAAGAAAATTACTAGTAAGACATTTATCAGTTTTCTTTGTCTACAAACCTAATCTTATTTTTCTTAACAGAAGCAATTGGGTAGCTAGGTGGCACAGTGGATAGAGCATTGGCCCTGGAGTCAGGAGGAACTGAGTTCAGATCCGGCCTTAGACACAATGATTGCCTAGCTGTGTCACCTGGAGCAAGTCACTCAACTCCATTGTCTTAAATAAATTTAAAAAATTCAATCATATATATTCATTGCCAATAGATGAGAAGACCAATGATATCCCCAAATGTAGGTCAACTATGTGTTTATGATCTTTATGTCATTCAAGACACATCCAGCATGTAAATACTAAGAAAACAGACTGTAGAATGTCACCTTGAAGTAAAGGATCAAAGAAAATACATGTAGAATAACTAATTGATAAGCAATATCTACCTTAATGTATATTCTTGACACACTAAAATAGACTTCAATGACTCTAATGAGTGCTTCAACAAAAATTTATATGAAAAAGAGAGCTCATCAAGGCAGGCATAGAAATATTAATATTTCTGGATGAGAATTGATGTCTTCTCAGAGTACATGTGTAATGAGTTAAAAATTTACAGAAGTACTTTGGGGTCAAACAGAATATAACTTTGCAAAGTAACAGTATAAACTGATATCATATATAGTTGTATATATGCAAATGTATTGTATGTGTATATATGCCACTGGATTCTCAGATGTAACCTCAGGAGATTATTATTATTGTTGTTGTTTAGATGCTTCGGTTGTATCCAATTCTTCATGATCCCATTTGGAATTTTCTTGGCAAAAATAGTGAAGTGGTTTGCCATTTCTTTCTCCAGTTTATTTTACAGATAAGGGAATGAGGCAAACAAGGTTGTTATTTGCACAGGATCACGTAGTAAGTGTCAGAGACCAGAGTTGAACTCAAGAAGATGAAAATACTTGACTCCAACACTGATGCATTATCCACTGTCCCACCTACCTCCCCATAACCCAAAAGGATTGAGTCAATTAAGTGTTAAGAGTGAAATTATGTGAATTCAATCAACAGTGTGTCAACAAAGAAGAATCAAACAAATTTTTTATAGTAAGGGATTTCCAGGACCAGGAAATTGCTAATAGAAAGTACAGTGAAGCTATACTTAAAAAACTAGATTGCTAATGAATGAAGTGACAGAAACTGTGCAACATATAACTGTAGGCTAAAAAATAGTATCTATCAAATATCAAGAAGTACAAGAAGTACAAGATTAGATCAGCTATCCCCTTTAAATTATCAGATGAAGAAAGGGCAGAGCCAAGATGGAGGAGTAAAGGCAGCAAATCCCATGAGCTCTCCCCCAAACTAATTCAAATACCTTTAAACAATGACTCTAACCAAATTCTATAATAGCAGAACTCACAAAAAGACTGAGTGAAACAATTTTCCAGCCTAAGAAAACTTGGAAGATCTGTGTGAAGGGTCTGTTACATGGGGTTAAAAAAGACCCACAGCTGGAGCAAATTGACTCCAGCTATCCAGGAACAGATGAAGGGGTGTCTGAAGTCCTGGAGGTTCCTGGGTCAGGGGCAGAGGTTTCAATTTTCAGACTTCTCAGTTCAGGGATTGTCAAGACAATTGGGAAGGTCAGCAGGAAAGCTCTGTGGCATAGAGTGAGAGTGGAGCCCAATCCAGCACAGGTCTCAGAAGTGAACTGGCCCCAGGGGACCAGGAGTAAGCTTGGGGAGCCAACCTGAAAAGGAACTATCTGGCAGCTGTTTTCAGAGAGTTCAGTCCATAAATGGTAAAGGGGTCAGGGGAGATTGCAGAGGTCTCTTCTGTATCCCTAAGACAGGACTTTGTTGTTTTGCCCAGATCCAGATCACAGTCTGAGGTCACAATCTCAGAAAAAAGAGTAGAAGTACAATAGAGCTTATTGCCTGCAGCAGAACGAGGACTCTCTTCATGGTTCCAGGGCAGAAAGGAGGGCTTATGATTATCGACAAGCAAGAACACAAGCCAGGAGAGTAGTCATAACCTGTCATAAGACCTTGGAAGAATTGAGAATTTGCAAGTTCCTGGGGATTGTCCCTGAAAACAGCTGCAAAAATTCCTCAAAAGCTTGAGACAGTGCATCCTCCACCCTGGAGAGCCCCTTAACAATTAGTTAAAATCAAAATCATAGATGGGAGAAATGAACAAACAACAGAAGGGAAAAGATCGATCATAGACAATTACTATAGTTCTATAGAGGATCAAAATACACACTCAGAACATTACAAAATAAAAGCTCTAGATCCAAAACCTCCAAGAAAAATATGAATTGGTATCAGGCTATGGAAAAGCTCAAAAAAGATTTTGAAAATCAAGTATAGGAAGTAGAGGAAAAAAGGGAAAGAGAAATGAGAGCAGTGTGGGAAAATCATGAAACCCGAGTCAGCGTCTTAGAGAAGGAAATACCAAAAAATACTGAAGAAAATAACACCTTAAAAACCAGTTTGGGGGGGCAGCTAGGTGGCGCAGTGGATAGAGCACCAGCCCTGGAGTCAGGAGTACCTGAGTTCAAATTCCACCACAGACACTTAATAATTACCTAGCTGTGTGGCCTTGGGCAAGCCACCTAAGCCTATTGCCTTGCCAAAAAACCAAAACAAAACAAAATAAAATAAAAACCAGTTTGGGTCAAGTGGAAGAAGCAGTCCAAAAAGACAAAAGAGGAGAAGAATAACTTAAAAAGCAGAATTGGCTAGATGGAAAAGGAGATAAAAAAGCTCTCTGAAGAAAATAATTTCTTAAAATGTAGAATGGAGCTAAGGGAAACTGATGCCTTTTTGAGAAATCAAGAACCAATTAAAACAAAACCAGAAGAATGAAAACTAGAAGAAAATGTGAAATATCTTACTGGAAAAAAACTGCCTTGGAAAATAGATTCAGAAGAGATAATTTTAAAATTATTAGACTACCTGGAAGTCATGACCAGAAAAAGATCCTAGACAACATTTTTCAAGAAATTCTCCCGGAAAACTGCCCTGATATCCTAGAAGCAGAGGTTAAAATGGAAAATTGAAAGAATCAACCAATCACCTCCTGAAAGATATCCCAAAATGTAAACTGCCAGGAGTATTATAGCCAAATTTCAAAACTTCCCCAGTCAAGGAGAAAATAATACAAGCAGCTAGAAAGAAACAAATCAAATATCATGTAGCTGCAGTCAGGATAACATAAGATTTAGCAGCTTCTGTATTAAGGGTTTGTAGGACTTGGAAGATGATATTTTGGAAGGTAAGCTTCAACTAGGCAAAACTGAAAACAGGGGAAAAAACATTCAATAAAATAGGGGACTCTTAAATTTTTCTGATGAAATGACCAGAGGTGAACTGAAAGTTTGATCTTCAAGTACTGGACTCAGGTGAAGCATAGAGAGGATAGATGGGAAGAGCAAATTATAAGCGACTTAATGATGTTGAACTGTTTCTATTCCTTTATGGAAAGATGATACTGATAACTCATATGAACCTTCTTATTTATTGGGAAAGTTAACAGGAGCATATATAGACAAGGCACAGGATGGAGTTGAATTTGAAAGTATAATATATGAAAAAAGATGAAGTTAATGGGGAAGAAAAGTTTGTACTATTGGAAGAAAGAGAAAGGAGAGGTAGAATAGGGTGACTATTTCACATAAATGAGGCAAGAAAAAGCTATTGCAGTGGGGTGGAAGAAGGGAAAAGTGAGGAGGAGTAAGTCTTACTGTTACTGGAAGTGGCTCAGAGAGGAATTAACATAAGCACTCAATTGAGTATAGAAATCTATCCTATCCTAAAGGTAAATAGGAGAGGAAAGAGAGATGGGAGAAAGGAGATAGAAGAGGGGGAAGATTATAGGAGAGGGTAGTCAGATGCAACACAATTTTGAGGAGAAACAGGGTGAAAGGAGAGAGAGAATATAATAAATGGGGGTGAGGGGGAATAGAATGGAGGGAAATACAGCTAGGAATAGCAACTGTTGGAAAAAATATTGCAACAATTTCTCTGATGAACTTAGGATAAATAATGGAATCCATCCCAAAGACAGAGCTGATGATATCTGAATGAAGACTGAAGCATGCCTTTTTTTTTGTTTCTCATTCTATTTTTCTTGAGGTTTCTCTTTCTTTTGGGGGAGGGTGGTTATATTTACTTTCACAATATGATTATTGTAATAATATTTTCCATGATCACACATTTTTAAGCTACACCAAGTAATTTCTTTCTTAATGGGGGGAGTTGGATAGGAGGAAGAGATAGAATTTGGAACTCAAAGTTTTGAAAGTGAAAGTTGAAACTTGCTTTTGCAAGTAGCTGGGGGAAAACATTGAAAAATAAAATAACATATAAACCCCAAAACAGACAAATAAATAAATAGCTTATCAGATGACAAGTTCCTGCACTACAACTATCACTCTACAAATATGCTTCATATTCAGCAAATATATTGTACTGAAACAAGAGCATACAGCCATACAGAAATAATATCAATCCATAAAAATTAGCACAAAATTTTTAAAATCAAATTTATTTATTTACTTTGAATTTTAAAAATTTCCCCTTAATCTTGCTTCCCTCCCCCACCCTCTACAGAAGACAGTCTATTATTCTTCACATTGTTACCATAGTATACATTGATCTAAGTTGAATGTAATCAGATAGAAATCATATCCTTGAAGAAAAAAAATAAAGTATAAGAGATAGCAAAATTACATAATAAGATAACGATTTTTTTTAAATTAAAGGTAATAGTCTTTGGTCTTTGTTCAAATTCCACAATTCTTTCTCTGGATACAGATGGTATTCTCCATCACATACCCCCGAATTGTGCCTGATTGTTGCACTGATAGAATGAGAATATCCATTAAGATCAACTCCATGTTGCTGTTATGATGTACAATGTGCTTCTGGTTCTGCTCATTTCACTTAGCAGCAGTTCATGAAAATCCTTCTAGGCTTCCCTGAATTCCCATCTCTCCTGGTTTCTAAAAGAACAATAGAATTCCATAACATACACATACCATGGTTTGTTCAGCCATTCCCCAACTGATGGATATTCACTCAATTTTCAATTCTTTGCCACCACAAACAGGGGTACTATAAATATTTTTGTACAAGTGATGTTTTTATCCTTTTTCATTATCTCTCCAGGGTATAGACCCAGTAGTGGTATTGTGGTAGTGGTATTGCTGGATCAAATTTTTGTTGCTCTTTGGGCATAGTTCCAAATTGCTCTCCAAAAAGGTTGGATGAGTTCACAACTCCACCATGAATGTATTAGTGTCCTGGATTTCCAACATCCCTTTCAGTATTGATCATTGTCAATATTAACCAGTCTGAGAGGTGTGAAGTGATACCTCAGAGTTACTTTAATTTGCATTTCTCTAATAATTAGTGATTTGGAGCAATTTTTCATATGACTATGGATTGCTTTGATTTCCTCATCTGTAAATTGCCTTTGCTTATCCCTTGACTCTTTGTCAATTGGGAATGACTTGGTTTTAAAAAATTTGACTCAGTTCTCTCTACATATTTTAGAAATGAGTCCTTTGTAAGAAATACTAGTTGTAAAAATTGTTTCCCAATTTACTATACTTATTTTGATCTTGGTTACAGTGGTTTTGTCTGTGCAAAAGCTTTTTAATTTAATGTAAGCAAAATTCTCTAGTTTGTTTTTAATGATATTCTCCATCTTTTCCTTGGTGATAAACTGCTTCCTTTTCAATAGGTCTGACAGGTAAACTATTCCTTGATTTCCTAGTTTGC
This sequence comes from Macrotis lagotis, assembly GCF_037893015.1. Lineage (NCBI taxonomy): Eukaryota > Metazoa > Chordata > Mammalia > Peramelemorphia > Peramelidae > Macrotis > Macrotis lagotis. The sequence continues at coordinate 153,904,102 of NC_133666.1, forward strand.
TTATAATATTATTTTTATGTCTAAATTCTTTATCCATTTTGATCTTATCTTGGTTATAGGGTGTAAGGTGTTGATCTAATCCAAGTTTCTGCCATACTAACTTACAATTTTCCCGACAGTTTTTTTAATGAAGACAGTTTTTATTCCCAAAAGCTGGACTCTTTGGGTTTATCAAACAGCAGATTACTATAATCATTTACTGCTATTGCACCTAATCTATTCCACTGATCAACACTCTATTTCTTAGCCAATACCAGACAATTTTGTGACTGATGCTTTATAATATAATTTTAGATCTGGTAGGGCTAAGCCACCTTCTTTTGCACTTTTTATTCACTGAATCCCTGGAAATTATTGACTTTTTATTTTTTCATATGATTTTACTTGCAATTTTTTCTAAATCATTGAAGTAATTTTTTTAGAATTTTGATTGGTAGGGCACTAAATAAATAGTTTAATTTAGGTAGAACTATCATTTTTTATTATATTAGTTCGTCCTACCCATGAGCTGTTGATATTTGCCCAGTTATTTAAATCTGATTTTATTTGTGTGAGAAGTGTTTTATAATTGTTTTCAAAAAGTTTTTGAGTCTGTCTTGGCAGGTAGACTTCCAAGTATTTTATACTGTTGGAAGTTATTTTGAATAGGATTTCTCTTTCTAGCTCTTTCTGCTGTATATTGCTAGTCACATATAGAAATGTTGAGGATTTATGAAGGTTTATTTTATATCCTATTACATTGCCAAAGTTTTTAATTGTTTCTAGTAGTTTTTTGGATGATTTCTTGGGATTCTCTAGGTAATCATCATGTCATCTGCAAAGAATTAGTTTTGTCTCTTCCTTCCCAAGTCTAATTCCTTTAATTCCTTTTTCTTCCCTTATTGCTGAAGCTAATATATTTTTTTAATTTTATTTTTTATTTCTCATTTTGTACAAATTTTTTTTTACATTAATAAAATATTCTTGTTTAAGAGTAAACAAAATACCCCTCCACCCATGAATATAGACTTGCTTGGGTGATAAAGTAAAGGGGAGAGAAAAAAATTAAAATTAAAAAAAGAATAATAGTAATAATTGTAGGTATGGCCAGGTGGCACAATGGACGAAGCACCAGCCCTGGAACCATGAGCATCCGAGCCCACATCCAGCCCCATAGACCCAACAATCGCCCAGCTGTGTGACATGCAAGCCACCCGATCCCTACTGCCCTGCAAAAACCCAAAAGAAGAAAAAAAAGACCCAAAATAAAATAATATAGTAATAATAGTAGGGGTGGCTAGGTGGCAGACAGAGCATTGGCCCTTGAGTCAGGAGCACCCGGGTCCAAATCTGGCCTCAGACACCCAAAGATCACCCTGCTATGTGGCCCCAGGCAGGCCACCCAGCCCCATTTGCCTTGCACCCTCCCCCAAATAATAATAATAAAAAATATGCTTCAGTCTTTGTTCCAACACCAACAACTCTGTCATGGGTGGATCGCATTCTTTATGGTAAGTCCATCGCAAAAGTTACTTCCATATTTTTCCAACATTGCCATTGCTGATCTCAACTCCCTCCTTTCTTATTTCTCTACTACCATGTACTATATTTTCTCTCTCCTTTCACTCTGACTCTGCTGTAGGGTCACTGAGTGGCGCAGCAGACAGATCCCTGGTCCTGGGGCCAAGAAGCCCTGAGCCCCCATACCACCCCTTAGGCCCAGAATCCACCTGGCCCTATGGTCCTGGACAGGCCTTCCAATCCCAGCCCTTTGTAAGAAGCAAAAAAGAAAATGTGTTATATCTGACCACTCTCCCCCCATGGTCCATCCTCTCCTCCTTTATTCACATCCCCACCCCTTCCTCCTGCTCCCCCCCTTCTTACTCCAGATGCCTATACCCCATTGAGTATATATGCTGTTTCCGCCCCTAGCCACCTCTGATGAGAGCAAAGGTTCCCTCATTCCCCCTTGCCTCCCCCCCTTCCATATCATTGCAATAGCTCATTGTAATAAAAAATCTTATTATATGAATTATCTTGGCCTATTCACCCCTCTCCTTTTTCTTTCTCCCATTACATTTCCCTTTTTTTCTATTGACTCCATTTTTACACCATATTTTGTCTTCGAATTCAGCTTTCTCCTGTGCTTCAACTATAAAAGCTCCCTCTACCTGCTCTATTAACTGAGAAGGTTCATATGAGTATTATCAGTGTCATTTTTCCTATGCAGGAATACATGCAGTTCATCATCATTAAGTCCCTCATATTTCCCCCCTCTCCTCCAATGTCTATGCTTCACCCAAGTCCTGTATCTGAAGATCAAACCTTCTGTTCAGCTCTGGCCATTCCAAAAGGAACATTTGAAATTCCCCTGGTTCATTGAAAGTCCATCTTTTTCCCTGGAAGTGGACACTCAGCCTTTCTGGGTAGTTCATTCTTGGCTGCATTCTAAGCTCTTTTGCCTTCCGGCATATTATATTCCAAGCCCTACAAGCTTCCAGTGTAGTTGCTGCTAAGTCTTGTGTGATCCTGACTGCAGGTCCATGATATTTGAACTGTGTCCTTCTGGCTGCTTCTAATATTTTCTCTTTGACTTGGGAGTTCTGGAACTTGGCCATAATATTTCTAGAGGTTGGTTTTTTGGGATATCTTTCTTGTGGAGGGGTATAGGTGGATTCTCTACATTTCTATTTTGCCCTCTGCTTCTAGAATATCAGGGCAATTTTCCTGTAGTAATTCTTTGAAAATGATGTCAAGGCTCTTTTCCTGATCATGACTTTCAGGTATTCCAATAATTTTTAAATTATCTTTCCTAAGTCTGTTTTCCATATCAGTTGTTTTTTCAATGAGATATTTCACATTTTCTTCTAATTTTTCATTTTTTTTTGGTTTTGAAGTATTGATTTCTGATTTCTGATAAATTCATCAATCTCCCTGAATTCTATTCTTTGTCTGAAGGATTTGTTCTCCTCAGAGAGTTTTCTTATCTCTTTTTCCATCTGGCCAATTTTGCTTTTTAAGGCATTCTTCTCCTCAATACCTTTTTGAACTGTTTTATCCATTTGACCTAAGCTGGTTTTTAGCATGCTATTTGATTCAGCATTTTTTTTTTTGGATTTCCTTGACTAAGCTGCTGACTTCATTTTCATGTTTTTCCTGCATCTCTCTCCTTTCTTTTCCCAGTTTTTCTTCCAACTCCCTCATTTGATTTTCAAAGTCTTTTTTGAGCTCTGTCATAGCCTGAGCCCAATTTCTGTTTTTCTTGGAGTCTTTAGATGCAGGAGCTTTTGCTTCCTCATCTTCAGACTGAGTATTTTGATCCTTCTTGGGCTCATGCTTAAAATATTTCTCAATGGTCTTCCTCTTATTTCTCTGCTTGCTCATTTTCCCAGCCTGGGCCGGGTTTTGGGTGGCTTCCTGAGCTTTTGGGACACTCCCACAAGGGTCTCAGTGTGTGAGACTCTGTCCTCCCTCCTGGTCCGTGAATGACCATAAGCACCCCCTCTACCATGGGGCCGAGGTGGGGGGCCGCTGCTGTTCTATGTGGGGTCCTAGACTGTGATCAAGATCTGAATGTGGTCAGAGCCCCAGAGTCCTGTTCCAGGGGCAGAGGGCAGAGCTCTGCAGTCTCTCTCCACTCCCCTCCCTCAGCTCAATGGGCTCATGCCCTGGAAGCTCCTGCTTACCCACTCTGCCTGCTTCTGTTTCCAGATCTGGGCTACGGAAAGACCACTAGCTGTGTGCCCTGAGGGCTGGGTTCCACGTGCTTGCTCTGGCAGAGGTCCCCCGCTGTTCCCCCACTTTGTGCCCGGTGCTCCCCTGGGTGCAGCTCAGAAGACTCCCCCGCTGCTGTGAGCCACGGCTCCCAGCGCCCTGAGGCTGCCTCCGGGAGGCTGAAGTTCTTTCACTATGGCGGGCCGCCCCTCTGGTGGGCCACCCCTCTGACCCGGGCTGCAGAGCCTTTCTGCTCTTTCCAGGTTACCTTGAGTAGGAGAACTGCCTCAATGGGTCCCTTTGTGCGTTCTGTCTTTCGAAAGTTTAGTTAGAGTCCTTAGTTTCATGTTTTATCAGAGAGCACCTAAGACTTGATCCCTTCTTGTCACCATCTTGGCTCCCGAAGCTAATATTTCTAATACAATATCAAATGGTAGTGGTGATAATGGGCATCCTGTTTCACCCTGATCTTATGCAATGCTTCTAGCTTATTCCCATTGCATATAATGTTTGTTGATGGTTTCAGATAGATATTGCTTATTATTCTAAGGAACAATCCATTTATTCTTACATTCTCTAGTGTTTTTAGTAGGAATGGGTGCTGTATTTTGTCAAAAGGTTTTTCAGCATCTATTGATATAATCATATGATTTCCGATAGATTTGGTTACTGATATAATTAATTATACTAACAGTTTTCCTAATATTGAACCAACCCTGCATTCCTGGGATAAATCCTACTTGGTCATAGTATATTATCCTAGTGATAACTTGTAATCATATCGCTAAGATTTTATTTAAGATTTTTTGCATCTATATTCATCAGGGAGCTAGCTCTATAATTTTCTTTCTCTATTTTGACTCTTTCTGGTTTAGGTATCAGCACCATATTGGTGTTATAGAAAGAGTTAGGCAAAATTCTGTCTTCGCCTTTTTTTCAGAGTTTATATAGAATTGGAACCAATTGTTCCTTAAATGTTTCATAGAATTCCCTTGTGAATCCATCTGGCCTTGGAGATTTTTTTCTTAGGGAGTTCAATAATGGCTTGTTGAATTTCTTTTTCTGAGATGGGTTGTTATTTAGGTATTTAATTTCATCTTCATTTAACTTGGGCAACTTACATTTTTGTAAATATTCATTCATTTCGTTTATCAAATTTATTGGCATAGAGTTGGGCAAAATAATTCCAAATTATTACTTTAGTTTCCTCCTCACTGGTGGTGAGTTCATCTTTATCATTTATGATACTAGCAATTTGGTTTTCTTCTTTCCTTTTTTAAATCAAATTAACCAGAGGTTTATCAATTTTTTTTCATAAAACCAATTCTTGGTTTTATTTTTAGTTCATTTTCTTGCTTTTGATTTTATTAATTTCTCCTTTAATTTTTAGAATTTTTTAATTTGATATTTAATTGGGGGTTTAATTTGTTCTTTCTCTAATTTTTTTAGTCGCATATTTAGAGCACTGATTTTCTCTTTCTCTAATTTATTCATGTAAGTATTTAAAAATATAATATATCCTCTGATAGCTGCTGCCTTGGCTGTATCCCATAAGTTTTGGCATGTTATTTCATTATTGTCATTATCTAGGTTGAAAGCATTCATTCTTTTGATAATTTGTTGTTTGATCCACTTATTCTTTAAAATTAGGTTATATAGTTTCCAATTAATTTTAGATCTATTTTTCCCTGGCCCTTTATTGCATGTGATTTTTATTGCATTATGATCTGAGAAAGATGAATTCACTATTTCTGACTTTCTGCAATTGATTATTAGGTTTTTATGCCCTAGTACATGATGAAATTTTGTGCAAGTGCCATGTACTGCAGGAAAAAAAAAAGTATATTTTTTTTCTATCCCCATTCAATTTCCTTCATAGGCTTTCATGTCTAGGTTTTCTAACAATCTATTTACCTCCTTACCTTCCTTCTTGTTTATTTTATGGTTAGATTTATCTAAATGTGACAGTGGAAGGTTGAGGTCTCCCACCAGTGGAGTTTTGCTGTCTATGTCTTCCTATAGCTCTTTCAACTTCTCCTCTAAGAATTTGGATGGTATAGCATTTGTTGCATACATATTTAATATTGAAATTACTTCATTGTCTATGGTACCTTTTAGGAGGATATAATTTCCTTCCTTATCTCTTTTAATGCTATCTAATTTTGCTGCTGCTTTGTCTGAGATAAGGATTGCTACCCCTGCTTTTTTCACTTCAGCTGAAGCAAAATATATTTTGCTCCAACCTTTTATCCTTTATTCTATATGTATCTCTCTGCTTCAAATGATTTTCTTGTAAGCAGCCTATTGTAGGATTCTGTTTTTTAATCCATTCTGCTATTCACTTATGTATTAATGGAGAGTTCATCACATTCACATTCAAAGTTATAATTACTAACTCTTTATTGGCCTCTATGCTATCTTCCCTCTGTTTGTATTCCCCCTTTTCCACTTTATCCATATTCCTCAGTATTTTGTTTCTGAATACCACAACCTTCAGTGTGTTTGCCCCCTTCATCCAAACCCCTCCCCTTTCCTTTTGCCCCTTCTTCCTTCCCTTTCTTCTTAGTTCCCCTTTTCTTCTCCCCCTTTCCCCCTTTTAATACTTGAAAGATTAGATAAGTTTCTTAACTGAGTGTATGTATTTTAACTTTCTGATTAGAATAAGATTCAGGCAGTTCTCACCTCCTCCCTTATTCCCCTCTATTTGAAATAGGTCAGTTGTACCTCTTAATGTAATGAGATTTACCCCATTCAATGTCCTCCATTCTCCCATCTCTTTACTACCCCCCCCTTTGAAGGAGATATTGTGTTTAAATCATTCTATCTGAGTCATAGAGAAGTCATGAGTGTCCATCACTTCTGACTAAATATATTCTCTCCAATAGAGTTACAATTCTAGAGAGTAAGAGAGTCTTTCTCCCAGGTGAGGATATAGCCATTTTCATCTTATTGGATAGCAGGTTTTTTTTCTTTACCCCCCCCCCCTTAACCTTTTCATGTGTCTCTTAAGTCTTCTGTTTTAAGTCCAAATTTTATATTAAGCTCTGGTCTTTTCATCAGGAAAAGTTGGAAGTCTTCTATTTCATTAAATGTTCGTGTTTTCCCCTGGAAGAGAAGGCTCAGTTTTTCTGGATAGTAAATTCTTGGCTCCATTCCAAGCTCTCTTACTTTTCAGAGTATTGCATTCCAGGTCCTTCAATCCCTTAATGTTGATGCACCCAGGTCCTGTGTAATCCTTACTATGGCTCCTTGGTATCTAAATTGTTTCTTTCTGGCTGCTTGCAGGATTTTCTCTTTTATCTGATAGTTCTGGAATTTGGCCATAATATTTCATTTTAGGATCCCTTTCCCAGAGGAGATCAATGTATTCTTTCAATAACTATTTTGCCCTCTGATTCCATGGTATCAGGGCAATTTTCCATCACTAAATCCTGTAATATTAAGTCCAGGCTTTTTTCCTCTTCAATATATTCAGGGAGCACAATGATTCTTAAGTTGTACTCTGCAATTCTTTATGCTGTAGCTCATCCTCCAGCCCTGCTGGAGTGTCTCAGACTATCAGTTCCATAGCCAAAGCTTCCGCGCCTTAGTTGGTTCTGGGACTGTGGCTCCCACAGTCAATGCCTCCATGGCTGATCCTAAATTAATCCAGCTCTCACCCCATCCTGGCAGGCACTCTGCTCTCTGCTCCCAGCTCACCCATGGTCCCCGAAGACAGGTCTTGTTTGTAGATGTTCTCCTAGCTTCTTTTTCTGGGTTTTGTCAATTGAATTTCTGTTAAGAGGTTTATTTCATATATTATATGAGGGAAGACCAGGAGACCTTAGCACAGTGCATGTCTTCTTTCTATCATCTTGGCTGGAATGACATTTTCAATAGATATCTTCACAACAAATATTTATAAACTCCAAATCATATAGAATGAAGTTTTCAAAATATAGAAACCTACTGCATGAAATTAAAACTAGATTTTATTCATTTACCAAATTCAGCAGACATATTTTTTCAACTACACAATTATACAAAAAATATTAAATATAGAAGAATAATAGGATAATCAGTTTTTCTAGAACCCTGTCTATCTGAGCCCTATCAAAAAGATGAGAATAGGATAGTGACAATAATAATAATTTCAATGTTTATACAGTGTATTAAATGCTATTTTAAAGGACTTAACTAACATGAAGATACTTGGAATAGGGACCCTCAGTTTATTAAATGGAAATTAATTCTGGGAAGATCTCAGACAGGGATTAGCTTTATTTTAATAAGGATTTTTGGGCTCATTAAACATAAGGAATATAAGGGAAGATTTAAAAAGTGCTCATATCTTAAAATATAAATTATATGTAATTATTCATTTGAAATTGAAATTTGGTACAATTTGTCTGTCATCTCTTTTGAAGAAAGCAACAGAGATGGGAATTTTTTAAACTAGCATTTATTTTTATGTTCCTATGTATAGAGAGGAAATGGGTTAGGCCAAAAAAAAAGAAGATGAGAATTGGAAAGTATGCTTGATTGAATTTTGCAGGTTAGTATTCTTACTACATCTTTAACCTTTAAGAGGCTTAAGACAAGGGAATGCTCTGGCTCTCGGATATATCACTTCTAACTTCTTTCTCAAAAGAAATCTAATGGGGAATTGTCTCTCTGGAAACAATATTGGACAATTTCATGGGGAAGTCATGGGTCATGCTGGAACCTTCTAGAACATTTTAAAGTGACACATAGGAGAGGTCTCCCACTTATGCTTTTCCTGGAGCTCATATGGGTTTTTAAAATTGAAGGAGGTTCACTATAGGGACCAGAGGACACCATATCCCTATGCCAGGCTCCTTTTTAAGCTGGTACTGGCTACCACCTTAAAAAGGAGCATCATGGAAGCAGAATCAAAGACTTTACACTAACCACAGAAAAGAAGACTTATTCCTGCACTATGAAAACATATTATGATCTATTTGCTATAATCATGCTACTACATGATATTTTGATAGCATGATGAAAGAATCTAAAATTGTAGTTTTGATCAATAATATACTACATATTCATCTATTAATTATATATCTGTTCATATAAGAATCTTTTTTTCCTAATAGAATGTCACAAAGGGGAAAAAAAAGCTAGACTTGTAATGAAAAGTTTAAATTCTAATTTCTCCTTACCAACTCATGTAATGTGTCTGTTTTCTTATCTGTAGAGGAAAAGAGATATGATAAGATGACCTATGAAGGGGGCAGCTAGGTGGTGTAGTGGATAAAGCATGGCCCTGGAGTCAGGAGTACCTGGGTTCAAATCCGGTCTCAGACACTTAATAATTACCTAGCTGTGTGGCCTTGGGCAATCCACTTAACCCCATTTGCCTTGCAAAAACCTAAAAAAAAAGATGATCTATGAAGTTTCTTCCAGCTCTAAAACTGAATTATGTAATGCTGACAAGTACTTATTTCTCATTATGGTTTGGATTTATGATGTTTTTAGGAGACATCTCAAAACACATAAAACCAAATAATTGAATTTCAAAGTGGGAAGGGATCTCAGAGACTACTTAGTTTAACCTATACTTGAGCAAAAGAAATTCCTGCTACAACATTCCTGACAGGTTGTTACTCAGTATATATTAGAATAACTCAATGAGAGGATAATTACCAAGGTGATCAATTTTAGATAGGTGTTATTATGTACATTTTTCCATACACTGAACCTAAATTTGCCCTTCTAAAACTTCTATCCTCTGCTTCTAGTTCTGCTCATAGAGGTCAAATAGAATATATAGTTCTAATCCTTTTCTCACATGAGAATCTTTTAAAAATTTGAAATAAAAAAAATTTGGAAACTCCTTTAAGTCTTCTCTATTTCTCTCTAAGCCTCCCAGTTGTTTCAACCAATCTTTGCAGGGCATTATATTAAACACTTTGACCTTCCTGGTCACCCTTGATGGAAAGCTTTCTAGCTCATAAATGTCTTTTAAAAGTTATATTGAATATACTTTTTCAAATATTGTTTGACCAGGTCAAAACACTAAGGGGAGGTGTCTATCAATTCCTCATTCTAGACATTAGCACTTTTGACTACCATATCACACCATTGATTAATATTATCTTTATAGTCCTTTAAAACTCTCAAAGTGTTTTCATAGGAAGAAATGTCTAGCCACATTTCCATGTTGTATATGTAGAATTTTAATTTAATAAGATACATGATATTGTGGTGCATGTCTGTAGTCCCTATTACTTAAGCTTAATAGTCCTGAGCTAAAGTGGGAGGTCAACTGAGAGTGTCTTTTACATTGTTGAATGCTAAAGTCTTGGAACTTGCAGTGAAAAATGATTGCCATATTATGTAAGGAGTAGAGACTTGAGTCAAGGTAAAAGTGGAGCTTGTCAAAGCTCTCATGAATAGGATCAACCAGACTTTTTTTTTAAATATTAAAAGATGAAATAAAGTAAGGGTAAAAATGAAACCTTATACTTTGTTGTAAAACACTATTTTATCTTATAAAATTTGACCCAATGTTTTAACCTATTGACATTTTTAGATTTTTACTTATTTAGTTTTTTTAAAATTTTATTTATTTGAGGCAATGGGGCTAAGTGACTTGCCCAAGGTCACATAGCTAGGCAATTATTAAGTGTCTGAGGCCAGATTTGAACTCAGGTACTCTTGACTCCAGGGCTGGTGCTCTATCCACTGTGCCACCTACATGCCCCCAACTTATTTGTTTTTGATGGAGATTGTTTAGCTTACTTACACATTGAATATATCCATCCTAAAAATCCTCAAGGTCTTTACCATGCACTATTTTAATATATACTATGGACTGATTTTACTATGAAAAGTCAGTATTCCAAGAAAGACATTTTAAATAGACTAACATCATACCTCCCTTTCCTTTTTTCCCTCAGGAGCAGTGTTAACAAGCAAACAACATATTTGAGTCACCATTTGCTTTTTGAGTTTACCTATTGGAATGAGAGATAGAAATTGTGCAATTTGAACTCAGAGTTCCCACCCAATTTCACAGAGATATGAAATACAAAACAGTTTGTTTCACAGAACCTGAGTCTAAGAAAGGAAATTTGTAAAAATGAAGTAACTAAAGTATCAGAAATATAAAATGGACACAAAGGATGCTAAAAAAGGCTCTGACAGAAAGAGACTGTTAAACCTCAACTGCTTCTTGTCTCTCATAGATACTCCTTTTTTCTATTTTATGGTTATGCTTTCACAAGCTGTAATATCACACACAGAAGACTGAATGCCATCAATTTAACATTTGAATATTAATAAGATTTTATAATTTGATATTATTACAAGCAGATAAATTCCATCTGTGAATCACAATTTATTTGTAATGATATCTATGCATATTTTAAAGTTAGCAGGTAAGAATTGCCCAGTTTTTTAAATTTAAATTTATTTTTATTAAAGATATTATTTGGGTTTTACATTTTCCCCACAATCTTGCTTCCCTCCCCGCTCCCCTCCCAGAAAGCACTCTGTCAGTCTTTACTTTGTTTCCATGTTGTACCTTGATCCGAATTGGGTGTGATGAGAGAGAAATCATATCCTTCAAGAGAAGTCTAAGAGGTAACAAAATCAGACAATAAGCTATCTGTTTTTTCCTAAATTAAAGGGAATAGTCCTTGCACTTTGTTCAAACTCCACAGCTCTTTATCTGAATACAGATGGTACTTTCCTTTGCAGACAGCCCAAAATTGTTCCCAATTGTTGCACTGATGGAATGAGTAAGTCCTTCAAGGTTGAACATCACTCCCATGTAGCTGTTAGGGTGTACAGTGTTTTTCTGGTTCTTCTCATCTCACTCAGCATCAGTTCATGCAAATCCCTCCAGGTTTCCCTGAAATTCCGTCCCTCCTGGTTTCTAATAGAACAATAGTGTTCCATGACATACATATACCACAGTTTGCCAAGCCATTCCCCAATTGAAGGACATTTACTGGATTTCCAATTCTTTGCCACCACAAACAGGGCTGCTATAAATATTTTTGTACAAGTAATGTTTTTACCCTTTTTCCTCATCTCTTCAGGATATAGACCCAGTAGTGGTATTGCTGGGTCAAAGGGTATGCACATTTTTGTTGCCTTTTGGGCATAGTTCCAAATAGCTCTCCAGAAGGGTTGGATGAATTCACAGCTCCACTAACAGTGTAATAGTGTCCCAGATTTCCCACATCCCTTCCAACAATGATCATTATCCTTCCTGGTCATACTGGCCAATCGGAGAGGTGTGAGGTGGTACCTCAGAGAAGCTTTAGTTTGCATTTCTCTAATAATTAATGATTTAGAGCATTTTTTTCATATGGCTATAGATTACTTTGATCGCCTCATCTGTAAATTGCCTTTGCATATCCTTTGACCATTTGTCAATTGGGGAATGGCTTTTTGTTTTAAAAATATGACTCAGTTCTCTGTATATTTTAGAAATGAGTCCTTTGTCAGAATCATTAGTTGTAGATATTGTTTTCCAATTTACTACATTTCTTTTGATCTTGGTTACATTGGTTTTATCTGTGCAAAAGCTTTTTAATTTAATGTAATCAAAATCATCTAATTGGTTTTTGGTGATGTTCTCCAACTCTTCCTTAGTCATAAACTGCTCCCCTTTCCATAGATCTGACAGGTAGACTAGTCCTTGATCTTCTAATTTGCTTATAGTATTGTTTTTTATGTCTATGTCCTGTAACTATTTGGATCTTATCTTGGTAAGGGTGTGAAGTGTTGGTCTAATCTAAGTTTCTACCATACTAACTTCCAATTTTCCCAGCAATTTTTATCAAAGAGGGAGTTTTTATCCCAATGGCCAGACTCTTTGGGTTTATCAAACAGCAGATTACTATAATCATCTCCTGTTTTTACACCTAGTCTATTCCACTGGTCCACCACTCTATTTCTTAGCCAATACCAAACAGTTTTGATGACTGATGCTTTATAATATAATTTTAGATCAGGTAGGGCTAAGCCACCTTCTTTTGCACTTTTTTTCATTAAGCTCCTGGCAAGAATTGCCCAGTTTTAAAACTGAATATTTTTATTAGCTGCCAGAAACTTGCAGCTTTATACCAGAATTTGTGAGTTTTAGTTATATATACACTCACATTAGCAAAAGATAAAGACCAGTATTTAATTATACTTTATATATATATATATATATATATACTCATACAAATATATTGTGTACATATATATTTATAATAGTCTACACACAATATTTGGAGCTTTGCTTCTTCAATGTCTTGCTAGATAACAGGAGCAACTATTAAAAGGAAAGATCTACAGCATCAAAAGTATAAACAAAATAGACCTGTTACTGGCACCTAAAACTTGAAAATGAAGGACAGAAAGTAGTTTGAAGAAAGTAGAATGACTAGAATGAAAAATATGATCAGTATCACAGTATTATAGATTTACTATTACAAGGGATATAAATATGCATGTAGTCTTACCCAAGATTATACTGCTAGTAACTAACCAGAACTGGCATTCAATTTCAGATCCCTTTACCTGAAAGAGTTCAAGACTCCACAGCACTTTTTGGAAGATAAGGAACAGAAGATAGGGAGTTCATATTAAGTAAGAGGAAAAAATGGTGAAGGTGAAGGACAGGCCAGGATTAAGAGGAAAAGAGAGGAGAAGAAGAAATGGGAAAGAGAGGGAGCAGTTTAAAGGTGTAAAGAATACCAAGGGGGGTAAAAAAAGGAAAGGGATAGAGGGACGGCTAATGAAGGAAGAAGGTATAGGGTGGGAAGGGAACTGGAGAGAAGACAGCTGTTGCAAATAATTCTTACACATAAGGCAACTTTATTTTTTAAAAAAAAATTCAATCAACAATCAACTTCTCTTTTGCATATCATAAATGAGGAAAAAAAAGAAAAGCAAAACCCTCATTATAAATGTATCATCAAACAAAATGAATTTCTGAATTGGTCATGTTAAAAAATGTTATTTTGCATTCTGAGTCCTTTGCCTCTCCATCAGGAGATGGGTATCAAGTTTCATCATGAGTACAGTGGAATTATGATTGACCATCACATTTATCAGTATTCTTTAGGACTTCAAAATAATTTATTTTTACAAACTGCTCTTTTTTTCCTGATAATTTCACTTTGCATCAATTAAGATGTTTTCCCAGCTTTTTCTGAAATCAACATTATAATTTCTTATAACATAAAAATATTCCAATCATGTATATACCATATTTTGTTCATCCATTTCTTGATTGATAGGTCTCCCTATTCTTTGCCACAGAAAAATATTCTATGGATATTTTTGAATATTTTTAGAGTTTGTTTTGCATAGAACTAAATGCATTTCTGTTCTCAGTTGTGTTTTCTTCCCTTCTTTCACCACTTGAGATGAGATTGAGATTCAAGTGATGACCAGTTCCCCCTTCCTCCTTGTTTGTATATACTTTTACTTGCAAACTGATTATATAAGATAATTTTCCCTAATCCTTCACTCTTTCCCCACTCCAGTTGTTTTCCTCTCATTCTCTTTCCAGTCATCTTTTAAGATCTTCAAAACAGAACAGAACTATTTCTAGGCCCTTAAATTATACTTGCTATGATTCCTCATGGTTATAGAGTTCCAAAGAAATACATGCATCATGTTCCCATATTAGAATGTAAACAATTTATTCTTGCTTAGGGATAATTGCTCATTCATGTTGCTCTTTTTATGTTTTTCTTGATTCTTGCACGTGAAATTTAGTTTCTACTCAGCTCTGATATGTTCATCAGGAATGTTTGAAAGTCCTCATTTTCATTAAAGATTCCTTTCCTCCCCTGAAGGATTCTACTGTTTGTCTGGGTAAATCAATCTTGGTTATAAACCTGTACCCATTGCTTTTGTAATATGGTATTCCAAGATTTCTTTTCCTCTTTAGTGGTAACTGCTAAATTGTGTATGATGCCACCTGGTTCTCTGATACTTGGCTTCTTTTTTTTGCCTGCTTCCAGTATTTTTAATTTGATCTGCATATTGTGGATTGTGACTATGATTTTTCTAAGAGTTTATTTTAGGTTTTTCTTTCATGAAGTGACTAGTGATTTTTTTCCCTCCTCTCTTTCATCTTTGCCCTCTGGTATTAAGAGATTTGGAAAGTTTTCTTGAAGCAAGATGTCTTGGCTCTGTTTTTGTCATGGCTTTCAGACACACTAATAATTCTTTAATTACTCTCCCTTAATCTGTTTTCCAGATCAGCTGTGGTTTGTTATGAGATAGTTTATGCTTTCTTCTATTTGTTTCAGATTTGTTTTACTATTTATTATTGTCTCATGGAGTTATTAACCTCTATTTAGTCCAATCTAAATTTAAAAGAGTTTGTTGCTTGTATAAAAGTTAGTTTTTTTTTGGACAAGGCAATGGGGTTAAGTGACTTGCCCAAGATCTCACCTCTAAATATTAAGTGCCTGAGGTCTGATTGGAACTCAGGTCCTCCTGACTCCAGGATTGGTGCACTATCCACTGAACCATCTAGCTGCCTCTTGGTTAATATTTTGTCTCTCTTATACAAGTCAGCTACCTTTTTGATGATTTCTTTCATAGTTCTCAACCTTCCCTCCCCACTCTCATTTTCCCTCTAAGAACTCTTTTATTGATCAAAACATATTCAACTCATTAAAAAAGAAAAACTCTTGCTCATCTCTTCCAGAAATTCTAATTGAATTTATCCCCAAGCTTTGTTTGTCTTTGAGACCTTACTCATAAATATTTTGGAGTCATTTTCTTCTGGTTTTGTGTCCTTGATGCCATAAAGTCTTTTTAATAGTGGGATTCTTCTTCCCCCTCTCTCCCCTTAACCAATTCTTTCAGCCTAATTCATATTAGAGTTAGGAAATATTTAGGCTGGTTCTATTGTTACTTTTGGAGGGGTTGAAAGTTGTGCTATTCTGGGATTTCAGGGACATCCCAGGCTGAGGACCTGTAAGTTATGAGTACTCCCCAAATGGTCTAATCTAGGGCAAAGCCTGACTGCTACTGCACTGGACTAAGGTCTACAAGTTCCTGATCTGTAGTTGGAACCAAGCAACAGATCTGTGAGACTTTGGAATTTCCCTAGAGGCTACTAGACACAACCACTATCAGGCAACTGGAAAGTTCTGCTGTTTCATAATGAAAAATAAAAAGCTTTATATGAGACCTTTCTCTGCTCCTGGAATCTGAATTGTTTCTGAATTTATCCCTTGTTAAGTACACAGGCCATGACTACTTCTTATCAGGGAATGCTACCCCAAAATTCAGGTTCTTTTCTCTGTCTAATATGGATCTAAGACCAGAAACTGATTGAGTAATGTGATAGGACTGCCAGTTGGTATTTGTTTCTGCACCTTATACAAGTATAGACATTTCAGACAATTCAGGTTATGGGACCTTTTCTTACTTTGTGTGCAAACCTCTCTCTTCATGACATTTTTCTGGCTAGATACTGTTGTCACTGTCTATAAATCATTCTATTTTTCTCTCTATGTAGACCTGGACTGAAAAAGTCACTCACAGTGAATATGTTTTTTCTTGGAATTTCTGAGAAGTGTTTGGTCTGGTACACTTCCTAGATCTATTTGGAAGAATTGTGAGAAATGGGTAGAATCTTTCTGTACTTTTTTCCTGCTACTCCATCATCTTGGCCCCACCCTCCAGGACAAATTCACTTGAAAAGTGGTGCCTGGATACCACGCTAGACCAGATGGTCTATAGAATCCACATTGCACTAATGTTGGGGTTGTGGGTGGGAAAGCAAACTGATAGAGATATCAAGATACATTGATCCTGTGGGTGGTATCTTGGGAACTATTGTGAAGCATAGCAAGGCAAGGGGCAGATCATAAAAAACAGAGGTACTATATGCAAATGGATCTTTACCCTTTCCTTTGATGAAACATACCTAAATGTATGCCAACATCCTGGTGCAAAACTTTATTCATCCCATCATACTTACGATTCTAGAGAAAGACAAGAAAGGGAACAAGGATATAAAAGGACAAGCAAGGGAAAAGGAGAAGGAATATGGAGTTTTGGTAATATGGTATTACATTATATATTTCTCAATTGGATTGAAATTTGTTTAGAGAAGAGGAGGCCCAAACTAATGCATTGTTTTTATTGGAGGGTTGCTCTATATTTGTGTACTTGAAGCAAAATAAATGTAAGTATTTTAGGTATTACACATATATATCCACATACACTTAGTAGTACAGACTAAGTGATGATATTATACATGTAACTTAAAGTCAGGCAGAGAAGAGTGACTCAAAAGGTCCAGACTTATACTATGGATAATCAAAATAAAGGAAAATGAAGCTAGCTGAAAATAAACAATTGGTTATTTTTTGCTTTATTTTCTAAATGAGATTGACTTCAAAAGAAGAAACCAGATTAAAGGCAAAATTAAAGTGATGAAAATTTGACATTTAAAGGTTGCATTTGAAATTAAGAGGAGAAAATTACAAAGTTTCTGTACTAACATATAATGACATATAGCACTGAGCAAACATTTGGAACTTCCATTTTGTCTCAAAGACTGGAATAATAGAATACCTAGATTATAAATGACAAGGTATTATGAATAAGGGAGGGAGAATTTAGTACCTTTTCCCCCTGCCCCAGACACATCTCAGTTCATGCAGTTGCACAGAATTAGGCTTTAATATAAACAGGATGCTTCTGTCCTCTGTTATCCCCAGGGACAAAGTAGAAGTCTTGGCTATCATTAGCAGCCTATATGTGAAAGTATGTGTATATGTTTATAACACTCTTTTTTTCTACTCCAATTGACTTAGTTTTTAATCTTGATGTTCATACTTTAAATCACTACTAAATTTCTTACTTCATTCCTTTCTTTATAGCACTCCTAACCTTTTTTTTCCAGGTAGCCCAATCCCTTGATACTATGTAGCAGCATGGCTATTAGTATCATCATCTTTATATGACACTGTAATTTGAAATGAATAAGTTTTTCCCATTTAGAAATATTAGATTTCTATTTTCATTTCTTTTTACCTCCCTAATATCCTCCAGATGGAATATATGTACCTCGAAATTTTATAATCTTTTGTTCCTACTAGGCAATTAAATAACTCAGAAATATCTAGTAGTATAATTAATAATTTTGCTCTTCATAAACTCATGAAAAATAACAAGGTTATTGGACAAGTTATTTGTTGCCTTATTGAAATAAATATCCATGACAGCTATATCTTACATGTAGAATGTCCTTGTTACCTTGAATTTGAGATATAGTGTAATTTTCTCTGTACATGTCTAGTAAATTAGTGTTATTCACTTTAGGAAAAAAGCACAGCATTTGAGGGGTGGCTAGGTGGCGCAGTGCATAAAGTACCGGCCCTGAAGTCAGGAACCTGAGTTCAAATCAGACCTCAGATGCTCAATGATTACCTAGCTGTGTGGCCTTGGGCCTTGCAAAAGTCTTTAAAAAGAGTATGCATTTGAAAAAAAAATTGTGGCTAATTTAACATGAAGATTTTTGCTGAAACATTTTAGATGACAATTTGTTTATTTTGAAACATGAATGCTATGGGGAATTAGTTTTCTCTGTTGCCTTTAAATATTATGAATAAAATTAATTATTATGAAATTCTTTAGCTTTTTCCACTTTTCATTCTTCTACTTTTATCTTGAAGCAGAATTGGCTTTTTAGAAAATTCACGAGCAGTGGGAAATACAAAACTAACGTGTGGGATTCCAAATTGTATTTGCTTTATGAGGAAGTTTGTACTCAGTAGTTATTTAAGCATTATTTTGATGATCTGAGATTACAGAAAAATAAAAATTCATTGATGAAACAAATTTCACTTGCTATAAATTTCATTGAATATTTGATCATGATGTCATTGTTCTGATTCTTAATGAGTCTCATTTCACATTAAGGTTTTTTTTATTCATGATTGTAGAGTGGAATTTATGGAATATTGTTTATATAGCACAATCATTGAGATGATAATTTTTTAGATACTTAACTTCTAGTTATAATTGACTATTGCAAAATATATTTTAGTAGAATAGTTTAATTTGTGATTATGTAGCAATCCTTTCACTCTGAAAATATCTGGATGTTTGAATTTTACAATTGTCAATACAGACTCAAAATATGGCTTTCTATTTAATGCTAAACCTTGTTAAATTTCATTAAAGTCTACTAATGTACATAATAACAACTCAAAAAGACTGAAATTTTTGAAAAAAGTATCCTAAAGAATGTTTAAATATTTAAGTAAATTTAACTGTATGTCCAATAGCAATAAAGTAACCAGTGAAACATTTTTTTTCTGATGGCTACTTTTGCATTTCCTCTAAAAGCAAAATAGCCAACATCTGATGGATTTTTAAAATCTTTTTTTCTTACAATGTGATTTTTGACTTTCTCCTTTTGCTAGAAGGCAATGTGTCTATGTCTCTAACAGATTAGCTATGCATTAGTCAACTAACTACCATAGAGCCTACCCTAGTCCCTTATTTCTGTCAGTTAATTCATATTGAGGTCTTTTAGATGTATAAAACACTATGCAAATCAGAACAAGAACAAAGTATTTGATTGGTGCAATTTTCATGGGGACTTTAACAACAGAGAAACTGATATTTTTAATTTTTTCTACATGGCAAAAGTCTTACAAATCAATTAGGATGCCACCAACATTCAAATGATTCAGTCCAATTCATGTATATCAATGCAGTCATAATTATATTATGCCTCATTCATTTATTTTTCTTGTCCCTAATAAGAAACTAAATGTCACTATACTTTAAAAGGGCATTTAGAATGTGATTTCAGAGGACTGATAATGAATTATACCACCTCACCTCTAGAAAGGGAGGTGAGAAAACAAAAGTGCAGAATGAGAATTACATTTTCAGACTCTACCAATTACTTATTTTGACTCACTAAATTTCCGAGCAGTTTTTTTTAAAAATTAGAGGGGATTTGAAGGGAGAGGGAGCTAGTGATAGTGATACCAGAAAATAAGAATGTTATTGAAACACTTAAAATGTATGAGAAAACAGAAGGATGTTCAGGGAGGGATAGACAAATATAACTTCAACACAACATCTTGAATTTATTACAATCATTAAAATATATAAACTGTATAAGAAAGTAAAGCTGTTATGGTCACTGACTGTCATGACCTATTGTTTGATTGCTATACTGTACATCTCTCAATAAACAAATACTTAAAAATGGATAATAGAATGTTTGGAGGACTGATTATATTATGTACCACAATGTAGTGAATAGAGAGTCAAATTTAGTCAGAGGTCTAGGTTCAAATCCCATGTTTGCTACTTAATACTCATGTGACCTTAATCAAGTCATTAATCTGGGTTTTAGTTTCCTCTAATGTAAAATGAAGGGATTGAACTCAATGACCTCTAGGTCTTCTTCTAACTCAAAATAAATTATACTATAAACTATTTTAAAAAATTATCACTAAAGTTACTCAATCGACAAGATGATTTCTGATAACCCTTCTAATTTTTAAAATTTGTGATTCTGTGATGGAGCTAAAAGGAATCTTAGATCATGAAACTTTGACTCTGTCTCTCAGGTTTTATAAATAAGAAACAAGGCCAAGAGAATTAAAGAGACTTATTTTAGTTAAATATAATCCTAGAAACTTTAAGATCAAAATTAGGAATAAAGAAAACTTTCTCTCTCAGATCTTGCAGCTTTCTTCCCCCACTAGATAGCTCTTCATGCAACCTCCATTTTGAGGAAGGTCATAGACCAGCCATCTTTCCTTCTTGAGACAACCACTCTGCCTCCTCCTTCCCTAATCCCATTTCCCTTTTTTTTTACATCCTTTTTGTGTGTTGTTTTTCCCATTAGAATAAAAACACCTTGAGGGAAGAATTGTCTTTATTTGCTGGTATTTGTATCCCCAGTGGCTGTCACAAAGTTGATTTGACTAGAACACGGCTCTCTGGAGTCTGACTCTTCAGAGTAGGTTGTCAGATGAGGCTTTCTCAACAATTAACCCACTTTCCTTCTCAACATAAAGATTAATGACAATTTTCAAGGGTTGAAAAGTGGAGTTACAAATGAACATAAAGCTGGTTCATGGAGGCAGTCTTCACAAATCTGTTTATTTTTAAAATAACAATTGAGTATCAAAAAAACAAAAAGGTATCAAAGACCAGACCCTGACTTTTCACTCATTTGCCATAGAACCTACTTGAGATTTAGGAACAACCTTTATGGTTTTCAAAACTTCTGTGTGACCAAAATAAGTAGACATTAAATTGAAAGATGGGAGTTCCAAGCAACTAAGTGGCACAGTGGACAGAGCACCAACCCTGAAGTCAGGAGGAACTGAGTTCAAATTCGGCCTTAGACACTTAATAATTGTCTAGCTTTGTGACATTGTGACTTAACCCCATTGCCTTGCAAATACCAAGGGAAAACAAAAGTTGGGAGTACTGAGCCAATTAGCTTTAAGTAAACATAGTTTGCTTATCTGTAAAACTAGAAAGGTATTTTCTGAGCAGGGTGGTGGTAAGTTGCCTAAAATGTCAGGGAGGAGACTTGTAAATCTGTTGAAAAAGGTCAGTTTGATGAGAAGTGCTACTTATATTAGACTGCACAAGAGAAATTCCTGATTTGAATAATAGATCATTACCTCAATAAAAATGTACAGCCATCTCATAGAATTAGCATTTTTTAACAAAAAATCTTAGGTTTACTGAGAAGAAAACATGACAGAATGGATATGAAATGCTGACATGGAATCAAAGAAGACAAGTATAACTTATGACACATAAGACCCTGTCTTGGTTGTGTAACCACAGGCCACTTTAGAATCTTAATCTTCTCAGGCATGTCTCTAAGACAGGTGAGTTATTGTTCTTACATGAAGAGTATTTCCACACTGGAATCACAAATCATAATAGGTCAAACGTGTGTTCTATTACTCCAGAATACCTGCAAAACTCATATTAACTCTAACTTGATACTATTATGACCCACTGAATATATATATATATATATATATATATATATATATATATTCAATATTCTATTTTTATTTTTACATGTAAAATCGTGAGAAATAATGTAAGCATTTAAAAATAATTATTTTATAGGACAAAATTAAAACCAACTCAAAATATCAAAATAACAATTACCTTTTGGTAAAAAAACATCTTTAATATGAGTAGAAATTGCCAAGTCACATTTTTTAAGCTATTAAATTACTTTAAATAACAGTCAATATTTGTGGCTATTATACTTTACTTTTAGAACACTATAGAATTTTGATCATAGCTACCCATATTAAATTTTGTCTTTCTCAAGAATAAAGGGTCCTGAAATATTATACTCTCTGGGTGGTTTTCATATATGGTTGTGACTAACGTTATTTACTTACAGCTCTATGACCTCTAACTCTTAGTAACTAGTTCCATTCTGTTCAGCGATAGTCTGGCAAAGGAATATTGGAGATATACAGAGTGATTTATACCTATCTCTATCCTGATTTCAGACTCTTATATGGAGATTTAGATGTATTCCTAGGCACATCCTTATACCTAGGGAATTCTGGATCAGTAGGTCTGCTCTGGAGATGACTGCATACCCTAAAATGATCTAAGAATTATATAATGTTCTTCATGTACCTTCCAAGAAGTAGGCCAGACTGGGGTCCTAACAAAGCCAATATGACTGGATTCATTCCAGGCTATAAACACATCACCAGGCTTAGGCTTAACCAAATGATATCATGGTGGGTAATGCTAGCTAGAATTTACATAGCTATATAAAGTTGCAAAGCATTTTACAAATAGCATATCATTTGATCCTCACAACAGATAAGGAAATAGAGGCTATGACTTTCCCAAGGTCACAATGCTAGTAAGCATCTGAGGCTGGAGAACAGCTCTAGTTCCAGAGCTCTATTCACTCTACCACCTCCCCTCCACATGGGCTCTGTGAAAGACCAGGCAAAAAGTTGTTTTCTTTGGTGAATTCTAATCTCTGGTAGTGTACAAATTGGAACTTGCCAACAAAATTCACAATTGTTTCCTCCCATACAGTCATACCTACTATCTAAATGGCCAATATTCTTTGGTTTGCTACATAACAAACACTATATGCTACAATATTATATGAATGATAATGTAAACTTTTGTAATGTAATTGCTATTTAACATATCAATGTACAAATATAAACAGTTATACTTTATGGAGTAAGTTAAGTATGAAGTTATTGAAACAATGGATGGAGGCAAACCAAGAAATGCATTGTGTGTTGTATGATGAGATTATCCCCAGATGATAATCAACCATGTAGAGTGGTATATAGAGTACAGTTCTCTCTGTAGTCAGCAAAGCTTATTAAAATTGGAAGAACCATGAGGGTGAGCCTAACACTGACATTGATTCTATTTGACTAGATAGTCAATAATATATAGTCTATTCAACATACATCACCCACAACTTATAGGCTCTGGTTAATAAAACAATCTTCCTGAGTCATAACTTTCAAAGAAACAAAACTGAAGAGAATCATGCAATAAATAGAAACTTAGTCAAATAGCTGGATAGTGTTTCTTCCTTTAATTTAAGTCTGCAGAAATTGGAAAGAATTTCATTGTTCTTTTCTCAAATCTAGTGCTTCATTGGCAAAAAATACCATTGTACAGAGATTCAGTCTTTTCGAAGATGTTTGAGGAGGCATTGATTTGTGGGAAGTCTTCCTTTGGTTTTGGTATGCTGTTACTGTTGTTACTGCTACATGCTTTACTTCGACTTTGATCAAGTGCTGGCTGACTGGGTAAAGACCGAGTCTCTTTGTTTCTCACCAAGCAATTGCAAACAAGTCGAAAGAAAGCCCGCCTCATTTCTTTGCTGGCCAGGGTGTAGATAATAGGATTCATGGCAGAGTTGAGAACAGCTAAGGCAATGAACCATGGGGCCTTATAGAGAATAGCACACTCTTTAACTTTGCAAGCAACATCAATAAGAAAGAGAATAAACAGTGGAGACCAACAGGCAATAAAAATACTGACCACAATCACTACTGTCCTAAGCAGTGCCATGGACCTTTCTGAATTATTGTGATTGGTGACCTTACGGCTACTAGACTTCACCAAGATGTAAATGCGTGCATAAAGAATCACAATTGTCACAAGAATGGTTATGAAGATACTGATGCAAAAGGCAATATATTTCTTAGAATAGAGGGGCAAAATTGTAGAGCAGTCAGGGAGGTTGTCAAGGCAGTTCCACCCCAGGATAGGTAAGGCACCCAGGGAAAAAGAAATAAGCCAGCACATCCCAATAAGGAGAAATACCCGATATTTCTTATTGGCATCGTAAGGTCTCATTTTGATCATAGTCAGGTGTCTCTCAATAGCTATGGCTAATAAGCTACAAGTGGAAGCACTGAGTGCAATAAACATACTACCTTCCCGTAGAAACCAGACTTTTAAGGACAGGCTCAAGGTTTTCTTTCCAGACATCAAGATGTTCACTTTGTAAGCTATGCCAGCCAACAAATCACAAAGAGCAAGGTTACCAATGAAAAAGTACATGCGATTGTGAAATTTGTTGTTTTTCCAAATGGCAATCAAAACCATCAAGTTCTCCAGGACAATGAAGCTGCAGATGACTAGGAAAATAGCCTCTGTCAGTTCATTGCTTTCATTGTCCTTTAATCTCTCTTTCAGTTTTCCTACATAGTTGTAATGAAGCGACAGAGTTCCATTTTCATGGAAGGAATTATTGAGCAGAGGAGGGGCAGTTGCCATTGCTTTGATTCAAGTACTTTTTAAAGACTGTATAAACAGCAGGGAGCTTATGTAACATTCCACAAGATGTACACTTTCTTCAAGGCAAATCAATAGTAGCTCTAGCTTCAGTAATTGTTGCAGCTCAAATTTCAGCAGTGCCAGTAAAACCAGGACCCTATAAAAAAGGGGAAAATCACAAATATAATTTAAAAACACATACTACTAAAGAATCAGTATATATATACATATATATATATATATATATATATATATATGTATATACACTAAAGTTTAGAAAAATGGGAATTTATTACCATTTAAAAGTTGCAAAAACATACACATCAATCGGGTGAACTAAATATTTTTGGGGTTGAAAATTCTGTATATGAAAAAGCAAGGTCAGGATCTATCTCATCTGAAATTATGATGAATTTAGAGTGAAGCACAGAAGAAAAAAGGAGATTCAGGCAAAGTCTACAAAGACACTAACAAAAATTAGACAAGGAAGTTTGAATTTAATATATCAAGAGTTTTTAATCACACTTAGGGACACTAAGAGAATAAAAAAGAAAGGTTTAAGCTTATGAATCAGAAAATAAATTCAGAATAAAACTGGAAGGGAAGAAAAATAATTGACACAAAGCAATGAAACTTATCTTTTAAAAGAGTATAGTAAAAGAAATAATTAAAAACATGAAAGAGGTCACTTTAGCTTAATGAGGTAAAAGGAAGAAATGTATAAACAAAATAGAAATCAACAACTTAGGTAAATTCAAAAAACTCTGAATATGGTGATCAAAAGGAAATAAGGGAGGAAGAAAGTGTTAAAGAGGAAAATTCTAATGATATAAGCAAAATTAATTGTAAGGACAAAATACAAAAGAAATAAATACAATGAATACAAATAATAGTAATATCTTTAGAGGTAAATGAATTTAAACAACCCATTAAAAAGTATAATGGAATTACTCAGAAAAGCAGGTCCAACAGTTTTTTTGTATACACAAAATAAAAATACATATAGGTAGAATGAAAATGAGAGACTGGAACAAAATTTACTATGGCTTAGAAAAATATAAAAGAATTTAAAATCATGCTATCAGAAACAATACTAAATTTATATATAAAGTGACAATAAACATTAGGGTTAACTGAATGGAAAAAAGATATAAAAGTAATTGTAGCAATCTTTTTCTCAGAGCTGGACAAATATAACAGAAAGATAAACAAAAAGGAAAACATTGAGCTGAACAAATTGTTGGAAACTTAAACTAGAAAGACTATTA
This sequence comes from Macrotis lagotis, assembly GCF_037893015.1. NCBI lineage: Eukaryota > Metazoa > Chordata > Mammalia > Peramelemorphia > Peramelidae > Macrotis > Macrotis lagotis. The sequence goes on from NC_133666.1 coordinate 153,929,841, forward strand.
AGTAACATAGCATGTTTTCATGGCACATTTAAATAAATAAAAAATGTTTTAAAGCACAGAGAAATTATAAATTTAAAATACCAACATGAAATAATATGGCAATTAATACCTGAAACACATACAAAAGAACACACTTATAAATGAAAGCTGAATAATGAGTGCATTAAAGAACAAAATATGGAAACAATTAAAAGTATTTGAGAGAGAATGATGATGACGATGAGACTACCTTCTAAAATTTCTGGGATGTTGCTAAAAAGTCTTTAAAGTAAAATCATACTTTTGAGAACACAGTAAAATATTGAAAAATGAAGGATTAATGAACTGAAAACTTAAAACTCAGCAAATAAATTCAAAGTAAGAATGAAATCTGTTTTTAATCATCAGATAAACAAAAAAGCTAAATTGTAGAGTTGGTCAGAAAAATTTAAAGTTGACTCTGAAAATATTTTAAAAATGAAATAATAAACTCAATAAAAGAAGAGGAAGAAATATCAAACAAAAATGAATCCAAGGAAATAACAGAGAACAATGAATTATCAGAATCTACTTTATGCAATTTTATGTCAACAAAATGAAAAATATTTTTAAATGAAGTACTTGAAAAATAAAAATTAACCACACTAACAGAGCATGAAATACTTATTTTTAAACAACCTAATTGTAGTAAAGTTACCATTCAAAAATTACCTTTAATCCAGGTATATATGTGTGTGTGTATATATATATATATATATATATATATATATATATATATATATATGTATATATATATATAATGAATATCCACTCATCTATCTATCTATATTTATACATATACACATATTTGTGCCTAAATGTAGCCATCTCAAAGACTGAGTAGGGAAAGGGAGGGAAAAGAAATTCACATGATAAATTTATAACAGTTTAAAAGGTATAGCAAGTTTTACATTAAAGATTTGCAAGTAAAGTGCAATCATTTTTTCATTATTCTGCTATGCTATGGAATTGCTTGCTTTATTTTATAAATAAAAATAAAATGAATAAAATGAGAAAATGAAAAGGTTAATTAATACCTATACTATACAACCTCAAAAAGCAAGAAACACTTTATTAAGCACCTATTGTCAGATGAATATAATATTAATATCCAAATAAATCCGGGATAAAGCAATGAATGAATCTAGAGATCAATATCATTAATGAACATGAATTTTAAAAGTTGATGCAATTAATAGAGCATGGGTATCTGTAGTCATGAAGACTTGCCTGAGCTTGAATACTGCTGCAGACATTATTAGCTGCAACAGTTTGGGCAAGTCACTTAATCTCTCTCATTCTTAGTTTTCTCATCTCTAAATTGAGAATAATAAAATCATCTATCTCATAGGGTTGTTGTTAGGATCAAATGAGATAATAAATCTTAAAGAACTCGCTAAGTGCTATTATTATTAATAGTAAAAATGTTAAAATCCTGACAAAAAAGACAATAGTAATATTTTTAAAAATATTCACTATGCTAAAGTTAAATTTATATCAGACATGAAAAAAATAGCTTAACCATGGATTAGAATTAGGAAAAAAGTTAATCACATAAAATGAATATAAAGCTACATGATTATTTCAATAAAAGTGGAAAAGACCTTTCACAATGTAAAATTCCCATTCATCCTGAAAACTTCACAGAGCATAGATATGGAATAATTTTCAATATGATAAAATTATGTATCTAAAAAAGAAATCTAGCATTTCATGTAATAGGGAAACAGTAAAAGTTTTCTCAAAAGAGAAGAAAAGTAAAGATACCCTACCTCCTTTTTTTTGCCATTTGACATAGTCCTAGAAAAGTTAGTAATAGGTATAAGAAAAGAGAAATAAATTAAAGGGATAAATATAAAGGAAAAAACTGTCTCTATTTTCTAATAGAATTATTGCAATGATGGTTTATATTACTAAAAATAAAATCAAAATCCAGTGAATAATCAAAAAAGGCATTTCAATAGCATTTCTAATAAAAAAAATCCACAAGGAAATATAGAAAGGAAATTACTATTCAAAATAAGTACAAAATACAAATATATGAAGCAATCTACCAAGTTATAACTCGAAATTAGAATAGATACAATATAATAAAAATTACAATTATTTCAGATTTAGCAATATTTCTTTTAAACTGCCAATAAGATATGTTATAAAATTAGACAAAATAATTCATTTGGAGGTAAAAAAGGATTAGAATTTCAAGAGAAATAAGGAAAAATGTAGTAATGAAAGGAGAAAAATACTTTCCCTCTTGTATAGGTCAAAGTATATGATAAAACAGTCAACATCAAATCTTTTTATAGCTGATTTAAAAATAGAAAAACAAAATCATGGAATGGTTTAGGTTGAGAAAGATTAGAAACAATTGAACTTCATAACCAAGTTTATTATCTCTTCAGCTGCCAAAGTGATTTTCATGAAATGTCTGTCTTAACACAACAACCTTACTATTCAAAAAGCACTAGTGATTTCCTATTACTTTCAGAGTCAAATCCTCTGTTATTGTTCAAAGCCCTTCAAAACCAACTCCATCCTCCCTACTTTTCTACTTTTTCCCTACACTGTCTCTGACACCCCAAATTTCCTTCAATACAGTAACACCAGGCTTCTGTTTCTTGAAAAATACATTCTATGGGGGGCAGCTAGGTGGCACAGTGGATAGAGCACCAGCCCTGGAGTCAGGAGTACCTGAGTCCAAATGTGACCTCAGACACTTAGTAATTGCCTAGCTGTGTGGCCTTGGGCAAGTCACTTAACCCCAATTGCCTTTCAAAAAAATCCTAAAAAAAAGACATCCTATCTCTTGTCTGAGCATTTTCTGACCCCCCCCCTCCACAGAGTGCTCTGCCACCTCATCTTTGCCTCCTGGCTTCTATTAAGCTAAGAGCCCCTTCTCAATTCTCCTTAATTCTAGTGCCTTCCTTTTATTATTTCCCCTTCATCCTATATATAGCTTGTTTGTACATAGTTGTTTCTATTTGTCTCCCTCAGGAAAGAATAAGATCCTTGAGGTCTGGGACTATCTTCTACCTTTCTTTGTATTCTTAACTAAGAGTTTAGCAAATGTTTACTGACTGATTTGATTGACAAAAAACTACTCAATAAGCTAAGGTAGAGAGAAAAATAAAAGTATTTGAGTAAGAACTCCCTATTTGATAATAATTGGTAGAATAAAGTGAAAAAGGTTTGGTAGAAATAAGGTTTAGATAAACAATATGAGGGCAGCTAGGTGGCACAGTGGATAGAACACTGGCCCTGGAGTCAGAACTGGAGTTCGAATGTTATCTTAGACACTTGACTTGAACTAGCTGTGTGACCTTGGGCAAGTCACTTAACCCTGATTGCCTTGCATCTAGGACCATCTCCAGTTGTCCTGGTATCTGTCCATTGGACTCAGATGGCTTTGGAGGAGAAAGTGATTTAGCATAGCACCTCCTCACTCAAATCCATTTCATGTGCTTGTCATGGCATCACCTCTCCCGATGTCATGGTCTTCTTTGAAAATGAAGAACAAACATTATTAGTATATATGTGACCCTGAATATTAAGGATCACAATATGAAAATTTAAAAGATAACCTGATTAAGCATCTTTCATATTTATGGCTTGAAAAGAGAGTTTTAGGGACAGCTAGGTGGTGCAATGGATAGAGCACCAACCCTGGAGTTAGAAAGACCCAAGTTCAAATCCAGCCTCAGAAATGTAATAATTAATAAATGTAATAATTGATAATTTAGCTATGTGTCCTTGGACAAGTCACAACCCCAATGCCTTTCAAAAATCCAAGAATAAAAAAGATAGTTCTGTTTATGTCATCCACATTTTCCATTGCATCTCCTCTCCCTACATTGACTAAAACGATCTTCTGTTATTAAAAAAAAAGCTTTTAAAATTAATTGTTTTAAATTATTTAAAATACTTGTAAAAAATTCAGCCAAAGTATTTAAAAAACTCTAAAATTATATTTAATGTTTTACACTATGTCTCATATATGATTGTTTCATACATAATATTAATTAATTAATTAATTAATATTACATTCTTCCCTATCCTTGAAAAGAAAATGGGAACAGTATCTTCTCATATGTCTTTTTTTGGATGCAAAAATGATCATAAAAATGTCATAGCATTCAGTTTCATTGTGGAGAGGCTGTAGTACTTTCCATTTATAAAGTTGTAATTGTGCATAATATTTTCTTGGTTTAATTTTCTTAGCATCAGTTCATATAATGCTTTCCATGCCTCTTTGTATTCATAATTATTAATATCATAATTATTCATAATTTCTTAAGGTGCAATAATATTTATTATATTCATGTGACACTAGTTTGTACAATCTCCAATTTAAAGTTATATATTTTTCCATTTCTTTGATATCACAAAAATGGCTATTGTAAATAATTTTGTGGGTATGTTTCCTTTCTTTTTGACATTGACCTCTTGCTGATATATGGTAGATATCGGATAGTATGAAATTTTGAGGGGGGGGACATTGGCAAGAAGAACAAAAATACAGAAATTCCTCTGGCCCCAAGTTAGTGTTAGAGTTAAAGTCTGTAGTTGGAAAAATTGGAATACAACCTGAGTGAGGTTTTTACAGTCATCTGCTATGCTCCTGCAGTGGACAATCAGACTTTTGGAGATCTTTCCTTGGAGGGACTTAACCCTCTCAATTCTGGAACTCCTGCACTAAGATTTAGATTGTCTTGATTTTTGTGAATGAAAATTTTAATTTAACACCAAAAGATATGAATCTTAGATGAAAATGATTTCCTTTGAAAGCAGTCCCTCTTTTGGCTTGGTTATATTCATAGAGATACCATATCATGTTTAAGACATTCCCATGTATAAGACACACCTTAATTTTGGGTTCCAAAATTTGAAAAAATATTTATTACATAAAGTGATTGAACTCAATTTTTATTCATCATTAAATTCAAGGACCTTCTGCTCATAGCTTTCAGGTATCTTTCAGGCAAGTCTGGTGCTTGGACACATGATTAGTCCATTCAGTTTCATGAACATGAAGCACCAGTTGTGTCCTCCTTTGAAATCAGTAACTTCTTTTTCATCAGCAATTCTTCTTTCCTTGTGCTGAACTATTTTTGTGGACACAGGAATTCCACTCGCCCTTTGCTCTTCAATCCATCTCTTCAAATCCCTCTCCAACTCAGGCCATTTGGTTGACTTGCCTCTTGAATTTAGTACTGTTCAGAAATCTTTCCTGAGCCATTTTGGGGCAGAATGTGGCAAAACATAGCCTAACATACCAGTAACAAATGTGAAACAATGAGCGCAAAGACAAGTTTGAAAAAGCGGGAAATGCAAGTAACAAAACTCTACAATCATTGTATAAGACACTCCCAAATTTTTCAAAAAAGGGTGCATCTTATCCATAGGGAAATACTCATTTAGTATAGCTTCTCAAGCATCTAATTTCTGAGTTATCTGAAGCATAGGACTTCTGGTATCTTTGCTGAAGCTGAGTGAAGTTTCAGCTCTTCATTTAATCTGGTCTCTTTGTTTCTCACATGTAATATTTTATCTCCAGTCTGTGTCTTTGAAATGGCTCTTCCCTATGCTCAAAAGCACTTCTTCCTCGCTTTCACCCCATAAAATATTCTGTATTCAAAACAAAGAATGAAGACTCTTAAACTATTTTGTACTTTTTGTTTTATTTTCAATATGTTTATTCTGCATGTGTCTCTACAAAATATTAATATATAGAACATATACACATAAACAGACATTGTTTTCTCATCTTCCCCAATAGGATATAAATTCCCTGATGGAAAGAATTATTGAATTAAACAAATTTGTATCCTCAGTGCCTAACCCAGTACCTGGTGTATTTACTCAAAAATATTTACTGATTTATTAATATGCTTAGCTGCAAAACCATTGAGTCAAGGAATATATTTATTTTAATCACTCTCTTTTCATATTTCAAATTACTGCACAGCTAGGTTGCGAAGTGGATAGAGCACTGGCCCTGGAGTCAGGAGTACTTGAGTTCAAATCTGACCTCAGACACTTAATAATTACCTAGCTGTGTGGTCTTGTGCAAGCCATTTAACCCCATTGCCTTGCAAAAAACAAAACAAAAACCAAAGTACTTTCCAGAATGGTTGGACCATTTTGCAGCTCAACCAAAACTGCATTAAGCTACCTTTACACAACTCTCATCTTTGTCAATTTATAGATGTGAAGTAGAACCTCAAGGCTGTTCTGATTTGGATTTTTCTTTTTTATCAGTAATTTGGAATATTCTTTCATATAATTGTTGATATTTCACAACTTTTTGAGAACTACTCATATTGTTTAACTCTCTCTCTCTATATATATACATATATATATATATATATGTATATATATATAGGAGAATGGCTTTCAGTTACTTCTAACTCTTGTTTGGTTAAGAATTCACTTAGGAGGAGAATTGCTAAATAAATAATGAATCTAGTCTACCAAAGGATAAAAAATAAGATTAATTACATGAAATTGAAATGTTTTCCCTCTGATAGAGTGAATACATTTAGATAAAGAAGTGAAGTGAAGTAGGAAAACTGAAAATATTTTCATCATTTATCTCTGATATGGATCTAATACCCATTGGGAATTTACACAAATATATAATACCAAAAGCATTACTTAATTAGAAAAAGGAATTCAGATATTCAACTTCTTCATATTGTCTACTTTCTTGATTACTAGTAATGTTGGTAAAAATTAGTCCTAAAACTGTGGAGAAAAAAGTAAAAATTAAAAGGAAATTTATAAATTACCACTGTGACCAATGAGTGGTCAAGTAATGTGACCAAATAATTCTCAAAAAGAATTGAAAAATACTAACAATGATATGTAAGATTGCTATAAATTATAATAATAAGGGAAATAGAAATCAAACCTACAAAATTAGCAAATATGACAAAATGTGAATAATCAATGTTTTAGAAGATTTAGGAACACAGGCACAAAAGAAACTTGAAATTATTTAGTTACTAAAAATGTTTTTACCCTTTGATTCAGAGATTTCATTGCTAAAAATATAGGTGTCAATGTCAAAAATAAAGACCCTATATAGATTAAAATATTTATAGCATTATTTTTGTGGTAGCAAAAAAATTGGAAACAAAGTAAAGACTTAGTGACTGGGGAATGACTAAATCTATTATGGTTCATGAATTTAATGGAATATTATTGTACCTCAACAAATGGATAATAAGAAACATGCAAGGGACTTGAAAAATAATTACATGAAATGATACAGAGCAAAACAATCAGAACAAGAAAGCACACACTATGAACACAACAATGTAAATGAAAAAATAATAAAAAACAAAATTAAGCAATGCTTATAAAAATCTATCTTTGATCCTTGAAGAAGAAAAATGAGAATATGCTTCTCTCTCTCTCCTTTAGAGAGATGAGGGAATATGGAGATAGAATATAGTTTATAAAGTGAGATTTGAGTGATGTGTTGGTTTATTAAGCTACTATCCCCACCCCCATCCCCTTTAATTCTTGGTTATAATAGGATAACTTGCTGGGAGTGGGGAGTAGAGAGTAAGATATTTGAAACAAAGGTGATGTAAAAAACAAAAGATATCAATAAAATTGTTTTATATGCACACATCAAGCTTATAGGTAATTGAAGGATGCCATTAGGCATAATTTAGTATTGAGGTCTAGAGTTTCTTTGGATTGGGAAATTTACTGTACGAGTGCCAAGCCCATTTAATCACATAATGGCATACATACTTAAATGGAGCCTTTCATCTGGGGATCTCAAAGCTTACAAATGCTAGCTAATTAATCCTCAGAATATCCCTGAGGTACCTGGCAAGAATCAACATCTCCATTTCACATAGAAAGAAATGAAAGATTTTCTCATATCAAACAAATGGTTAGGATGGGAACTAAATCCATGAACACTGTCCCGCTTAGTGCTCCACTTCAAAGAAGTAATAGAAAAAATGCATCAGTGCCATAGATCCCTAACTTTAAAAGTGGCATAAAGTGGGAAATCAAGTCTGTACTATGCAGGAAAATTCAATGAACATTTATTAAGTATCTACTATGCTATAGGTGCTAAAATACAAAGATAAAAAAGTACTTTAGGGGTGTTTCCCATGTAATATAGCATTTTCCCTAATGTCATTTCTAAAGATGGAATATTGCAGAAAGATGTATGTATGTATGTACTGTGAGTTGGAGTTAATATGATATTTCATGTGTTTCTAAGTCATTACATTACTTAATGAGAAAAAAGAATTCAGATACTCAACTTCTTCATATTGTCTACTTTCTTGATTACTAGTAATGATGGTAAAAATTAGTCCTAAAACTGTGGAGAAAAAAAGCAAAAATTAAAATGAAATTTATAAATTACCACTTGAGATTATGGAAAGGGGAGGGAAGGCAAATTTATCTTCAAATCCAAAATCACAATCAGGAAGACTATTTTCCAAGGTCACATAGATGACAAAGTCTTAATTAAAATCACTTAAATTTCAGCTTAACATTTTAAATGACTATAATGATCCATAAATATAACTATAAAGTAATAAAGGAGATGTGTTTAATCTGAAAACACTACCTATAAATTTGTTTTTAAAATATGAGGAGGGGCAGCTAGTTGGCATGGTGGATAAGAACCTGAGCTCAAATGTGACCTCGGGTACTTACTACTTGTGTAACCCTGAGCAAATCACTTAACCCCAATGCTGAGAGCATTCTTAGATATATAGTGGAGACTTTGTTCTAGGTCACTTTCAAAGTCTTCAGAAAATTCTGATCTTTCTAATATGCTCATCATCAATCAAATTTAGCGTTACAGGATTTCTGAATTCCAAAGCTTCATTGCTTCTTAGCTGAACAGTTTTTCCTGCAAGTGTTGGCAACAATAAAACATTAAGATGCCTATTGTGGCACTCTGAAACAGGATGAAGAAAAAAAATAAGAAGTAAATAATAATCATATCACAATGATCATAAGTTCACTAAAGACAGGACTCATGTCTCAACTCAGCTTTGTATATCATCCAACTCCTAGTAGGAGTGTTCTGAATATTGTTGTGACTTAAGTGTCTGAGGTTGGATTTGAACTCAGGCTCTCCTGATTCCAGGGCTGGTGCTCTATCCACTGTGCCACATAACTGCCCCAATGCTTGTTATATTGTAAGGAATCTCTTGGGGTTTATTTCCTCATCTATAACCTCTAAGATCCTTTTCCATTTCTGAAGTTCTCTGAATACATAGTAAGGTGGAGGCAATACAGTTATATCCAATAATAAATCTTCTTGAATCTGGCAGTGGTTTTAATTAAAATGGAATGTGCACATGGACTTTAAAAACACACTATTTAACATGAATTTAACATTTTGACCTCTGACAAAAAGAGGGGGAAAGGGAAGCATTGTCTTTACTATCAGCATGTGGTAGTTGTTCATCCTTTTTGCAGCCAATGACATCAGCAGGTTGATAATCTTGTCTTACAAATTGGATTTAAGTGAGATAGGGCTGTACAAAGTCACCATCCTCACTCTCTCCTCAAGATTCATCAGAGGTAAAGACATCTGTTGATGGCTCCAGATGCAGTGGAAGACCTTTGCCTTTTTAAGTTAAAGTCCTTTCTAGGTCTCAGCTTATCTACTATTTAGCATGAGTCATCTATTAAAGGAAATTCAGCACTGGTCTGAGAAATAGGGTACTTTGGCAACAGTAGAGTCTGGTTGCTCTCAAATGTCAACCCACTGACCACGTCCCATCTCTAAATTTGTTTCTCTAGTCTCCATTCTTCTTTCTTTTCTTTGCCCAACTCTTTTTTATTTTTATTTTTGCAATGCAATGGGGTTAAGTGACTCCCAAGGTCACACAACTAAGTAAGTGTTAAGTGTCTGAGGACCTGTTTGAACTCAGGTCCTCCTGACTCCAGGGCTGGATCTCTATCTTCTTTGTCCAACTCTTAATAAAAAATGTGTAACCCAGAATACTGACTATGAATGCTTCTTATGCCTCCTCACTAGATTTTTAATCTCTTTTTTTCTTAAGTTTTTTTTTTTCTTTTGCAAGGCAGTGGGGTTAAGCAGCTTGCCCAAGGCCACACAGCTAGGTAATTATTAAATGTCTGAGGCGGGATCTGAACTCAAGTACTCCTGACTCCAGGGCCAGTGCTCTATCCATTGTGCCACCTAGTTGCCCCTTTAACCTCATTTTTTGAGTCAATAGAAGAAGGAACCTCCTGAGAATGAAGACAACATTGCTGTTTCCGGAGGTTCATGAAGAACTGACTGTCATTCTGGGGTTTGTAGTTCAGAAGAACTAATATTCCCTTCTCAGTCCTGAAAGCAATTTGGACCATGGTGATCTCTGAGTCAGAAGATGGACTACCAATAAACTTTATAAAGATGTAAGATGAGAGAGAATGAACTGAAGGAAGGAAACTGGGACTGCTTGAGCTAAGCAAAATGACATTCTTCAGCCTCACCTCAAACTCAGTAAGTTGAGATTTAGAAAAAAATGAAGAGAAGAAAGAGAAAAGGAAAGAAAAGGAGAGCTGAGGTAAGGTAGAGAAAGGTAAGATCCAGGTTTCCCCTAGTCATCCTGGAACAAAGAACTTGGACTGAAGTTTTGTTCTTTCCCCAAATTTCCCTCATGTGTTTTGTGTGTGTGTGTGTGTGTGTGTGTGTGTGTATCACACACATACATGCATACATAATTGTAATCAAATGCATATACACACATGTATTGGTATATACATATAGGAACACATATAAACACATAATATCTGTATTTCTCTGTGTATATATATATTCCATAAAGAAAATGTTTAGATGACTGAATCTCATGATCAAACCATGTTTTCAACAGGAGGAGCCAAAGGCTTTCAGTCCACCTCTTCATTTAAAAGTTCACCCCCCTCATTAACTACTCACAAATCAGGGTTGATTTTTCCTATCAAGGGCATTTATTCTCAAAAAAAAGATTTAAGACAATTAGTGTCTCCACCAAATTAGATATGTTTGGTTACCAAGAAAAACTATTGACTACCAATTTATTGATTATAACTAATAACTAATCTAATAAGAAACTATTTCCTGAGTTTTTCATGTGCCTCAACCACAAATGTGTAGCACAAAGGGAAAGGTCTGTTGCATTTGCAACTCAGGCCCAGGAGACTTTTATAAGGTAGACAAGCTCAGACATGTGGGCAAAGGTCTAAAAGGATACAAGGCCTTGGTAACTCAAACTACTTAATTGTAAGTAGTTACTAAGAAAAATCAAAAACCTTGATGACTGGTTAGGTTGTAGAAAAAGTGGAGACAATCAGGCAAATGCAGTTTCAAGTCCCACTGGGACAATTTCTTATGGAGGGTCCACCAAAGGAGAGGAAGAAATCTCTACTGGTCACACCAATTCAAAAACAAGAAGGAAAACCTGTAGGGGATATGGCAACTTGGACAAAGCCAACCTTCTTGGAAATACAAGCACTAGGAAAACAGAAGTAAGACAGTACAATGCAGAAAACCACTTAGAATGGGCAAGTGAGTGATGTAGTTACAGATAAAGAATTTAATTTGGAGTCAGAACGACTTGAATTTGCATCCTGTCTCAGATTATTATGGTGCTATAGCCCTGGGCTAAATTCTCTCAGCCTCAGTTTCCTTATCTGTAAAATAGGATATTAATAACACTGACTTGTGATGATTCATCAAAATGATATATGTAAAGCACTTTGAAAACCTCAGAACAATATATAAATGTTAGTTATTTAATTGGCTGGGGGATGCTGGTCTGAAGCCTTTAATTGAAAAGTCATTGTGATTCTAAGCAAGCCAACAATACCTTGATTTAAGATATCAAATGAATGCAATGCTGATTAATGTTATAGTGCCACTCCAGAAGATTGATGAGGAAGTATACTTCCCACCTTTTGACAGAAGCATAGATTGAAGGTTTAGAGTGAAATGTAACATTTTTCAGACTAATATGGTATTCAGCTTTTGTTTGACTAAATTGTAGTTAACAATTTATATATTACAAGAGCAATTTTGTGGGGGGGATGGAAGGTAGGAGATGGGGGTAAAGAATTGAGGAAGAGGTGAAAAATAAAAGTGACATCATCAACAAAAGAAAAAAAAGAATGTCAATGAAATATTTCTTTTAAAATACATAGAAAAGAATTAAAAAAAAAGTTCAGAGGAAGACCAAAAACATAGCTTTGGAACAAAGATGCTGCATTTATCTTACACTTAAAAAAATTAAGCTACATGTAATAGAAATTTGTGGTTTCACATATAATCAATGTTTTCCTTTGTATATAGAAATGTTCATGTTTGTTGAAATCTGTACCACTCAGAAAACAAAAATTAAAATTAAAATCATGAGAAAAGAAAAACCAGTCAGAAAAGGATAGTATCATCAGAATCAATTCCAGATGTCCATCTTCCATTATTAATGATTCACTTTCTTTATATAGGGCAACTCAACATAATAAACAAACCCCAAAAGGAGGGAAAGGAAAGACAAATATTTCTATTTAAAACCTAGCCAGCTCTTTAAAAGAAATGAAAAGGTTTATAAGATGATGGGAAAAATTCTTTGATTAACATATGGTGTTATAACTTAGAAAATGATAAGTATTTGAGAAAATGAGAACTTCATTTTTTATCTGAAATGAAATAGCTCATCAGACTGTTAAGATAACAATTGCTCCCCAGTAACATTTCTTAGAAAGTTAGAATAAATAATTTTTTGTTTTATTTAATTCATGTAATTTTGAAAAGAAATAAATAATTGAATATAAACACTTTTTAAAACAATATTTCCTTTGGTTTCTGGTATATATCTTGGAAGACATAGCTTTGCTTCTATCAGTTTTTACAGTATAAATGTCAAATTCCTTCAAATCTTCAATCTTTGAAATTGCATTTTAATGAGCTAAATTTTGATCTTTGACATAATTGTATTTCAATGAAAATGAGCGCTTAGTATTTTCTTCTTCTCTTCTTCAATGCCCCATATGTATTCTATCTTATCAAATTTCTTGTTCTACACAAGAGCTAAAGAGAATTCTATTGGTGGCTCTACTTTGGTGGCTAAGTAGAATCTGAATTTTGTTGTTAACTATATTTAACAATGATGAAAACTTACATAATTAATAATAAAACTTTAGATAATGACTTAAGAGTTACAAAGGGATACATCATTTTATATAGTTCTTAAAATGCATATTCTCATTTTACAGATGAGGAAACTGAGATTTAGGGAATGCCTTGTGTGACGTTAAATATCTAGTAAGTGGTTAGGCAAGATGATGCCTAAGGATTCTTTGATTCAAGTTTCTAAATGTGCAGTCCCATTCTATGAATCCTTATCCTGAAAGAGTGGTAGGTTTAGCTCTTCTATAGAAATATACTGCTCCTCCTGATGTCATTCTAACTAAGGAATATTAAGATGACTTACTCTACTTTGGCAATTATGGTGTCTTCAAGGCTAATTTGGAATTCATTTACTGATTTATGGAGTAATTTTGCTTGTTTTCCATGGTTGTGTCAAAATAAAGCAAAATTTCTAGTTGAAAAGACAGAAGACTTGTTGGTCTATATGTTATTAGATAACCAGTTTAACTATAATGAGGAGTGTGTTATTTAAATTTTCTGAGTTTTATTTTCTTCATTTGTAAAAGAAAGGTAATAGCTCTCTAGTAACCACTTTATACACCGTTGAAAGAACATGGAGGAAAATTCAAAATTTTCCTGATTGGATCCACTGGAAATTTGTTATATAATCACAACTGGACTTTCATATCTCTCCAACTGATTTACTATCCCATTCATCACAGCAATGTTTCTAAACCTTTTTCTGCTTCCTCAAACCTTCTATGGCATCCCCTTACTCCCACCTTTTCAGCTGAGAATGTTATTGAATAACTTTACTGAAAAGATTGAGGTCATTTGCTTCAAGAGAAGTGTTCTTTCTAACTCCTGACCTCATAACATGTAGATATTTTCATACATTATCTCTTCCTCAGTACTGTCTGAAGGACTGCCCCCTTTTCCCCAGTAATTTTTTTTGGGGAAAGGTTTTGAGTTTTAAAGTTTTTCTCCCTTCCTCTCTTCCCTCCCCCCTCTCCGTGACAGAAAGAAATAGGCTCTATATTTATAACCCTGCTAAATACAGATCAATACTGAACATGTTGTGAGAGAAGAATCTGATCCAAATGGAAGAAAGAAATTAGAGAGAAAAAAAGACATCATACATAAGATAATTGTTAAAAATTCAATATAATAAACTTTGCTCTTCATTTAAATTCCATGATTCCTTCTCTGGATATAGATGGTATTTTCTATCACAAATCTCTTAAAATTGTCTTTGATTATTGTATTGCCAAAATGATCAAGTCCATCATGATTGATCATGACCCCATGTTGCTGTTAGTGTGTATAATGTTCTTCTGGTTCTTCTCATTTAAACTCAGCATCAATTCATACAAGATTTTCCAGGTTTTTCTGAAATCTCATCACTCATGATTTCTTATGGAACAATAATAATGTTCCATCACTTACATATAATTTGGTTGGTTTGGTTCTTGACTTTCCTTATCGAAGAAGACCGAAATTATATCGCTATGTTTGAGACAAATTACAATGTGACTGACTGTGGCTGATCAGACCAATAAGAACCTGGAATGTTCAACCACAGGTCAGACACAAATAGTCCATGTGAATACCTGGGGTGAGGACTCTGAACTTACATATGTCACATTTCTTTTGAGCCACCTCAATTCTGCCCAGTTCCTCACTGATGAGAGCACGCCATGCTGGGTGATCGTGTGCTAGGGTCTACCATGCTGTACAGTCAATTCTAAAGTTCTTCAATGAGCTCTTCAGGGTGACCTGGTATCACTTCTTCTGACTCCCTTGTGAGTGCTTGCCCTGTGTGAGTTCTCCATAAAATAATATTTTTGGCAAGTGTCTGACTGGCATTCTAACAATGTGTCTAGTCCATCATAGTTACACTCTCTGTAGAAATGTTGGAATGCTAGGCAGTTTAGCTTGAGAAAGGACCTCAGTGTCTGATATATTCTCCTGACAGGTGATCTTTAGAATCTTCCTAAGGCAATTCAAATGGAAGTGATTCAGTTTCCCGACATGGCACTGATAGACTGTCCAGACTGTACAGGCGTATAGTAAAGAGGTCAGTATAATGGCTCTGGAGACCTTCAGTTTAATAGTTAGTCTCTCCTATACTTACATATACCACAATTTGTTCAGCCATTCCTCAATTGATGGGCATCCCCTCAATTTCCAATTCTTTCCCACTACAAAAAAGAGCTGCTATGAATATTTTTGTGCATGTGGGATTTTTACCCCTTTTCATAATCTCTTCAGGGTATAGATGCAGTAGTGGTATTTCTGGATCAAAGGGTATGCACATTTTATTGTCCTTTGGCCTTAATTTCAAATTGCTCTCCAGAAAGGTTGGATCAGTTAGCAATTCCACCAACAATGCATTAGTAGGACTGACCCTTTTTCTTGAGAAGGCTAATTCCCCATACTTCCACATGTGATCCTATTCCATTCCATCTTCTTTAATGTCTCTATGTACTGGTAGCTTCTCTATTCCCACAAACATGTCCATATCTCCCTCCTCCTTAAAAAAAAATCATTCATCTGAGTTATCCATTTCTTTTAGCTATAATACTATATCTCTCCTTTATTTTGTGGCCAAGTTATTTGAGGTCATCTATAATTAATGCCTCTACTTCTCTCACTCTTCTAAATTTTCTGCTTCTAAGTTCATTATTCAATTGAAACTAACTCATTCTAATTACCAATGATTTTTTAATTGCCAAATCTAATGGTTTTTGCTCAAATCTCATTTTTCTTGCCATCTCCTTGTCAAAATTTGACATTGTTGATTACTCTTCTTTTTCACATTATCTTTTCTCTATTTTTTTGCAATACAATTCTTCTGATTCTTCTCCTGCCCCCCCCTTTCCATTCCTCAGTTTCTTTTCCTTGATATTCATCCAAGTTATGTTTTCTAACCATGGTTTACTTGAGCTCTGCCCTGGACACTTTTCTCTCTTTGTATTGTCTTGCTTGATGAACTTGTCAGCTTTAACGGATTCAATTATTTTCTCTTTGCAGATGATTTTCAAATATATGTGTATATACATGTACATACCCAGTTCCCTCTCTCCTGTCTTGCAGCTTCAGTTGTCAAGTGGATTTCTTAAATTGGATGTGGAAATTTTAAATTCAACATGTCAAAACTTAATTAATATCTTTCTCTCAAAAACCATCTCCTTCCAGACTTTCCTAAAACTGTCAATAAGTATTACCAAATTTTCAATCACTAAAGCTCACAACTTTAATGTTATCTTTTACTTCTTACTCTATCTTACTCCATAAATCCAATCTATTGCGATGGTCTATTGATTTTACTCTTGCATTATATATTGTAATCTCCATCTCACACTCCTCCACTTTCTGTCCTCTGAATTCTAGTACAGATATTCATCACCTATTGTTTGGACTATAATCATAGCTTTCTGGTTAGTCTCATTGCCTGAAGTTTCTTTCCCATTCCTGTAAATTCTGCACTCAATGTGATCTTCCTAAAGTACATGTCACCCTCCCTTCAACACACACTCTCTCATTAAACTCCCAGAAGTCCCCATTTGAGGATCAGGAATTTGTTTGGCTTTAAAAGTCCTTCTCAACTGACCCTCCCTACTTTTCTAGTCTTTACTCTCCTCCATAAACTCTGCTGTCTAGTCACACTGGTCTCCTTGTTGTTTCTTGAACAAGAACACCCTATCTCTTACCTCCCTCCACACCACCCCTTGACTTTTTATTTGCTGTTCCCCATTCCTGGAATTTCCTTTTCATCTTCCTTCAAATCTCAGAAAAAACCTCTCTTTTGGCAATAATAATGTAGTAGTAATAAGATAAATAAATAATAGTAGTAAGAATAACTTTTAGCTTTTATACAATGTTTTTATATTTATAAAGTACTTTACAAATATTTTCTCATTTCATTCTGATGACAACACTGCAAAGTAGGTACTATTATTATTCCCATTTTACATATGAGGAAATTAAGTCAGACAGGTTCAGTGACTTGCACAGATAGGTACATAAAGTAAATTTGGACTCAGGTTTTCTTACTCTGAGAATAATGCTCTAACCACTGTACAATCTAGATGCCCATTTCATCCTCCTATTACTGCTAAAACCTTTCTTTTTGAGAGTACTTCCCATCTTTTGCCTCAATTTTTGCCTGGTCTTTTATCACTGAACAGTTGTTCTTTCAGACAAACTGAGAACTGGGAAAGACCATAACTAAAAAGGCCAAGGTCCCTGAGTACAACCAAAGCAATCTCTAGTTGCCTTGATCTATATCTTGCCACTGATGGTTCCAGAGGAGAGAGTAAGGCTGGTGACTTTGCACAGCCCTGCCTCCCTTAAATCCAATTCACTTGCAAGTCATGATATCAACTTCCTAATGTCATTGGTTCTCTTTGAGAACATAGGACAAACAATCCCACCACTATATAAATATATATATTATATACACACATATGTATGAATATATCGTATATATAATACATGCATGTATATATTATATACACATATATATGTATATGTATATATTTGAAATTCAACATGTCCAAAGTTGAACTCATTATCTTTCTTTCAAAAACAATCTAATTCCAACTTTTCTATTAGTCTCAAAAAGTACTACCTTCTTCCCAGTCACCAAGGCTAACAACTTCAGTTATATCTTCTATTTATATCTATCTATATCTGTTACTATTTATATATGTCTGAATACACACACATACTCATATAAATGTATTTTATATGTACATAGTACATATACATAGTACAGTTGTATCCTCCATTTAAATGTGAAGTCCTCTTTTTGCCCCCCCCCTTCCCTTTTAAAAACCTCCAGTGCTTAGTGGAGTGGATAGCACAAGATGAAGACTTGATTAAGGGTTTTTGACTTTTTGACTTGATGTCAAGATTCAAACAAGATTTCTGGATGAGCCAGTGATCTTAATATAGATAGATGAAAGATCCTAGTTAGTTCAGCTTTCCATCTGTCTCCCCTTTCTCCTCAATAGCTCAGAAAAGTTTTAAAAGCCACTAGAGGAAACTGATTAAAAAAAAGGGGAATACTCCTAAATTCCTTAATCCAATCACCCCAGATTGTTGCAGTCCTAAGGGAGGATGGAGCCAACAGTGGACTGCTTCATGTGTTTGGTTTCAAAAATGTCCTATGACCCTACAAGAATCAAAAAGAAATAGTTCCTGTTGAAACCATAGTAAGACAAAGGGTTAATATAGCTTCCAGATAACACACAGGTTTGGAGTCCCTCCAGACTAGAATGAGTTTCAAAACCTGGTCAGAGCTTATGAGGACTGCAGTAGACAATGGAGGTCACTAAGAATGAAGTCACAGCTGATCCGTGTATAGACAGTGTCAGCTCCCATGGCAGTCTTTAGGCAGAAAATGGTTCCTCTAGGAATTCTGAAATGATTAAAATCCATCTACTAATATCTATTAATGAAATCTCTATCATATTAATTCATAAGTGAGCCCTACTCCAACTGAGTTTCCAAATAACTTTAAACTATTTTTAGATAATTTAAAAATAAATTTTAAAATAATTGAGTAATTGAGTCCTTTCAGTTGTTTCACTCCAGATATTGTTTAAAATCTTTTAAGAATCTTCCCAATATTCCTACTCAAGATTAATGCTTTTGGGAGGCTAGGTGTCATAGTGGATAAAGCACTGACCCTGGAGTCAGGAGTACCTGGGTTCAAATCTGGTCTGGGACACTTAATAATTACCTAGCTGTGTGGCCTTGGGCAAGCCACTTAACCCCATTTGCCTTACAAAAAGAAAAACCTAAAAAAAAAAGATTAATGCTTTTAATCTTACTTTTTCTGTTCAATAATCACAGGAAACACTTCCCAAAATACACTGAATTTGCCTATTCCTCACAGTGTCTTAATAGAATTTTCTGCATAAATATTCTTTATAAAAAACCACATTTCAAAAAAATTCTGTCAACGAAGAAATGTTTCCTTATCTTCTTCTTATCTGTCTACTCCAAAGACTTCATAAATTCACCTGGATCATATATGAAAACTGTCTTTCTTTGTGTCTGTTTATGTGTTTCTCTCATAAACATGTTTAGTGTATAAATATATTAAATTCAACAAGAAAATAGATAGAGGGAAGGCAATAAGTGATGATGTCTGTCCTTCACTTTTGAGGAAGACCAAGACATTAGGGAGGTGATGCCATGACAAACAAGTGAATTGGATTTGAGTGAGGAAGTTGCTTGCTCGGTCACCTCCCTTACTTTCTCCTCTGCAACTATCTGGGTCCAGTGGCCAGATATGAATCAGGACTCCTAAAGATAAATCTAGATGGGAGTCTGTCAGGGTTAAGTGACTTGCCCAAAGTTACACAGCTCTTAAGTGTCTGAGATCAGATTTGAACTCAGGTCCTCCTGACTTCAGGGACAACATTCTACCAACTGCTTCATCTGGCTGCCCCATTTAGATTGTACCAACTATGTGTAGACATGTGCTAAGCTTTACAAATATTATTTCATTTATTCTCACAACTCTGGAAGGTAGGTGTTTTTATTAGGTTCATTTTGCAGCTGACTAAATTGAGACAGAAATTATGTGACTTGCCCAGATTCATTTACAGTTGGTGGCCTCTGAGTTTGGATTTGAACTCATATCTTCCTAATTCCTAGCCCTATGTTCTATCTGCTGGATCGCCAGCTGCCTCTAGAAGCAAGGAAAAGTAAGGAAGGTTATGTAGGAGGGTAGGATTGGGATAGGAACAGTCGTAAACAAAAGAAATTTCAACAGTAGAGTACGGATCATAAAAGAGCGATTAAAAAGAGAGAAAAAACAAGGCAAGAATTACTAATCAGGGACTATGCCAGATAAGGAGAAGTGTCTAACCTCTTCTTTTTCTTTCTTTATCTTATTGTTTAAAGCTGAGGCAAGAAAACAAAGAAAGGAAAAATTAGAAGAAATGGTGAAAGGAAAAACCCACAATTAATGTTATTTAATATGAGAGTGGATGCTATGAATTCACCCATAAAAAAGCATAGCAGAATTGATTAGAAAGTAAAATCCAACAATATCTAAATCCTTAAAAGAAATGCTAACATTATTACAGAAGGACATAATTAATTAAAACATGGAACTCAATTTACCCCTTTCAAGCCTAGAAAATTCTCACAAAAAAGACAAACCAGTAAGGTGTTAAGAAATTGAATTATTTTTAAAAATTTAATATGCCAGATTTCTGATATTCCTCAGAAGAAAATGGAACCTTTACAAAAATTGCTGTTGTTGTTCAGTCCTTATCTTACTTTTGTGACCTCATTTGGAGTTTTCTTAGTAAAAACAATGAAGTGGTTTGCCATTTTCTTCTCCAGTTCAATTTAGGATGAACAATGAAGGCAGAGCAAAGAGACTTGCCCAGGATCGCACAGCTAGTAAGTGTTTGAGGCTGGATTTGTACTAAAATCTTCCTGATACCAGGCCTGTTGTTCTATTTACTGTGCCAACTAGCTGCCCCTTTACATAAATAACCATGCCAAAAGCATAAAATTTCATAAAATAAATGTGAAAAAACATATTAAATGTTTCCTCAGATGACCACAATATAAAATATAATTAATAAATAATATTCAATTTTATTTTAACTTGAATTTAAATAGAGGTAAAATAGTGCTAAGCCAGTGATGTCAAGCTCAAATAGAAATGGGAACCACTAAACTGTACTTAAGGATTCCTAGAGGAACATATTAGCATTATGAATAAAAAATGTTTTCATTTCGATATTAATCTTCTTCAGGCTGCACTCAATAGTGTTCTAGGTCACACGTAGCCCAATTGTGTGTTTGACACCTCTTTTCTCAGAAATATATTAGTCAAAGAATAACTCATAGAAATAATGGATAATTTCACAAACAAAATTTCAATTATGCATCATATAATTTGTTATTTTTTCTTTTTAAAATTTATTATGGGGCGTGGAGCCAAGATGGCGACATGAAGGGATGGAGTCTTAGGAGCTCTCTGATAAAAACTCATAAACTGAGGACTCTAACTAAACTTTCGAGAGACAGAACCCACAAAGGGACCCAGTGAGGCAGTTCTCCTACTCAAGGTAACCTGGAAAAGAGCAGAAAGGCTCTGCTCCCCAGGGTCGGAGGGGCAGCCCATCGGAGGGGTGGCCCACCAGAGCCAAAGAACTTCAGCCTCCCGGAGGCAGCCCCAAGGCGCTAGGAGCCTCGGCTCACAGCAGCGGGGGAGTCTCCTGAGCTGCACCCCAGGGAGCACGGGCACAAAGTGGGGGAACAGCGGGGGACCTCTGCCAGAGCGAGCACAAAGAGCCCAGCCCTCAGGGCACACAGCAAGCAACTGGGTCTTTCCTCAGCCTAGACCAGGAAACAGAAGCAGGCTGAACCTGTAAGCAGGAGCCTCCAGGTCATGAGCCCATTGAGCTGAGGGAGGGGAGTGAAGAGTTACTGCGGAGCTCTGTCCTCTACCTCTGGAACAGGACTCTAGGGCTCTGACCACATTCAGATCCTGATCCCAGTCTAGGCCCCGACATAGAACAACAGGGCCCCCCCACCTCAGCCCCATGGCAGAGGGGGGCGCTTATGGTCATTCACAGACCAGGAGGGAGGACAGAACCTCACACACTGAGACCCTTGTGGGAGTGTCCCAAAAGCTCAGGAAGCACCCCAAAAAACAGGCTTAGGCTGGGAAAATGAACAAGCAAAGAAACAAGAGGAAGACCATTGAGAAATATTTTGCAAATGAGCCCAAGAAGGATCAAAATACTCAGTCTGAAGATAAGGAAGCACAAGCTCCTGCATATAAAGACTCCAAGAAAAACAGAAATTGGGCTCAGGCTATGATAGAGCTCAAAAAAGACTTTGAAAATCAAATGAGGGAGTTGGAAGAAAAACTGGGAAAAGAAAGAAGAGAGATGCAGGAAAAACATGAAAATGAAGTCAGCAGCTTAGTCAAGGAAATCCAAAAAAATGCTGAAGAAAATAGCATGCTAAAAACCAGCTTAGGTCAAATGGATAAAACAGTTCAAAAAGTTATTGAGGAGAAGAATGCTTTGAAAAGTAAAATGGGCCAGATGGAAAAAGAGATAAGAAAACTCTCTGAGGAGAACAAATCCTTCAGACAAAGAATAGAATTCAGGGAGATTGATGAATTTACCAGAAATCAGGAATCAATACTTCAAAACAAAAAAAAAAATGAAAAATTAGAAGAAAATGTGAAATATCTCATTGAAAAAACAACTGATATGGAAAATAGATTTAGGAAAGATAATTTGAAAATTATTGGAATACCTGAAAATCATGATCGGGAAAAGAGCCTTGACATCATTTTCAAAGAATTACTACAGGAAATTTTCTCTGATATTCTAGAAGCAGAGGGCAAAATAGAAATGGAGAGAATCCACCGAACCCCCTGGGAAAGAGCTCCCCAAAAACCAACCCCCAGGAATATTATAGCCAAGTTCCAGAACTCCCAAGTCAAAGAGAAAATATTACAAGCAGCCAGAAGGACACAGTTCAAATATCGTGGAGCTGCAGTCAGGATCAAACAGGACTTAGCAGCAACTACATTGGAAGCTCATAGGGCTTGGAATACAATATACCAGAAGGCAAAAGAGCTTAGAATGCAGCCAAGAATGAACTACCCTGCTGGGTAGGCTGAATGTCCTCTTCCACGGAAAAAGATGGACTTTCAATGAACCAGGGGAATTTCAAAGGTTCCTTTGGAATGGCCAGAGCTGAACAGAAGGTTTGATCTTCAGATACAGGACTCAGGTGAAGCATGGAGATTGGAGGAGAGGGGGGAAATATGAGAGACTTAATGAGGATATGAGGATGAACTGCATGTATAGAAAAATGATACTGATAATATTCATATGAACCATCTCAGTTAATAGAGCAGGTAGAGGGAGCTTTTATAGTTGAAGAAAGATGAATTCAAAGATAAAATATGGTGTAAAAATGGAGTTAATAGGAAAAAAAAGGAAATGGAATGGGAGAAAGAAAAAGGAGAGGGGGAATAGTCCAAGATATTTCATATAATAAGATTTTTTTTTATTACAATGAGCTATTGCAATGATATGGAAGGGGGGAGGCAAGGGGAATGAGGGAAACTTTGCTGTCATCAGAGATGGCTAGGAGAGGAAACAGCAAATATACTCAATGGGGTATAGACAACTGGAGTAAGGAGGGGGGAGCAGGGGGAAGAGGTGGGGATGTGAATAAAGGAGGAGAGGATGGACCATGGGGGGACAGTGGTCAGATATAACACATTTTCTTTTTTACTTCTTGCAAGGGGCTGGGATTGGATGGCCTGTCGATGACCATAGGGCCAGGTGGATTCTGGGCCTAAGGGATGGTATGGGGGCTCAGGGCTTCTTGTCCCCAGGACCAGGGATCTGTCTGATGCACCACTCAATGACCCTACAGCAGAGTCAGAGTGAAAGGAGAGAGAAAATATAGTACATGGTAGTGGAGAAATAAGAAAGGAGGGAGTTGCGATCAGCAATGGCAATGTTGGAAAAATATGGAAGTAACTTTTGTGATGGACTTATCATAAAGAATGTGATCCACCCAGGACAGAGTTGATGGTGTTGGAACAAAGACTGAAGCACATTTTTAGTTATTATTATTTGGGGAAGGGTGCAGGGCAAGTAGGGCTGGGTGGCCTGCCTGGGGCTACATAGCAGGGTGATCTTTGGGTGTCTGGGGCAGGATTCAGACCCAGGTGCTTCTGGCTCAAGGGCCAATGCTCTGTCTGCCACCCAGCCACCCTTACTATTATTACTATCTTATTTTATTTTGGGTCTTTTTTTTTCCTTCTTTTTGGTTTTTGCAGGGCAGTGCGGATCAGGTGGCTTGCATGTCACATGGCTGGGTGATTATTGGGTTTACGAGGCTGGATATGGACTCGGGTGCTCGTGGCTCCAGGGTTGGTGCTTCATCCATTGTGCCACCTGGCCATACCTACAATTATTACTATTATTTTTTTTAATTTTAATTTTTTCTCTCCCCTTTACTTTTTCGCCCAAGCAAATCTATGTATATTCATGGGGGGAGGGGTACTTTGTTTACTTGTAAACAAGTATATTTTATTAATATAAAAAAATTTGTACAAAATGAGAATACAAAATAAATTTAAAAAAAAGAAAAAAATTATTATGAAATTAACTCTG
The DNA here is from genome assembly GCF_037893015.1 of Macrotis lagotis. Classification (NCBI taxonomy): domain Eukaryota; kingdom Metazoa; phylum Chordata; class Mammalia; order Peramelemorphia; family Peramelidae; genus Macrotis; species Macrotis lagotis. The sequence continues at coordinate 153,954,177 of NC_133666.1, forward strand.
TACATAGAAAGCTAATTTAGGGATTCCCCCTTCACAACAACAATAAGTCTTGCTGATTGTTAAACTATAACCTATTTCATTATTCCTACTGTTATTTGGTGGGTTGCTTTGTCCAGTGGCTAACCAATCATTTTCTTAAACAATGCATATGTTCTTTTTTGCAAAGCAATGAGGTTAAGTGACTTCCCTAAGGTTACACAGCTAGATAATTAAGTGTCTGGCACTGGATTTGAACTCAGGTCCTCCTAACTCCAGGGCCAGTGCTGTATCCACTGTACCACCTAGTCGTCCCATCAATGCATATATTTAAAATATGAACGTGAGGCTTCTATGTAATCTACATGTCATTAGTCTTTTACATAACTTCTTCCTGAATTATGTTTTTCCCTTTATTCCTAGACATTCTTATCTTTTCTCCACCTTTGAAGTGAAGGCCTCAGGCATCCAAATATATGTTAGTTTGATTTGAAGGCTCTTCAAGGAATATCACTAACACTTTTTCTTTCAGCAACCATTGTTGATGCATAAGCTACAATTATTTTCATGGTGGTCATTTTGAAAATACTTATAATTGTATCTGAAATATGTGATGATCAACTATAATATGTGAAAATATTTCCTATTGCTATTGGGCAATGATAAATCCTCATCTTTAAAACATTTACTAGCACTCCTTACCAGAAACAGACTAAATCTGTTTTCTGAGGACCAACTGTGCTAATCATGACAGAATGACTGGAAAGAGGGCAAAGGGCATTTAGGATGACACAGTTTTTAAAATGTTAGATAATTCGAAAGAATCAAGAGGAAGTCAAATTATCATATACAAAAATAAAACATGGGAACTTACAACTTATAAAGATGAAGGAAATTATCAGAAATAATTTGGCTAATCATACATAGCCAACAAATCTGATAACTGAAATGAGGTGAATATTTGTAATAATTCAAGATACTCAGTCTGACAGGACAAGTATATGATCATTTGGGGCGGCTAGGTTGCGCAGTGGATAGAGCACCCTGGAGTCAGGAGTACCTGAGTTCAAATCTGGCCTCAAACACTTAATAATTACCTAGCTGTGTGGCCTTGGGCAAGCCACTTAACCCCATTTGCCTTGCAAAAAAAAAAAAAAAAAAGAATACTACTATCATCTAAATAACCTGATTTTCATTCTATCAGACATTGAAGAAAAATTAATTCTAATATAACATTTTTGTTGCTGTACAACCAGAGAAAGCAGACCTTGCATGACATCAATAAGATACCTAAGTCTGGGACAGAGACACTAGACATAAAAATGTATACCAATATTTCTGATGCATATAGCTATATAAATATTGAATAAAATATCAGCAAAAGCTACCATCTTAACAATATCATTCAGCTTGATCAAGTTGATTTATACAAGAAATTCATGATTGATTTAATATGCAGAAGACTATAAACATGCTAGGCCCTATTGATAAAAAGAATAATAAAAATCACATGCTTATGTAACAGATGCACAAGGAGAACTTGAGCTATTACCTAAACAGGCAAAGGAGACAGTTTTCAAAAGAACAAAAGTAAACCATCAGGAACCATATTAAATATACTATTAATAAATGGATAATTACAAATTAAAAGAACTCAGTGCTCCACCTCACATTCGTCATATATACAAAATTGATAAAAAGGAAAATGGATAATATACTTTTAATCAGTACTTTGTTAAAAATAATTAGTAATAATAAGTACTCTTTATTGTAGCAATGTGGATCTCAACAATTAGGAATGTTTGAACAATTTTTGTAATATGAATTTAGTAGAAAATTATTCAATGATAAGATGAGAAAACGTATGGATTCAGAAAAAGCAGGGAAGATTTGAGTGAACTCGTGCAGAGTGAAGTGAAAAGAAACAGGAAGATAATTTATACAGTGATTACAATGACTGAAAAGAAAACTAGAAAGCATTAAGAACTTTAATCAAGTGATGAACTATAACTCAACAAGATAGGTGACAAAATGAGTGCATGCAACTGTCTCACATGGAGGCACTCACAGAACCTATTCTTGGTATACATGAAGCCTGGACAGGATACTGACATTGTGAGCTGCCTTTATTTCATGGTTGGTAGCAGATTCTTTCCAATGACTGCTGCTTTCTGAGTTTTAAAATCTGTTTGACTGAAGTTATTCTTTTCAGTGGTCAAGGGCTCCTTCACTCATAGGAAATATTGAACTGACACCATGATATAAGGAGGACTTTCTTTTAATTATTTCTTATTTATTTTGTAAATAGTTTGATATATATATATATATATATATATATATATATATATATATATATATATATACAATACATATGTATATGCATGCTGGCATTTTTCACTCCCTAATTAGATTATAAATTCCTTTAAGAAAAGATTGTCTTTTACCTCTTTTTTCCCCCTCCCCAACTCATAGCATAGTGTCTGACACATAGTAGGTACTTAACAAATGTTTATTGATTGATGTTTGTATATATATATATATATATATATGTATATATTATATACATATATGTGTGTGTATACATATATATGCACACATTTTCTCCTCCTTTTGAATATATATAGGCATATATGCTTTTATATATATATATATCTCAGAAAGAAGCTATAACTTGTTTCTATAATCTGTAAATTATTACTATGTAGAGAATTATCTAATTAACTGTTCTCTAGAGTCAGCTATATCTTTAGAGAGAGGGTCCCTAGTTGCTTTTTTTTATTGTTTCCTAGGTTTTGAGAAGGAGAAATAGAATAGTTGTGTTTCTCTATGAGAAAAGAACTGTAATTCATTGAACAAAGCAGAGTGTCTTTCTTTTGGCAGATCTGAGGAATTTAGTAGTTCTCCAGAGCAGTCAGTCAACAAACATTTAGCAATTGCCGAATGGAGATACCAAAAAAAGAATGGAAATAAAAAAAGAAATAAAAAGAGTCTCTGCCATCAGGAAACTTTTAGTCTCATGGAGAAGACAACATGCAAACAAATATACAATCAATCAATAAACACTGATAATATACTAAAGGAAGTAAAGACAATGACTACTCCTCAAGAACATTACAGTCTAATGGGAGAGGCAAAATGAAAACAAATGCATATGGAAGGCACTAGAATTAAGAGGGGCTCAGAATGACTTTCCATTAGAGGTGGATTTTAGTTGAGATTTAAAGAAAGTCAAGGAAATTGGGTCAAGGGGAAAGAATATTCATTCCAGGCTTGAGGGAGTCAGTGAAAATACTTGGAGTTGGGAGATGGAAAGTCTTATTCAAGGAACAGCAAGAAAACCAGTGTATGAGGGGTAAGATTTAAGAAGACTGAAACAACAGGAGGGGACATTGAATACTAAACAAGGGGTTTTATATTTGAACCTGGAGGTGAAAGGGAACCACTGGAATTTATTGAATAGGAAGGTAAAATGGCTAAAACTGAACTTTAAAAAGTTTAATTAGATAGCAAAGTAGAGAAGTTGGGAAGAGACTCTAGGCAGGGGGCTAACAGATTGTGACTTATAGTGTAGATATAAGGAGAGGACTGCCAGTACCAGGGTAGTGGCAATGAAAAAGGAAAGGAGTATATCATGAGCAATGTTGTGGAGGTAAAATATGTAACTGGCAACAGATTAGGATTAGGGGAAAAGAGTAAATCTTGGTGGCAAGGTGGTAGTCTCAAGAAAATGCAAATTAATACATGCTTGATATATCATTTTTCACCTATCAGACTAACTAAAATGATAGAAGGGAAAAGTGACAAATGTTGGAGAGGATGTGGAAAAATTGGGACACTAACTCCCTGTTGGTGGCAGTGTGAATCGATCCAGCCAATTTGGAGAACAATCTGTAACTATGCCCCCCCAAATTATTATTAATTATATAATTATATATATTAAATTGCCTATACCCTTTGATCCAATAATATCCCTAGAAGTCTTGCTTCTCAAGATGATTAGGGAAAAAAGAAATATTCTAAAGTGTTTATAGCATCTCTTTTTGTGGAAGCAAAGAACTAAAAATTTTAAGGATGTCTGTCAATTGGGGAATGGCTGAACAAGTAATAGTACTATGCTATAAGAAATGATTTGTTCTGTAATCTTAGAAAAACATGGATATATTGCATGAAATAAATGAAATGAGCAGAACTAAGAAAACATTGTATTAAAACAATATTGTTTTAAGAACAACTTAGTCATTTTGACTATTATAAATATCCAAATAAATTAAAAAGGACATATGAAGGAAAATGCCATCTAGATTCAGAGAAAAAAACCTGATAGATGTATAGAATACATATGTGTAGGTCTATACTATATAACTATACCTATATTATAGATCTATAGATCGATACTAAATATAGTATATTTAGTATATATAACTGGAGATCTATATATATATATATATATATACACACACACAAACAAACATATATATTTACATCTAATCATAACCATCTTTAGGGCAAAGTGGGGGAAGGGAAGAAAAAGGAAGAAATTACATGATACATTTATATATTTAAAAGAAATAGCAAGTTGCACATAATAGATTTGAGTTTCATTTATAAATATCTTTTTTCTATTCAGCTATGTTAGGGAAATATTTGTTTTATTTCTTACCTTTAGAAAAATAAATAAATAAAAAAGCAGTAATAAGGAAGTTCTATCAGGGGAAGGTGTAGGGGAAAGATTTAGTTCAGTTTTGGTCAAGCTGAATTTTATTTGTCAGTGGGGGGATCTAGTTAGAGATATCCAATACTGTTGAAGTCTAGTGGTTAAGAAAGAGATCACCAATTGAAACTGTAGAGGGAAAATAAAGAAGAGGGACCCTGATAGAACCTGTGGGACAGCTACAGTTAATGGGCATGAACTGGAAGAGGATCCAGCAAAGGAGACTGAGTAGTCTCCAGCAAAGTAGTCTGATAGGTATGAGGACATCTAGAAGAAAGAAAGTGGTGACCCCAAAACATAGAGTAGAGAGTAACAAGGAGGAGTGGGTGATCAATAGTGCCAGCTGCAAAAAGGTCAAGAAGCATGATAATTGAGAAAGGAACATTAGATTTGTCAGTTAGGAGATTATTAATAACTTTGGAGACACCAGTTGTATGGAATGATGAGATTGGAAGCCAGATTTTAGAGGACTAAAAAGAGAATGAATAAAAAGGAAATAGAAGAGCTTCTTATAGAAGACCATCTCAGGACATTTAGCCACAGGAGATATATAAAATAATAGTAGTGAAGGACAAATAGGGATAATATATGAGGATGGAGGAGACATGGTATATTGTAAGCAATAGAGGAGCTGCTAGTGGTAGACATGGAGAGATGAGAGGTACATGTGAGAGTGGGAATGATAGAGGGGACAGTCCACAAGAGAAGACAGAAAGGAATGGGTTCACTTGCAGGAGGAAATAGTGATAGAGGTTGTAGCCCTCAGATCATGACTGCAAGCCCCTGCCACATTCAGGCTAGCCTTGACTTTATTTATCTGTTATCTTTGCATTTATTTTTAAGAAAATAGTGGCGGGGGATGAAGGACAATAGTGATAAAAAAAAAAGGAAGAGGAGAAAAAAGAAAATAGTATAAATGAAAAATTAAAATACACAAAACATAAGGAGTTCTGAAGAAGACACATATACAAACATGCATGTATGCATATATGTGGTAGTTTTACTATCATTATGTTACCTTTAATGTGTGCTTCAAAACCATACAATAGTTTTTTCTATTTACATTGAAATATTCATTTTTGTTCATAATTGTTAAATCCAAACTAAAGTTAGAAGTTAATATATGTAAAATTCTTTGTAAACCTTAAAGCAGTATATATACATAAATATTATCTATAATGATTATTATTGGCTTTACCCTATGTCCCTCCTTCCCAATTAACTTTGTTGTCTTAAGAGCTTTAATTTCTATGCATCTTCTTTAGAATTAGGGGAAATAATAGCTTACATTTCCATAGTACATTACAGTTTTAAAGCGTTAGTCATTATAGTGTGATTCAATAGATAAATGTCTAGTTTGGGAGTAAGGAAGACTTGGGTTCAAGGTATACTGTCTCTGACACATATCAACTTTGTGACCATAGCCAAATCATAACATCTCAGGGGCCCCAAATATGTCTCCAAGACTATAAATTGCAAGCTGATTGTTGGACTATATCAGTAGAGGGAGTTTCCACAACAGGAAGTATATAAATCAATGAAATAATGAATTCAGTCTAGGCTCCTCATTTATTCTCAGCAAATATCTAAAAAAGGTAGTAGTACCATTATTTCCATTTTTACAATAAAAAAAGAGACTTAGATGTATAAAGGGGTTTGCCTAGAGTCATATAGAAAGTAGTGGCCTAAGGAAAAAAAAAGGTACAGAGTAGTCATTAGCATAGAAAAATGTATTGCTTATAAATGCATAGAATCATATTATAATGACTTCATACTACTAACTTTTTATTTGGACAACATCTCAGAAACTCCAAAAGTAAATGAAAAATCCTTCAAAACAATATTGTTTGCCTGATAGATGATAGTGGTTTCAGATTTGATGAGACCAAATGCAAGAAAAATTCAGATGACAGGACAGGTAATGGAAATTACACATTTACCATTAATGCCAAAAGTAGATTGATTGATTACCTAGTAGTTGAACTATTCCAGCCTAATTTTTTCAACAGATTCCAAAATTCTAGTTTTAATGAGAGTATTAAAAAGTCCCAGTCAAAGATGATGGATCTAATGCCTGATTTTGAAGCAACTCTAGTATCTTCAGTTATGTCAAAGGCATCTTCCATACCTTAAAGATTCCCAAACAAAATTCATTTTAATTAAACCAAGAATACTACTAATGATAAATGTGTCCCACTTTAAAGTGGGATGGCAAATAAAGTAAAAGTATAATACATCTTATAAAAGATTGAGGATCACATCACTGAGTTGCAAAAAACAAAAATAAAATCCAGACCATGTACTTGAGTTTCCCACTGCATTAAAATGTACTCTTTATGTTATGGAAAAATGTTTCAGTTCATGAAATTTTAAAACATATGTCTTTAACAAACTACATGAAGACAATTTAATGTGTATATGCAATAAAACCATCTCAAAGAAACATTTTATTTATTCCTCAGATCTCTTTTGATCTCATGATTTCATTTAAATTTTGTATTGTTTTAAAAAGAAAATAAATTAAAATTAAAAGCCAAATATGGGTGGGTGGGGGAATCATAATTTATAGTTCTTCTGTTTCACAAATTCAAATGTTAATGCCAGTGTTGGTTTCTGTGTCAAGGACAGGGAATGTCATTAAGCCCAAAACCAAACCAAACCATAATTGGAAATGTATGCCTAAAGGACATACTATTTATTCCTAGAAATTAAATCCTTCATCCACATCTGCAAGATTTTAATCTTTGGATTAATCTATGAATAAAGGAAGCACAAAAAGTACTGAGACTTCTTTTTAGAAAATAATTTTAACAGTCGATTTACACTTCCTACTGCAAAAAAGAATTCAGATTAATGTGGTAACCCACTTCTAAACTTAGACTGCTATAGCAGTACTTATGGTGATGTCATCCAACCCTGAAAAAGTCCCATTCACTTTTTTCTTTTTAAAAAAAAAGTCATATTGAAAAAAAATTATCTTAAAATTCAATTTTGACCCATTTCCATCTCAAAGTTGAAAAAAAAAGTAGACATGAAAAGCAGCTCAATGACCCCTAAAGAACCATTGCAAAACCAAATTAAAAAGGGAAAAAGAAATCTAAAAGTACAATCACTTTACTCACAAATTTTCTCCAGGTACCTTATTAACTTACAGTGAATCCCCAACCATCTCTCTTGGCCAAGGGAATAATTGCAGTTCTTATTAAGAATGAAAAGGGAAATTTGAGGCAAATTTCATTAAAAGGATGACTTTACTAGGAAAGTAATAGCATAACTAAGTACTTCAAAGGAAACTAAGCAAGCTTTTAAGAAGTCAAAACCAAATGTCTTTTAGATCCGGTTCTATTTCCAGCCCTAGCGCTTTCATTCAGGCAGGGTAGGCTATCCACGAACATTTACAACTAATGAATAATGTTTTAAAAAGTGAATGCTAATTCATGGTTAAGAAACTTGGTGCATGCAGATTGAGCAATGGGATGTTGTGGAGGTGCCCAGGAAAATTAAATGACTATAAGGAAGTTCATGTTTCCTTCTGAATTTGGGGTTCATGTCTTGAATCTGGGGTTCAGAGACCAGAGAAAAGTAATCTCCAAGGGAACGGTTGCACTTCATACTTTCACTAGGACTCACGCCCACCATTCCACACATTAATGTTCTCTGACTCTCTCAGACTCACCTCTGCTTTGGGAAACACTTTGACTTGCAGGCATCCTGAGAGGAATGGTTCCATTCTCTTATTCTGGATCAGGAGATTCAAAACGCGGAGTCGGAGGATAGAAAACAGTCCTGGAAATGGTTGAAATGAGTAGGATAGTTGAACGCAGGCGAGTGAGTCCAAACCTTTGCTTTTGTCCCTGCTTTTGTAACTCCAGTCCTGTGGATGAACCAGTCTCAAAACTAGTGGGAGTCAGTTGGACTGACTTGGCTTCTGGAAGACTGGGAGCCGAGCTTTTCCAGGGGAGGAGTCACCAAAGCTCTTTCAAGCACCTCCCCGGCTGCACAGCAGGCTCTCCTCCTCCTTTTCTCCCCTCTGCAGGGACTCTTCTTGTCTCCTTTCCATTTTTCTCGGTTTTATTTACCTTCCTCCTTAAGCTCCTTTCCACTTTCATCTCCCCCTCTAGTCATCTTTCTTCCCACCTTCACTCCACTCCTCTCTCTCTCTCTCTCTCTCTCTCTCTCTCTCTCTCTCTCTCTCTCTCTCTCTCTGTCTCTCTCTGTCTCTCTCCGCCCCCCTTTCTCTCTCTCCTATTCCTCCCTTACTTGTGGTTTCCTCATGTCCTTCTTGTCTCTTTACTCTTCTACTTTTTAGATTCCTCAGTCCCTTCTTATTTGCCTCCCTCCCTGCCACCTTTTGTACCCCTGTCTGTAATTTGTTTACTTTTCCCCAGCTCCTCCTCCTCCAATAATTTCCAACTCTTTCTCCCTTCTTGCCTCAAAATCTTGCTGTTGTCACTCTGGGTTGCCTGCTTACCCTTTGTAACCTGGTATTAGTTATTAGGAGGAGGGTACAGACTATTAAGTGTGGAGTTGGAAGTGGGAGGAGGAAGTGAAGAACAGCTTGTTGGACTGATGAGATCAGAGATCACTGTTAATTATTATTATTTTTACATTGGCTAGTCCTGTCTGGAGGGGGATTGCTCCCTTGTATAAAAGCCCTCAGGGGAAAAATAACAAAAAAATATGCTGATTCTGCTTTTCTGCTGAAGTCTGTAGTACTTTTATTCAAAATTCAAATGGATTGTTAGTGGTATTCTTTTCAAAATAGTTTTCCCAAAAAAGGACATCCTATACTTTGTTCCTGTGACAAAAACAGAACTTTCTTCCCTGAGTTGATAGACCCTCTTCCTTCACTAGTCCATGGAAAATCAAAATCATAGATTCCTTTATCACAATATATGAACTTTGGCAACAAAATAGACACTAAATATTTTAAAAAATTTATACAAGCAATATTTATTAGTTGCTAGATATATCCTGGGTAATTAGAAGGCTACTTTACCATCTTAAACCTCTTCATTCAGTTGCCAAAGTGATTTTCTTAAAGTTTAGGAGCTCAAAAAACTCTAAAGGTCCCCTACTGACTTCAGGATCAAAGATAAACTCTCTTTGGCAGTTAAAGTTTTTCATAACCTGGTACCTTTCTACTGTAATTCATACAGACATGGGCTCCTTAATTCAACTTCAAGTCCATCATAGAGGGTGATTAAGGGATTTAGGAATCTTTCTAATGCTTTCAGTTCAAACCCCTCTTCTGGTATTTCTCTCCACATCAATTAACCAATCCATATTAGATACTTTTTACAATGGGATATTGATTGAAAAGATGTAGGAAAAATCAAAATACAGAAACATCCCCCAGACTAAAGTACTTCTCTTATCTCAAACTGCGTGAAAGTTAGGTTCACATTTAAGATAATTGCTACAAACATTAATCCCACTGAGTTTATTTCCTGCAATATAACCAACGGACAAAATACAAAATGCTTCCTTATATAAAACATGGTTTCTCACTTACTGAATCATTTCTCAAGCAGTTCACTCTTCAGGGCTGGCTTCTTATTGATCTCATCCACCAAACTTCTGCTAGCTCTTCTGACCTTTTGGAATCTTACAAGTTCCTTTGTATACTACTAAGAGACAATACAATTCCATGCATAGGATTTCCTAAGTTGTCATACACTCTCAGATGCCTATCTGGAACTCAAGGAATTATCAATTGAAAAGAAAGGGAAAGTACCTTTTCTTTCTTTTTTTAAAAAAAAATTATTATTACTGTTCAGTTAGTTAACCCAACTCCATTTGGAGTTTTCTTGGTAAAGATACTAGAATGGAAACTGAACTAAACAAGGCTAAGTGATTTACCCAGGTCACATAGCTAATAAGTGTTTGATTTTGGAACTTGAACTCAGGTTTTCCTGACTCCAGGTCTGGGGCTCTATCCACTGCACCATTTAGCTGCCTGTTGCCTTTTTTTTTTCCTCAAAATTTTCCCTGGTTTTTCTCTCTCATTTCAATCCCTACTCCCACATATACAAATAATATTTTTAATCCATTCTGTTCTCTGCTTCCATTTTACAGGAGACTTCATCCCATTCACATTTACAATTAAGATTACTAATTACTATTTTCCTCCATATCTTTCCCTGTTTATGCTTTTCTCTTTCCTTTTCTCTTATTCATCCTTACCAGTGTTTTTCCACCCTTTCCCCTTTAACTTTTTTAAAGTTTAACTTTAATTTTACTTTCACTTTCACCTCTTTTATCAGTCTCTTCTTCCCCTTTCTTTCCCTTTCCTTTCCCTCCTCCCCATTTCCTTGTAGGGTAGGATAGATTTTTAACTCTAACTAGGAATATATGTCATTCCTTTTCTAGGCCAAATCTCTGAGAGTGTTCACATTCTCCTTTCTTTCCCTCTACTATAATAGGTCTTTGTGCTTCTTCACCTGGTGTTACTTAATGACTAATGCCTAGCCTTTTCCAAATCCTTTTCCTAGTCCTTCTTTTTTGTCTTTATTATTTTAACCCTGTATTGTACCTACAACCCTTTTGTCAAAAAATACTCCTTTTATCTACCCTGGTCGAAATACTATTCTCAAAGGCTGATTAATTACTTTATTGATTGACAAGCAGTATTGCCTTATATTCACTAAATACACACCTCTCTTCTGTTCATTAGAAATATACTTCTCTAGAGTCATAAATCACATACCTTCCATGTAATGCAATCCTCGTTAGCCAAAGCATCATGCAAAACCAAATCATTTCATGAACCGTTTATACCTTCCCCCCAACAACACACCCTCCAATTGCAATCATGTCTCTTTAGTGTTCCAACCATAGACCCACAACCCTCCCCAAAGTTTCAAGGATACTCTTTTCCACTCTCTTTTTAGCATACCAGTCATGATACTTAAACCCTTGTTAATTAAAGTATGGATTAGGACAAGATGACTTTCTAATCTATTTACCTCCAACCCTTCTAAGTATGCCCCACCCTCTGCCCCTATTGTATTGATCCTCCTTAACTAAGGTTGCTAGTAAAGTCACTGTGTTATTTAATTATATATTGAACCTCTAGGCACACTCTCTCTCTCCCTAGGAAATACAATCCTCATAATTAACATTGCATTCATGTCTTATTTATATCCATATCCTCTAAGTAGCTTCCCTTCAAGTATATTCAACCCCTAACTATCCTAAGAAAAATTCAGTTCTCTAGAGTTATAAGTATTATCTTCTCTTGTAGGGAAGAAAAGTTAAAGGGAAAAAATGCTGATAAGAAAAGGGAAGAGAAAAGTTTAAATAGGGAAAGATAGCATTGAGGTAAATATAAGAATTAGTAATCTTAACTGTAAATGTGAATGTGATGAATTCTTCCATAAAATGGAAGCAGATAGCTGAATGGATTAAAATACATTGTTTACAAAAAACACATTTGAAGCAGAGAGATACACACAGGCTAAAGGTAAAAAGGCTGGAACAAAATATATGATGCTTTCCTTGAAGCAAAAAAAGAAAGGGGTAGCAATCCTGATCTCAGACAAAGCAAAATCAAAAGCAGATCTCATTAAAAGAGATAAGGAAGGAAGCTATATCTTCTTAAAAGGCACCATAGGAAATGAAATTATATCATTTCTAAACATATAAGCACTTAGTAATACAGCATCTAAATTCTTAGAGGAGAAGCTGAACAAATTACAAGGAGACAGATAGCAAAACTATAATAGTGGAACATCTCAACCTTCCTCTCTCGGAATGAGATAAATCTAACCACAAAATAAACAAGGAGTTAAGGAAGTGAATAAAATTGTACAAAATGAGATATGATAGACCTCTGGAGAAAACTAAATGGAGGATAGAAAAGAATATACCATTTTCTCTATAGTACATGGCACCTATACCAAAATTGACCATGTACTAGAGCATAAAATCAAATGCAGAGAAGTAGAAATAATAAATGCATGCTTTTCAGATCACGATGCAATAAAAATTACATACAATAAAGGATCATGGAAAGTTAAACCAAAAATTAATTGGAAACTAAATAACCTACTTTGAAAGAATGAATGGATCAAACAATGAATCATAGAAATAATCAGCCATTTTATCCATCATACCAAAATTTATGGGATGAAGCCAAGAAGTTTTGAGGGGAAATTTTATTTACATAATGTTTATGTGAATAAAATAGAGAAAGAGGAGATTAGTAAATTTGGCATACAATAAAAAAAGTTATAAAAAGAACAAATTAAGATCCTCAAACTAAATGCCAAATTAGAAATTTTGAAAATTAAAGAAGAGATTAATCAGATTGAAAGCAGGAAAACAATGGATCTAATAAATGAAGCTAAGAGTTGGTTTTATGAAGAAAAAATAAAATAGATAAACCTTTGGTGAATCTGATTTTAAAATGGAAAGAATACCAAATTATCAATATCAAAAATGAAAAAAGTGAACTCACCACCAATGAGGAAATTTAAAAGATAATTTAGAGCTGTTTGACCAACTGTATGCTCATAAATTCTCTATTCTAAGTGAAATGAATGGAATATTTACAAAAATATGAACTACCCACATTAACAGAAGAAGAAATAAAATATTCAAATAACTTCATTTCAGAAACAGAAAATGAAGAAATCATCAATAATCTCCCTAAGAAAAAGTTTTCAGAACCAGATGGATTTACAAGTGAATTCTACCAAACATTTAAAGGAACAATTAATTTCAATTCTACATAAACTATTTAAAAAATAGGAGTTCTGCCCAATTCCTTTCTTACATCAATATGATACTGATACCTAAACTAGGAAGAGTCAAAACGAAGAAACTTTTAGATCAATTTCCTTAATGCACATTGATGCAAAATTCTTCTTCTTCTTCTTCTTCTTCTTCTTCTTCTTCTTCTTCTTCTTCTTCTTCTTCTTCTTCTTCTTCTTCTTCTTCTTCTTCTTCTTCTTCTTCTTCTTCTTTTGCAAGGCAGTGGAGTTAAGTGGCTTGCCCAAGGCCACAAAGCTAGTTAATTATTAAGGGTCTGAGGTCAAATTTGAACTCAGTCAGGTACTCCTGACTCCAGGGCACTCTAACCACTACACAACCTAGCCACTCTGATGCAAAATTCTTAAATAAAATTTTAGCAAAGAGATTATAGCAAATTATTTACCAGGATATTACACCATGATTCGATAGGATTTTTACCACGTAGGCAAAGATGGTTCAATATTAGGAAACACTCAACATAATTAAACATATCAATGACAAAACCAACAGAAATCATATGATTATTTCAAAAGATGTTGAAAACATCCAAACCAAAAATAAAATCCAAACCAAAAACCAATAGAATTTGAATGAATGCTAGGTTCATTTTTTCAAAAATTCTCTGATGTTTTTTCTTTCTATTCCATGTTTTTTTTACATTTTCCCTTATTCCTAATTCCTCATATACAAAATGACCAATATATAAACATGCTAAACTCAAATGTACATGTACCATATTCCCTAGACTGCTCACTGCTGAGGGAACAGGGGTGGGAAGGGAGGGTGGAAGAAAATTGTGTAACTTATAAATATGCAAGTGGATGAATATTGAAAAACTTTCATGCAAAAAATTAGAAAAATAAAATAAAATGTCAATAACAATAATATTTTTAAAGACAATAGGAGAAAAGCTTAATAGAACTAATAAATAAATTAAAAAATATAAATATATATAGTGACCCACACTTGTGGTTATCCCACATTTACAAAGGTATAGAGTGTGTCCTCAAAACTTAGTGGAGTGACTCACAAATAGTAAGTACTTTATAGATGCTTCTTGACTCACTGATTGTTCTTCCTCATTTTCTTTTCTTCTCTTGAGGTGCAGCTTGGACCTCATCTTCTGCCTGAACTCTTCCCTGATGCTTCCAATTACTAGTTCTCTCTCTTCTAAATTACCATATATCATATTTGTTTGCTTTGCAAATATTTGTAAAAACTTTATAATTATATACCCAACTAGCAGAGTGCCTACACATAGTGCTCACTTAATAAATGCTAATTGAAAGATTGATTTCTTGCCTAATGTATTTCACTTTTCCCATCCTTTTCCAATCTCTTTCTCTTAAGACCATCAAAAATAACAAAACCACTCAAAGGTTTTCTGTATGTCTCCCTCTTGACCCTTGAAGCATTAGGATCAAGAACATGAATGACCTTTTTTATCTGTTCTCCCTATGAGATTGAAAGCATCATTTAAACTCTTTTAATTATTCATATGTATTTTATCTTTCTAGTTCTCTCAACTCTTGTGTTTACATTGAACATTTTTTACATTGTTCTGCTTTCTTCATTAGAGATGCTTAGAAGTCCTCTGTTGCATTAAAGATCCATTCCCTTCACCCCACTCCTCAGTATTATATTCAGACTTATTCTTAATTGTAAATCCTTATCTTTTGATATTTGGAATGCCATATATTGCATTTATTTTGGGATACATATATTTGGGCATAATACTTTAGAATTAATCCCTTTATTTTTTTCATTGTTTTTAATTTAAATTTTCCATTTTTGTTGTTAATTTAATTTTCTTTCCTCTTTTAGTCTCATCAATTTAGTCAATTAGTTTTTCTTATGAATTTTCTCAATGAAATTTTAGTTTTATTAATTCAGCAATTTTTTTTTTAGGTTTTTGCAAGGCAAATGGGGTTAAGTGGCTTGCCCAAGGCCACACAGCTAGGTAATTATTAAGTATCTGAGGCTGGATTTGGACTCAGGTACTCCTGATTCCAGGGCTGGTGCTCTATCCACTGTGCCACTTAGCTGCCCCCAATTCAATAATTTTCATTTAAAATTTTCTCTCTTGTTTTTCAGAATTTCCTTTTTTTGTGTTTTATGAGGATTTTTGTTTATTGACTGTTCTAGTATTTTTAGTTGTATAACCAATTAATCTATTCTTTTTCAATTTGTGATAAAAGTTATTAGAGACAGCAAGTTTCTCCTAATGACCACTTTACTTGCTTCTCAAAAGATACTATTACTCTTAAATGCCTCATTGCAATTGTTTTTTAATTGAAATTGCCTATTTAAAAAAATAATCTCTTGTTTGACATTATATTCTTTGATCTTCTTTTAGTTTTGAGTCTTTTCAAATGATCTTAATTCATTATTTTTATTGTGTTGTGGTAATAATGTATTTAATATTTCTGCTTTTCTGCATTTGTTTATTATGATTTCTTTTCAGTTTGGGAATTGTTTTGGTCATAAATGTCTATTAATTGTATGTATATGTACACATAGGTGTTTATGTATGTACATATATTTGTGTACAACTATATATGTGTGTGTATTTGCATACCAAAATTTTATCAGAAAAATCTAATGCAAAGATTTTTTTTTCCTATTTGACTGCTTCTTCCTTCTTATTCTAAGTGCATGAATTTTTCTTTGTTCAGGACCTTTTGAGCTTCATATGATCAAAATTATCCATGATATCTTTTGTTATATGTCTTTGGGGCAGCTCTGTAGTGCAGTGGATAGATCGCTGGACTTGGAATTAGTAAGATTTATTTCTCAAATCTGGCTTTAGTTGCTGATCCCATATCCTTTCAAAATACTGCGAAATATGATAACATGGTATTCTAAATCTAATTTCCCCTGAATTACTTTACAGTTTCCCCAGCAGTTTTTTAAAAGAATCACAAAGTTCTTTCCTAATTAATTTATATTTTCCAGTTAATGAAAGTGTTTCATAGTTTCTGATTTTATATTCTCTAATCATTCAATTAATCTATTCCGTATTTTTATACCAACATCAGGTACTTCGGATGATTACTGCATCAAAATATAGGTTGAGGTCTAGAATGCTAATTCTCTTTTAGACTATATCTCTTTTCATTGTTTTCCTTGATATTCTAGATCTCTTTTTTCAAATTAATTTTGATATTCTCTTATCAAGTTCTATAAAATATTCTTTTGATAATTTGATTGGCATTTAATTGAAACTTTAATAAATTTTGATACTTTTAAAGCTTTTATTGTATAGATATAACTAAATCATGAACATTTAAAATCCCAATAATTAAGTTTGTTTAATTTAAGAAATATTTTGTAATTGATGCTATACAACTATTTTGTGTTCTTTGGTAGCTTAATTCACAGATATTTGGAATGGAATTTTCCTTTTTTTTGTCTATTAGAATTTGTTTCTTTATATAGAAATGCTACTAATTTTTGAGTGTTTATTTTGTAGCTTGCAACTTGGCTTGAGCTATTAATTGTCTTGATGTCTTTGCTCATTCTGTAAGTTTTCTAAGCAAGCTATCATTTCATCTGCAAGTAGGTATAGTTATCTTTATAACTTACTATCCTTATATGTTGTCTTTACATTTTGAGCATACTTGCTTTACTCCTGCATTTATTAGGAAAATTCCTGGTATACCTATATTGTATATGATATATTCTGTTGGTCTTAAAAGATACTATTTATCATAAAAATCCCTCCCTGAATATACTTTGTAATACTTTGAACATAAATGTATGCTGTACTTTGACAACTATTTTTCTCCATTTAATAAGATAATTATGTGGTTTGGGATGTTTTCATTTTTAATATTCTTTTTTTGGTACTTCTTTGCCTCTTGTATAAATTGAATTGGACCATGAATGAATGATTTATTGAATGAATTATTGTAGCCTATTTGATAAAATTTTTATTTAATAATTTTGAGTTGATATTCACTAACGATAAGACTATCGTTATCATTTTGTGCTTTTTCCTTTCCTGATTTAGGAATTGAGATTATATTTGTTTATTATAATGAGTTTGGTAGGATGATTCATTAATTTTTGAGAACAATTTGTGTAGGATTGGTACCAATTGTTGTTTAAAAGTTTGATAAAATTCTCTTGTAAATTTATCAAGAACAAAGTTTTATTAATTGGAAGTCCCAGTACATCTAGTTTTAATTCTTCCTCACTCCCTCCATTCCTCCCCCCCTCCAATGATTGGATTTCTTAAAGATTTTTCTTTGATATTCTGTTAGTTTGGGTATTTTATATTTTTAAAGATATTCCTATATTCCTTTTGTATTCTTATAATGTAAATGACTGCTTAGCAGATTCTGATCATTCAGATTCTGTTATGATTATTTCTTATTTTCCTATTATGTTAATTTGATTTTCTGTCTTCTGGATTTTAATCAGATTACATATTGTTTTTGTCTTTTCAAAGAATCAATTTTGTTTTATTTATTTTTATATATTTTGGAGAGGTTTCCAGTTTGTGTTTTTCTCTCTTATCATTAATGTCTCCTTTTATGCACCTAGGTATTTTAAGTTTACTTCTTTGACTCTCTAAATTTTTAAATGAATATTGAGTTCATTAATCCTCTTTTTTCCTATTTTGCTAATTATGCTAGTAGGGTTATGATTTTTCTCTTTTGGACTACTTTTAAGTAGATCCCAGAAATTTTGTATTGTTGTTTCATCATTTTTATTTCTTTCACAATATTATTAATTTATTTGTTATTTATGTTTTCATTAATTAGAGTTTCACTGTTAAGTCTCCATTTAAATCTTTTATTTGAACTCCCTGAACTGCATACTCTTTATTGCCTTGTGTTCTGTAAAGGATATTAACTATTTCTGCCTTTTTATATTTTTTATAATACCTCTATGTCAAAAGTTGAAAACTGATGATATGTTCACCAATTTGGGAATGGATAATAAAATTGTGGCATATGAATTTAAAGAAAAATTGTGCCATGCGAAATGGACAGTTTTTAAGGAAACAGGAAATATCAATGAACCAATGCAGAATTAAGCTACTATAATTAGGAGAACAATTTATAAAATGACAATAAAATTATAGAGGAAAAACTAACTTTGATACATTTTAGAACTCTGATTGTGGTAATGAAATATCATGAGTCCAAAGACTGAAAATAAAAAACATCATCCAACTTCTGTTATTGAGGTGATAGGCTTATAAAGCAGAATTGAGAACATTTTGGGGTATAGCCAAGGGTAGAAATTTGGTGGATTATGATGATGCCTTATGATGGTTTATTTTTATTTTTTATTTTTTGTCATTTAATTGAGAGTGGTGATAGGATGCAAACATAAGAAATGGTTGTAAAAGCTAGCAAAAAAGAAAAAAGAAATAAAGGAAATGCCAATGATGATGTTGGAATTCTCAACAATTTTTCAAGTCTAAAGATTTACTGATCAACTATTACTGTTATAATTGCAGCCTGAAAAAAATCCAAGAATTTAAAAAAGAAACATAGATTCTCTTAGATGTAAAATGAATGGCTGGAACTAAATTATTATTAGCAAAGGAGCAGAGATAGAAATCATTATGTCAGATAAGGCAAGAATAAAAATAGATATGGTTAAGAGAGATAAACATAAAAACTATATTTTTCCTTTCAAATATACAATTAAACAACACCAAGATTTAGTGCCATAGTGGAATCATAGTGTTGCATTAATATATATATGCCTCTGAAAAATATAACATCTATGTAATTAAAGAAAAACTTTGAGTTACAGAGAGTAATAGAGAACAACCTCAATGCATGCCTTTCAAACTGAAATATAGCCAAAACAAAGAGGCATAAGTCAAGGACCAGAATATAAATTTACTCATTCATTCATTCATGTATTTGTAACTTATTTATTCATTTTTTGTCTATCTACTAATCACATGACTATATCCTTCTATCTCTCTGTATCACACTAACTATAGCATAGGTCTTCCTATATTGCCCAGACTATAAATACATAGCTAGGTTCTGGTCCTGTTCTGAATAGCATATGAGCTTTGAATTATCCCATTTCAGAATCAGAGTCAGTTTGCCTCTCCTTAGACAACATGGTGGTTCCTCACTCCTAGAGGCTCAACATATTAAAACTGAACTTAGTATGAGCTTCAAAACTCAAGAGATCTACAGCCTCAGCCTCCACAATAGCCACAGAAAATACACCTATCACTTTCATCTTCCAAATATATAATTATTCCTAAAGGCTTCCTTTTTTAATTTTTGGACAAATTACCTTTAACTACTCTAATAATAAAATTCTTGGGAGTTATATGTATTAAATTCTCATGTAGAAATGTTAAAAAAAATTTAACCTTATTGAAGCTCATGATGTCTCTTTCTATTTACCTTCTTATATCTTTATTATGCTTTCTTGAGTCTTGTATTTGGAATTCAAATTTTTTATTCATCTTTGGTCTTTTCATCAGGAATGCTTGAAATTTCACTGAATATCAAATTTTACCCATGAAATATTTTGCTTGGTTTTTCTGGTGGAAGATTCTTGGTTGTAATCCTAGTTCATTTGCTTTCCAAAATATCATATTCTAATGCTCTGATCCTTTATTACAGAAACTGTTAAATCTTGTATTATCCTGAAAGTGACTTCATGTTTCTGGCAAATTCTAATATGCTTTCCTTGACTTAGGAGCACTGGAATTTGTCAATAATATTCCTGGGAGTTTCCATTTTGGGATCTTTGTTTGGTGGTGATTGGTGGAGTCTCTCAATTTCTATTTTATCCACTGGTTTTAGGATATCAAGACAATTTCCCTCAATAATTTCTTGAAATATGATGTCTAAACTTTTTTAAATAATAGTTTCCAGATAGTTCAATAATTCTTAATTTTTCTCTCCTTGATCTATTTTCCAGGTCAATTGCTTTCTCAATGAGATATTTCATATATTCTTCAATTTTTTTTCATTCTTTTGATTTTTTTCCCCTTAATGTCTCATGTAGTCATTTGTTTCCACTTGTGCAGTTCTAATCTTGGGGGAATTAATTTTATTCATTGAGTTTTTGTACTTTTTCCATTTGCCAACACTATTTTTTTAAGAAGTTCTTTTTTTCAGTCAATTTTTGTACTCCTTTTTTCATTTGGAAAATTCTGCTTTTTAAGGGATTCTCTGCAGTGGATTTTTGTGCTTCTCCTTCCATATGACTTATTTTATTTCTTTTTTGTGCCTCCTTTACAAAATTCTTTTCATAATTTTCTTGGCTCACTCTAATTTCTTCTCTCAATTTTTCTGTACTTCTCTTATTTGATTTTTTGGAATACTTTTTGAGCTCTTCTAGGACTTCTCTTTGGATTTGAGATCAGTTCACATTTTTCCTTGAAACTTTGAATATAAATATTTTGATTTTGCTTCCTCCTTCTGGATTTTATATTCCCTGTTGCCATAATAATTTCCCAAGGCCAGGTTCTTTTTTTGTTGTTGTTTACTCATTTTTTCCAGCCTATTTCTTGACTTTTAATTTTATGTTAAAGTTGGATGTTTCCCCAAGCTTCGGGTTTTTCATGCTGATGTTTTCAAAACTAGTTCTGAGTATTTGTAAATGTTTGGTTCTTTCAAGGTGCCATTATCTAGAAAAAAGTGGACACTGTGTTCTGGCTTGTGCTATGGTCTTTGAGCAACCACAAGCTCTCTTTTCTGCCCTTAACTGTAGGATACCTGCTCTTGCTAGTGCTACTATTCATCCTGGTATTGTGATCCAGAACTGCATTTGAGCAGTGCAACAGGGTCTGGCACACAACGCCATCAAAGGGTACCCTGCAATGTCCTTTTGACCAGTTGTCTGACTACCTTACCATCTGTGTGCTGAGAGATATAGAAGCCACTACTACAGATTCAATTATCCTTAAGACTTGCTGCAGGTTTTCCAGGATGAGGCTTGTACTGGATTGTGCTCCATTCTCAACCCAGTGAGACAGGCCTTTCCTACCAACCTTCTAAGTTGTCTTAGGCTGGAAAATTGTTTCTTCTCATCCTTTGGTTGATTCTGTCACTACAGAAATTGTTTTGAGCTCTTATTTTAATGTTGTTTGGAGGAGAATTTGGGAATGCACAGGTGAGTTTCTGCCTTTACTTCTCTATCTTAACTCCCTCATTTTTTTATGATAATAGTGATAAAATAATTTTAATTTGATACCTCTTCTACCAAAAAAAGATATTGATATGAAGATATCTAACTGTTAGACTCCAAGGGAATTTTTAGGCAGTTGTACATCAACATCAACTCTAGTTGTACATCAACATCAATTTTTTCTCCCAAACTTCCACATTTCAGTGATTTTTTAAATAGTGACTAAAAAGAATATGGAAGTGCTATGGTTTCCACTTTTGTATTTGTCTCATGTATTCAAATTATAAAGCAGCTACCATAAGCAGTCCAGGTATACCAGCATAATTGTAGTAGCAAGGGATCCTGAGGGAGAGATAGGAAACTGCATGTATTAGACAAATCAAGTCAACACTCATATCTTGACCATCCATCATCCCTTTATGGTTGATGACCTCTCAGTACCCTTAATTCTAAAGCCTTGGAAATACCAACATCCCCAAGCTAACAGTTCTTCCTCCAGACCAACACCTATAGCCAAGAGAGAGAGAGAGAGAGAGGTAATATTGTGTATAGGGCCCACAACTGTTGTGCCATCAAGAGATATTGGAGGTCTTTGGGTGATAATACTTCCCACACCATCTATTTTGCTTCCAGTCCAGCTCTTATAACCATTATCTAGGGAAAAGAGCCAGTAATATAAACCCATTGCCTTATACAGAGCATGCACATCAGCCTGGCTGAGTCAGAAAGGCACCTGAGAGACAGTAGGTAATGTGTGTGATGAAAGTCAAACTACCCCATCACAATTTGACCACACTTTTAGACCCTGATAGAGATAGTTCAAGACTTTGAGCCCAAGATTCCTGGGGAAAGCAATATTGCCAGGGCAATTCCCCCAACCATTATCCTGAGATATAACCAAATCACTGTGAAAATATAATATGGCAACAGATAGCACAGGTACTATAATCACAGCTACTGAGGGTCCAGAAAAGAAAGTTCTCGTTACCAAAGTTCTTGGCACAGTCAAGTGGTTCAACAACAGAAACTAGTAACTTTTTATCAGTAGAAATGTCACTAAAGAAAAGTCAATAACATATGCTTTGCCACTGCACCCTGAGGACCATGGGATCTTATCATATAACTTTCAGTTGAAACTTTTCATATGTGTTGTTTTCCCCATGAGAAAGTAAATTCCTTGAGAGCAGGGATGTCTTTACTTTTCTATTTATATCCTCAATGCTTAAAACAGTACTTTGCACAAAGTGCTTAATAAAGATTTTAATCATTTGTTGTAAAGAACTGAAACATAGCAAAGACATATCCCTCCTCTTTTCATTGAATAAACTGGAAGATTAACAGAACTCCAAGGCAATTTACAGGGTCTAATTTGATCTATTGGGTAACATAACAATTATCAAAAGGGAACATAAGAAAAAGAATACTTCCCAGTTTGAGGAAGACTTAGTTGGAGTGCTGACCTGGAGAGAAGGATGAAGGATAGTGTTACATTACAATTTGAGGAAGGGGAAGTAATGCTTAGGTTCAAGCTAATTTAGACTTCTGATCACTATTCTTTTTTTTTTGTAATTCAAGTGAAGGCATTTAATTTGGGGGAAAATTGGTGGACTGGTCTCCCAAAAAGGAGACTTCCATTCAACTGAATAAAGGGGGAACTTTTGTATGGAGCAAAGATGTGGGAAAATATCAGAGATTTGTAGATAAGGGGCATAGCTCAGTGACTTGATCTTTTCAGCTAGGGCAGGGATTTATTGTCTTGTTGGTAGAGAGTGATCATTATTTCTTAATGACAACAGAGTTCCCCAAGATATATATCTGACTCATTTACTCTAGATATCAGCTCCACAGTCCACTCTTGATTCTCCTTCTACCTGTCTGACTTCTATTCAGTCTCCTTTCTAGTTTAATTATCCATATCACCATTTTGTCCTAACTATGGATATTTCCCTATGTTTTATCCTGGACCCTCTTAAAATTTTTTCTATACTTTCAATGGTCATAAATTTCCATTGATTTACATCATCTTTATGTAAATGACTTTCAAATCCAGCTCTTTTTTCTATAATGAACTTTAATTGCCTATTAGGTATTTAAAGCTGGATGCCATAAACACATCTCAAATTCAACATCTTCAAACCTGAACCTACTCTTCTTTTGAATCTCCCAATTTCTGTCAAAAGTACCATTATCCTTCCAGTTACTCAGGTTCAGTCTTGGCATTAATTCTTTACTTTTCCTTATTCTGAATATCTATTAAGCTGTCTCATTATCTCTACAATTGCTTGTACCACCATCTCCTTCTTTCTATTCATATATCCACTATGTTTATTCAAGAAATTATGATTACTAATCTGGACTATTGCAATTGTTTATCAAATGCTGTCATTGTCTCAAATTTCTCCCTATTCCTATTTATCCTAAATAGAACTGTCGAAATGATTTAAAAGTACAGGTCTGATCATGTTATTCCAGTGATGAATAAATTTCACTGACTCATGATCACCCCTAGGATAGGATAAAATTTCTTCATTTTGGCTTTAAAACCCTTCACAAATTGATTCTGTTTACTATTCCAATCTTATTACTTATTGCTCTTCTTTCAACATTTCAAGTCCAGCTAAACTGTCCTTCTTGCCTTTCCTCACATGTGAGATGCCAGCTCCTGTTTCCACATCTCTCTACTAGTTGACCTTGATGTCTGGAATGAACTCTTGTCTCACTTCTATCTCTTAGAATATCTTGTTTCTTTCAAAAGTCTGTTCAAGTATTATTTTCCATATGAAACATTTTCTGATCTCCCCAACAGCTAGCGACCTCCTGCCAAAAATTTACCTTGTACGTATTTTGTATATACTTATTTATTGATATATTGTCTTCCCCAGTTGAACTAGGTCATCTTGTCAGTTATCTTGACAATTGTTTTGCCACTGAACTCTGATAACTCTGGAGAAGAGAACAAGACTGATGATTTTATGTAGCTCTGCCTCAATTAAATCCAATTCACCTAAAAGACTAAACATCACCTTCTTATTGTCTTTGGTTCTCTTGGAGAATTAAGAATAAATAATAGGGGCAGCTAGGTAGGGCAGTGGATAAAGCACCTGCCTTGGAGTCAGGAGTACCTGGGTTCAAATCCAGTCTCAGACACTTAATAATTACCTAGCTGTGTAGCCTTGGGCAAGCCACTTAACCCCATTTGTCTTGCAAAAACCTAAAAAAAATAAATAATAACAATAACAAATCATTCCCCAGTTGAATGTCAGCTCACTTGGATGGAGTAGAAGGAGGAAAAGGACTACTTCATTTTTATGTCAGTTGGATTTAGTTCTTCTCCAGCAGATAAAAGACACAGAGTTATCCATTTCAGTTTTCCTAAACATTCAATCATTGCATTAGTGATCCCATGTTAATCACTGGTGTTTCAGTTTTGCATCTAGAATGAACAGTATTCTGTCCCTGTCTCTGCTATGGTGAAGCTTTATCTTTTGAGTTCCTTTCCAAAATACTCTAAAAGGAATTAAATATAATAGGCAGTGATTTTGCATTCCTAATGAAACCACAAGGGATTGACAGTCTGAACTCTTTCAAGCAAAATCTCAGTTTTTAGTGAACCAGACGCTGCCAAAAAGTCCTTATGGGTATATAAATAAGTTGATTAGTTTGTAAGTTCCTTAAGGGCAGGGACTAACCTTGACCTCTTTTTGTATCCCCAGTACTGAGTACAATGTCTAGCATATATTACATGTTTAAAAAATGTTTATTGAATTATTTTTAAATTTGGAAAAAAAAGCAAAATACTACTTTGTGGCTAATCTGATCGGTTCACTGAATAGCTCTTAAGGAAAACACATTGTAAATGCTAATAAAACACTGAAGCTGAAACTTGTATAATTCTTAAATTGAGAGACTACTCATCCTGAGTATTACTTTACTGGATAATTCTTCTAGAATGAATAGCAGCAAATGAATTAAAGATTTTAATTCTCAGGTTCCCCTGGCCACGAAAGGGTAGAGAGAAAGTTTTCTCTAAGCCAATTAGGTCTTTGCATTTCTAATTTTTCTGTACTCCAGGAAGAAGTGATTAAAGACTTGATTTGCCTTTCTTCCTCTAATTCCAAACTTAGAGAATCTAAAATAAACATGGTTCTTTTTAAAAACCAGAGGTTAATTACCCTTAACAGAACTTCTTAGTCAATTGAATAATTGTCAACAAGATAGTCTATTTTTCTTGAATGAAGTAGACATATTTACTCCTAATTATTCCTAGCTTTTTCTAATAGCTGTTTTTGAGAAACTTCCTAGTTAATTGCTATTCTTTCTTACATAGTCTTTTGCATAAACTATTCTAAAGCCCAGAGATTATATAAAAATAAATTAAATTACCATTTGTAATAGAGTGGCATTTCATTCTGTTTTAGACATCTTTAGTTGACTTCCTATAGGGTTCTCTAAGTAACCAATCATATAGTAACAAATAATTTTTCCTCTTTGCCTTTGCTTATTAAATTATTTTTTCTTATTCTTATAGCTCATATTTTTAACACTGTAGAAAATAGTAGTAGAGATAATAGACACCCTTGCTTTAGCCTTTATTTTATTGGAAAGGATTATAGCTTGCTTATTCTCCGAGTTAGATAAATATTAGTTATCATCATAAGAAAGGATCCATTATTTTTTAGTATCTAGCTCTTTTAAAAACAGAAATTGGCATTAATTTTGTCAAATAACTTTTTCTGTCTATTAAAATAAGCATATAATTTTGTTTTGTTTATTAAGATTACATATTATTTTTATAGTTTTCCCAAAAGTGATCCACCCCTGAATTCTATAAATCCAACTGGGTCATATGTATAATGTTTGTGATATGTTGCTGTAGCCATTTTGCAAATATTCCATTTCAGGATCAATACAAATTAAGAATATTAATCTATAGGTTTTTTCTGTTTGATTCTCCCTATTCTGTTTAGATATCATGACAATATTTGCATCATAAAAATTTGAGAGTGTTTTTTATTTTGCTTTTTATATGATAATGGAATGAATATATTTTAAAAATTGAGTGAATTCACTTGTAAATCCATCTTTCTTTTTTCTCTATTGGAATTCATTAATGGATTTTGAGTTTCTTAAACTATTTCTTTTCTGTTAACCTGAGCATCTGAATTATTATAAATATTAATACATTTATTTAAATTGTTAGACTGTTCTGCATATGGTTCCATAGAACACTTTCTAATTATTTCCTTTATTTCTCCTACACTTGCTATGAGTTCTTTTTTATTTTTGATAGTGATAATTTAGTCTTTTTTTAAAAAATCTAATTGGAAGCATCTAGGTGGAAAAGTGGATAGAACACATACCCTGGAATTGGAAGACCTGAGTTCAAATATGACCTCAAATACTTAATATTTACTAAGCATGTACCCCTGTGATTGCCACAGGACAATCTTCCCTTTACCTTTATAGAGATGGAGCTATTCCTGAATTCTCGGGGGATAATCTTTTCATTCCATTTAACCTGGAAAATTTCAGTCAGTTTTTGGATGAGAAATGGACCCCCCCCCACAACCTTGTAGATCTCAGCTGGAATATAATCATTTTTCATTTAGCAGCTTCTGTATTTCCCTATCATCTTCATCAAACCAGTCTTGGTATTTGCAAGTATTCTGGCCCAGATGAGCAAATACAGTGCTGTACACTGGACCTCTGAAAGCTTCCCACTCCTTTTCAGCTCCACTGTTGCCAACTGTGTATTGGCTCAGCTTTCCCTCCAAGTAAGCAACACACTGTTCCCACTCAGAGAGACATTCTATTCTCTTGACGTTAATTCTTCTAGTAATCATTTTGCCTTTGGGCTGCTGCTTTGGTTGAATATGAGTATTGAGCTTAGAGAGGATAAATCTGTGATCAGCCTAGCTGTCTGCACCACACATTGCCTTTATCAATCTCACAACCTGTCTATCTCTTCTTACAATCCCATAGTCTAAAAGTTGCCAATATTTGCTACAAGAGTGTATCCAGGAAATTTTATTGCATTTAGGTAAATGAAGGACAATATTTGTGATGAGAAGGTGATGAGATACACAAGTCTTCAGTAGAAGATGATCATTGTGTTGCTGTTTCCAACTCCATTCCTCCCAAGGACTTCCTGCCATGTCTGGTAATCTGAACCTACTCTAGTGTTAAAGTCACCCAGAATGATAAACTTGTCCTCTTTTGGTACATTGATGAAAAGGATCTCCAGGTCTTCATAAATTTTTTCTTTAACTTCATCAAGTGTTCATCATGGTGGGAGCATAGGTACTAATGATGGTGGCATGGCATTTTACTAGAAGTAACAATCTCAATATCATGAACCTGTCATTCACTCTTTTTTGGTAGGCATTCAAGAATGTTGAGTAGATTAGTTTTTGATTGTAAAACCTACCCTATCTTCACAGTGTTCCGTTTCACTGCGACCACTCCAGAAAAATGTGTATTCAGCTCCACCTTCAGTTAAGTTTGCCTTCATTTGCCAGCTTTGTTTCACCCAGGGCTGCTATTTGGATACCATACCTGCTGAGTTCTCTCACAAGAGCTGTTCATCTTTCAGGTCTTTTGGATCTTGTGTTATTTATGAGTGTGCGCATATTCCATGCAGCCATGGTGAGTCAAATCTTTTTTGAAGAAGTTTTGGTAAACTTTTTTGCATCTGAACTGCACTGTGGGATTTCCCCACCTGCCTTTGTAATCAAGTTGGGTAAGCAGACAATTTTTAGAGCACCTTTTCTAGCCCCTTCCTCACCATTAGGAGATGAGCAGTGTAATCCTTAAAAGGGCTGCTCAGTCACCCAGGAGGCTACCGAATCCCACTGCTGCTTTCAGTGGATAAATGACCCTATGGCCTTGAGCTCCCTGCGTGCAGGGTTATGACTACAGCTCCCCGTGTATCCATAACTGTTGCTTCATCTCTTTTAGTCATTGCTGGTAAGATTCTTGCTAGAGTCCTTCCCAATAGACTGAACCTTCACCTGTTAATTAGTCACCTTTCTGAGAACCAGTGTGGCTTCAGAAAGGGTTGAGGAGCAATTGATGTGGAGTTTGATGCCTAACAACTCCAGGAAAAATGTCAGGAACAGAACAAAGATCTGTATACAACATTTGTAAATTTGAGCAAGGCCTTTGATGCCTCAGTCATGAGGCTTTATGAAAAATTATGTCAAAATTTGTTGCTCAGAGTTCATCAGTATTGTACATCAGTTCCATGATAGTATGCATGCCCAGGTTCTGGATAGTAGATGATTGCTCTTGAGATTTCCCAGTCATGAATGGAGTAAAATAAGGATGTGTCCTTGCTCCTATGCTTTTTAGTGTGATGTTTTCAGCTATGTTCATAGATGATTGTGCACTCACTCAATGCAGCCTCTGAAACTGAGAATCAACAAAATATGGATAGATTCTCTGCTGCTTGTGCTAATTTTGGTCTAACAATTAACACCAAGAAAACACATGTGCTCCATCAGCCAGCACCATACCATCCATATATATATGGAACCATTGATTATAGCAAATGGAGAAATTTTGAGTACTGTGGACAAGTTCACTTACCTTGACAGTGTCCTTTCCAAGGAAGTACACATTGATAATACATTTCCAGAGCTAGTTCAGTATTTGGGAGACTTGGAAGGAAAGTGTGGGAGAGAAGAGGTATTAGACTGGCTACCATACTGAAGATCTACAGAGTTGTTACGTTGATCTCATTGCTATATTCCTGTGAAAACTGGACAGTCTATCAGCACCATGTCAGGAGATTGAATCACTTCCATTTAAATTGTCTTAAGAAGGTTCTGAAGATCAACTGGCAGGAGAAGATACCAGACACTGAGGTCTTTTCCCAAGTTAAACTGCCTATCATTCCAACATTAATACAGAGAATGCAACTATGATGGATTCGACATGTTGTTAGAATACTAGAAGAACTCTTGCCAGAAAAAAATATTTTATGGGAAACACAGGGCAAGCACTCACAAGGGGGTCAGAAGTGATACCAGGACACCCTGAAGGTCTCATTGAAGAACTTTAGAATTGATTGTACAGCTTGGGAGACACTGGCACAGGACTGCCCAGCCGAGTGTGCCCTCATCAGTGAGGGTGCTGCACTCTAGAAGGAAGGCAGAATTAAAGCAGCTTAAAGGAAATGTGACATACATAAATTTAGAGTACCCACCTTAGTAGATCACATGGACTATTTGTGTCCAATCTGTGGTAGAACATTCCTAGCTCAGCCACAGTTGGATGGACACACTATAATTTGTCTTAAATATAGCTATTTTGGTCTTCTTCAATAACAAAGGACAAGAACCAACCAATTTAGTTATGTGACCTTGGTCAAGTCACTTAACCTCATTGCCTCCCCCCCCAAAAAAAATCAGATTAGCTAATGACTATCAGATTAGCTAATGACTTGTCTATTCTAAAAACCTACTCCTAGTGGGAGCTAGGTGGAGCAATGGATAGAGCACTGGCCCTAGAGTCAGGAGGACTTGAGTTCACATCTGGCCTCAGATACTTAATAATTGCCTGGCTGCATGACCTTAGGCAAGTTACTTAACCCCATTGCCTTAAATAAATAAAAATTAAAGAAAAAATTAAAAACCCATTCCTTGTTTTATTCATTACTTCAATGCCTTTTTTTCTTTCAATTTTGCTTATTTCCTTTGATTTTAGAATATCTATTTTGGTGCTTATTTAAAGTTATTTAATTTGTTGGTTTTCTAGTTTATTTAGTTTTACATCCAATTCATTTATTTATTTTTTCTCCTTTCTGTTGATAAAGATGTTCAGAAATGAATTTTTCTGTTTGGATTGCTTTGACTATATCCCCCCAGAATCATAATATTTTGACTTATTGCTGTCATTATTTTATTTTTTTTTGTTTGTGTCTGGTTTTTTTATTTTAGGTTTTTGCAAGGCAATGGGGATTAAGTGACTTGCCCAAGGCCACATGGCTAGGTAATTATTAAGTGTCTGAGGATGGATTTGAACTCAGGTACTCCTGACTCCAGGGCTAGTGCTCTATTCACTGTGCCACCTAGCCACCCCTGCTGTCATTATTTTAAATGAAAAAAAATATATATGCAATCCCAGCAATCCCACAAATGCTCATTTACCCCCCCAATTACTTAGGATTAAATTATTAGTTTGCTAACTTTAATCAGTTTTCAAGGGCTATTTATTGAACATGAATTTTATGATATTGTATTTAATATGTTTAATATTTTTATGAGATTTTTATGCTTTAATAAGTGATCATTTTTAAAGTTGCTATATAGAACTAAGGGATATTGCATATTCTTTTCTATTCCAATTGAGAGATCATAAAACCTAACAGATTTTAAACCCAACACTCATAGTTTACCTCTGCGAGCATGAGTCAATGTATTCCTTTCTTTTTTTTTTAATTTAAGGCAATGGGGTTAAGTGACTTGCTAGGTAATTATTAAGTGTCTGAGGCTGGATTTGAAGCCAGGTCCTCCTGATTCCAGGGTGGAGCTCTAAACACTGTGCCACCTAGCTGTCCTAAATCAATGTTTCTTACAAACAATACATAGTTGGATTCTGCCTTCTAATAAATCTCTCATTTTATTTTTTATGCTTTAGGTCAGAATATTCAGATTCACAGTTAGGATAGCTAATTATAAATAACACATCAATATTTTCCTATGTTTTATTCTTTCACATCATTTCCCACCTCCTCTTTGTTAAAATATATATTTTAATATTCATTCAAAAAATTTTTGAGTTCTGAATTTTCTCCCTCTCCTCCCCAAATTCCACCAGTTAATAAGGAAAGCAATAAGTTATCAATTATACATATAAAACCATGCAAAATACATTTCCATATTAGCGATGTTATAAAAATCAAGAAAAATAAAGTGAAAAAAATTATATTTTCATCTGCATTCAGACTTCATAAAGTTTCTCCCTGGAGGTAGATAACCATTTTCCATCATAAGTGCTTTAGAATTCCTTGTACCATTGTATTGTTCAGAGTAAATTATTCACAGTTGATCATAGTTACAGTACTGCTGCCATTGTATACAATATTTTTCTGGGTCTGCTCACTTCATTTTGCATCATCAGTTCATCCAAATCTTCCCAGGTTTTTCTGTAAGCATCCTGCTTGTCATTTCTTATAGCACAAAATATGCCATCATAATAATATATTGTAGCAAGTTCAGCCATTCCCTGATTGATGGGCTTCTTCTTAATGTCTAATTCTGTATCACCACAAAAAGAAGCTGATATAAATATTTTTATACACATAGGTCCTTTTCCTTTTTCTTTGTAGTGTTAGAATTATTAGTGTTATTTCTTGATCAAAAGGTATACATAGTTTTATAGCCCTTTGGACGAAGTTTGAAATTGTTCACAGAATGATTGGATCAGTTCAAAACTTCATTAACAATTCATTAATGTCCCAATTTTTCCATATTCCCTCTAGCATTTGTTGCTTTCCTTTTTTTTTATCACATTAACCAATCTCAAAGATGTGAGCTATATATCAGAAAAATTTTCCTTTAAAATTTATTGAAATAAAATAATTATTGAAGATAGAATCTAGGTTATTTTTTGATTTTGGCTTTCAGATAGTTCAAGAATTCTTAAATCATTTCTGTTCTGGAACTACACCTTTAATGCAATTAAGTTCTATACTCAAATTCAGCTCAGTGTCTCTTGAAATTTCTTTTTGACCAGTTCCCTGACATTCTTATTTTTTCTGAGCAAAGAAATGCAACAATGTGACTTTGTCACAGCCACTCCCAAGACTCTAAGGCTGTTGCTGTGTTTGTAGGGTCTGGCCCAAGTGACAGACCTTGTTGCTCACTCCTAATTTGTCTTGGGTTGGAACTACCTATGATTGGCTCTTCCACTTTAGAATTCTATTTGATACATTATTTTAAAGATATTTGGAAGGAAATGGGAGTGTTGCTATGTCTACTGCACCATCTTTACTTCTCTACTCCTTCTTATAAAGAAGGATAGTTTGGTGGAATAATATGTGCAGTACAATTGTTGGACCCAGTCTATTTCTGCTCCTATGTCTCACTTCTCTTTCTTTACCCAGAGATTATAAGGGTAAACTCTGTCCTATCATT
This sequence comes from Macrotis lagotis, assembly GCF_037893015.1. Taxonomy (NCBI): domain Eukaryota; kingdom Metazoa; phylum Chordata; class Mammalia; order Peramelemorphia; family Peramelidae; genus Macrotis; species Macrotis lagotis. The sequence continues at coordinate 153,986,886 of NC_133666.1, forward strand.
TAAATTCCTCTTCACAATTCACTGTTCAGTTCTAGCATTTATTTTTTTTATGAATAATCTCAACCTGAATCAACCCTCCCTCTTATTCTCATTCTTTTTTTCTTATTTGAGTAGAATGTATTTCTCTGCCAAACTATGTGTGTTTTTTGTATTATATAGGTTTTCTAACCTTCCTCTGACCATTTCATATAGAAAGGAATTTCATAAGACATATGTTCTTTTTATCCCTTCTTGTTTGTGTAGTTTGTATTTATACATTATATAAATGTATTCACACATCATGTATGTAAGATATTAAATTCCTCACCTTTTCCTTCCCTTCACTCTGTCTTTTCATTTTTTAATATTATCAAAATGTACTATGTCTACTTCCAGGTTTTCTGTTCCACTATAAGATTCTGAGGAAACGTATATCTTTTCTTCCATCAAAATAAAAACACGTAATTCTTATACAATTCTATCTGATGATCCACTCCTATATACCTTTTTTTTCAGATTTCTCCATTGTACTCCAAGCTCTCTTTGTCTTTGTGGTGATAGCTATTAAGTCTTATAAGATTCTAAATGTGACTTCTCAGTACTTGAACCTTGTCCAGTACACCATTTCTGGATTACCTGAGCTGAATTTGTCAGTACTCATTATTCTGGAAAATGGTCATAGATCAACACCACATTTAGCTGCAAGTCTCTTCCTTAGTCCACAATTGGGTCCTCAATTCATTTTTGGATCAGAGCAATACAGTCTTTTTAATGGTTCCTGTTCCTGCTCTTTTTATAGTACATAGACTATACTCAGTCCTTACTGGATCTGCAACCACCCTGAAGGCTAGCCCTGCAACTGCAAAGTCTCCTTTCTAGTAGAGTAACAGCCCAACACTGGAATCAGAAGTACACTTGTTGCTTGGCTCCCTCTGTGCACTGCTCTCTGACCTGGAAAAATGATTCTGTGTTTACTTCTTTATTTTCTCACTCAAAATTCAGTTTTGTGTTCCTCAGATATTTATTGAATAGTTTTGGGGGAAATATGAACTGTGCTGCTTCCTCCTATTTATCATCTTGCCTAATCTTCTCTAAGGGTGGAAGTTAAGTATTCTTCAGTTTAAATTTGCCCCTTTCAACAAAAAAAAAAAAAGAACAACATTAGTGAGTAAACAGAGCTCTCTAAACAAAACATCAAGCAGAATTTGGAGACTTTTTTATGATTAAAATATACCATAAGAATAATTGATTTCTTTTCCTGGAAGTGAGATAGCAGAATCCTACAGGTTAGGAAATGGAGATTGACTCCAGAAATCTACTCTCAGTAGTCTCTAATATTGCAAGCCTTGTGGGGTTATATAATTTGATGGGGTGAGTATATATACATACATACATATATATATATATATATATATATATATATATATGTATTTAAGTCTCTGAAAGCTCTCTCTAGCTTGCCATTCAAAAGTATCTGAGTTCCACTCCAGATATATTTTCCATGTGTCCCCCATATCTATTCCTATAGTAATTTTGGATACAAACTCAATAAGTACCTTACATAAATATGTAAGGTATTCGCATTGTATTCCTTTCAGCCAATCATAGGTTGCATATTCCTGTTTATAAGCAATGCTCAGTATGGGTCTCTCCCAGACAAAAACTGTCCCAAGCAGAAGCAGAATTATATGAAAAACAACTGGTTGAAATGAATAAATGCTGAGGTGAAGGTTCTAAATCTAAGATTTATCTATGGACAAATTTCAGAGGTATCCATGAATATAATTACATCTTTATTTTAATATAGTTTATAATGTTATATAATATTCTTTTTTAAATTTATTTTTATTAAAGATATTATTTGAGTTTTACAATTTTCCCCCAAATCTTGCTTCCCTCCCCCCACCCCCCACCCCCCACGGAAAGCACTCTGTCAGTCTTTATTTTGTTTCCATGTTGTACATTGATTCAAATTGGGTGTGATGAGTGTTATGTAATATTCTAAGGAGGGCTCTACACAGTCATTATCAGATTGCCAAAAAGACCTCTTCTGGTTCTATATCTCCAGAAGTCCTAAAGGGTTTACATAATTAACCCAAAGTTTCATAATTGATAATAGCAGAGTAGGACCCAAGGGTCCTCTGAATCTACCTTGAGTCCTCATTAATTTAATTCCCCCATTAGGTTTTTGGCCACTTTTTAAAAAATTCTGTAGATACTAAGAGTAGCAGTCAGATCATCAATCTTTAATGTGAAGGACTTTGAATAAAATGAGCTATTTTGGGGAGAGAGGTTAGAAAGAGAAGGTATGACTGAGAGAAGAAGGATATTTGTTAGAAAATGTATAATTAGGTTATAGGCTAACTCACAAGTGCTATTAGGGAAATATAATTTGACAAGGAATCAGAAAGTCAAGTTTCCCATGATGGCCTACATTTTATATTTTTTTGGGCAAGTCATAACTCCTCTAATTTTGTTTTATTACTAGTAAAGCTGGCATAATAATACAATTCGATTTACCTCACTACACTGTTGTGAGACTCCAAAGAAATAAAGAATATAAAAACATATGGCAAAGGGCCATATTTCAGTTATTGAGGTAGTAGGAAAGCTAATAAAATTTTTGCATAAGTGGATTTTCTAAAACTATTGGCCAAAGTTTTATAGGGTAGCAGAGAACATATTAATATCTCCCCTGAACCTAATAAAGTTGACCAGGCTTCTTCCAAAGTGGCAGCTCCAAAGTTGTGGTTCATTGTTAATAACTATCAGTCAGGTCATATTTGTACAAAGTTAGGGAGGAGTCATTTGCTCTAGAAGTGGTGTAACACAACATTATACCATGTCACTGTTTCATTAGACCTCAATAACCTGTTTTGTCAGAAAGCTCATTTTTGTAGAGACCCAAAATGCTTAGCTAAATTGTCATATACACAGGTAGTCCAGTTTGTTTTTTAAAATCTGATAACCATAAAAAATCTTTATAGCAGGTATCTCTGATAAAGATATTCACTCTAAAGACATGCAAAAATTGTTTTAAATTTCTAAATATAAGAGAAAGGTCCTAATGATAAATGATCAAATGATTTCTTTGAGAGAAAAAAATGAATAGTTATTTTTTCAAGGCAAGAAATTCAAGAGATTTGTAGTCATATGAAAAGAAATGTTACAAATGATTATTTAAAGGTAATTGTATTGAAAAGTAAATTCAAGCATTTCATGAGTTTCAATTTATTTACATCTGATTGGCATGAAATTGTCAAAATAGAAAATGACAAATGTTAGAAATACTATAGAAAAACAGGTGCACTTTTGCATTGTTGGTGGAGTTTTGAACTAATACACTTCTTTTAGAAAGCAATTTGGAGGTCACTAAACTGTATATACTTTTTATCTCAGAGATAATAATACTTATCCTATATCCCAAAGAAATCAAAGAAAAATGGAAAAAGTCCTCCATATGGTGGTAAAAAACTGGAAAATAAGGGGATATTCTTCATCTGGAAATGGGCAGTTATATATCACAGAGGAGGATAGAGCACTGTGCTTGGAATCAGGAATATACATTTTCATGATTTCAAACCAGAATCAGATATTTACAAGTTACTTGTGTGATGCTGGTCGAGTCACTTAGTCCTGTTTGTCTCAGTTCATCATCTGTGAAATAAACTGGAAGAAGAAAAGGCAAGTATTTGCTAATTCTAGTATTTTTGTCAAAAATCTCTAAATGAAGTCTTGAAGAGTTGCATATGACTAAAATGACTAAAGCACAGCAACAAATCAGTTGGAAGAATGCTGAAGAAATAAGGGTATATGAATGTAGGAGAATTATATTTTGCTTTAAAAATTATTGTATGAATGATATCAGAGAATCCTGGGAAGATTTAAATGAACTGATGAGTCCAGCAATCTGTGCTATAGTAACAATATTTTGAAAGGCTTGAGAACTTTAACCAAAATGCAGTGATTAACTATGTTTACAAAAGAATGTTGACAAAGACTGCTTTCCACCTCTTGAAAGAAAGGTGATATGCAGAATAAAATACCCATTTTTGGACATGACTAAAATAAAGTTGTGCTTGGTTGTATTTATGATAAAGTTTTTTTTATCTCTTTCCAGTTTGGGGTAGAAGAAGAGAAAATAAAGGCTTGTGACTGCAAAATGCTAATGAAGAAAACCATTTCAGTGCCCGTTCCTGAACAAACTATTCTTTTGTAAAAATGTTACATATAATAGTCTAAGAAAGTATCAATATCATAAACTATATGATCTACAATATAATATTTATTGATTAATGTATGTGGAATAGTATTCTAATTGTTGGGGGAGATAGAAAGTTTAGAAAAAAAGAGCCTTAACCTCAAAGAATTTACAGTCTACATTGAAGCCTTACCTTCATGTAGTTAGGACCTAAGAAGACTACACTTCTCTTTATCATTATTTTCTACTGTCTGGCAAGTATTTGAAAACATCAATTTGATAAATTAATTGAAAACAATCATCCAAGCACATTGGAAAAGAAATCATGAGATCTGGACATTGGGGAAAACTTTCTGGCCCTTGCAGAAGGTGATTACTTACTAGATTAAGGAAGACTTGAAATTAAAGACTGCTTCTTTCCTACCATTCCAATATATGATGGTATACAAATTTGGTAAGTAATTCTAAGCTCCATGGATTTGACATAAACTGTGCATTTATTTATTCTATTTTTTTTTATTATAGCTATTTCCATCCTGAATCTTTTCTTGTAATTAATGTAGGCTCTCCTGGTACCCCTTCCATGGGTGGATGTGATGGTTCCCTCAGGAGAGAGGGTTGATAATTATGGGGGATCCAAGGGGTAAGAGATAATATCTTGTGGCTAATAGAGGTATTAGGGAACACTAATGGGTGATGGGTGGAGAAAGAACGACTCTGCATAGCCATAGTCATCAATTCTGTCTCTTTAAAGGAAGCTTGCAGAAAGGGTTCTGAAAAGGAAACTTTTAAGGAGAAATAGCAGAAAAAAAGGCAGTGTATAACACCATTCATATGCATGTTTTTCAACATCTCTGTTTAGAGGGAGGAAAGATATCTCATTTCTTATTCTCTATAACCAAGATTGGTGATTGCCAAGTTTGGCTGCCTTTAAGAGTTGGTTTCTTTCACATTATCATAGCCATTTTTTACATTATTCTGCTTTCTTTGCTCTGTATTTATTTATACAAGTTTTCCTACATTTTTCTAATTCATTGTTTTTTTACAATGCAATAGTATTCCTTATATTAATATAATACATTCTGTCTAACCATTCTCTAGGAGATGAATAACTCCTTTGTTTCAAGCTTTTATCATCACAATAATTACTGCTATGAATATCCATATGCAAACACAAAAGCAACATATGTGAATTTACTTTCCTTGACTTCTTTGGGCTTATTTTTCATAAGAGAATTTTAATTGCCTAAATGGAAATATTTTACATGATTACACATGTATAACATATATCAAATTGTTTATCTCAGAAAAGGGAAAAGGTAGATAAATATAGAATTTGAAAGTCAAAACTTAAAATACAACGAATATTGGAAATTGTTTTTACATGTAATTTGGGGGAAAATTAAATATTATTTGAGAAAAATGAGGGGATTTTAATACTTATATCTATACATTAATCCAAAGATTATTATTGGCAAGTAAATTAAAACAAAAAGGAAAAAATATCAGAATAGTTGTTGGGATTGCATAACTCAATTATCCAATTTAGTTGAAATAAGCTATCATTTGACAACTGACTATTGTAATAAGCAGACAAAGAAAAAAAGGGAATTTCCTTGGATGGTAATGTGAAAAAAAAATAGAAACAACTGGGGAGAGAGAACATGATCCCTTGTTCTAATCTAGATATCCATCACTGGTTTTATAACAAGTATTAACTTGACATTTGGTATTTCTACTCATGGGTTTCCAGAATGCCTTCCAACAACAACAAAGCATTGACTAACAAATTCCACCACCTTCAATGAACAGACTGAGAAACTGAAATACAGATAAGTGATTTGACTTAGTTGATATTTCCATTAGCTGTTATTTGGGTATTCATTTTGTATTATATTTTATATGCCGAAAAATGGCATGAATTTATTTTTGTTAGCTTTGTCAAAGAGAGCCCGTTGTTCTTTAGCAAATACATGACTCTATTCCCTTTCTAGTTCCAGTCAGTTATCATAATCACATAGGCATAATAAATTTGCTATTTTGAGAAAAAATGTTAGATATTAGATAGGAAACTATATGGTCTTGGATAAATGATGCAAATCAGTCTGTAAATTAAATGAATTTTTCATTAAAGGCATCTTCCAAAACTTCCAAAGACACATGCATTTGATAAACTTTTTACCATGGTTAGAAATTAGGAATGAATTGCTCTTATAAACTTTTAAAAGCTTAGCTCTTTCTATTTAGATTTAAGGTAACTAGTCTATTTTATGGAAAACAGTAGTGTAATCCTCTAAGGGTTTGAGGATTAGAGTACAAGTGCCATAGCTCCAACTGACTTTGGAAATAGTTTCAGGAAACCCTTAACCCTATTCATTATGTATGTAGTAGTTCATTATTACTTAGTAACAATTCACATTTAAATAGCACTATAAAGTGCTGTGAAGTAGGTGGAGCAAATATTACTCAATTTTAAAGAAGTGGAAACTGAGGTTTCAAAGGATTCCCATTATCATGTTCCCATGATCACACAGAGAAAGTCTGAGGGAGGATATGAACTCACATTTACTGTGATGCATATTAGAATTCCCAAATTACTATATCACAGTTAATTCTTTTAAAAAATTCTCTTAAAGTTAGTCCTTCACTTGATATCTCTGGGAATACTGCTACATATGATTATTACTTTCATTTTTATCACCAAACAAAAAAAATGAGGAAATTGTTTACTGTTGTCATCTTTACTTAATGTTAGAGAGAAGTTAGAGATACCAGTATTATATCTTAAATTGTCACAATGTAAGTACTTCACATAGTGTTTTCTCTTTGATCATCTCATTCAGTTCTGAGAACCATATATAAATATAGGGAAGGTTTGGATTATTAATCTTATTTTATAGATGATGCCTTTGTTAAGTGTTTATGCAAGATCATTTAATCAGAGAGAGAGAGAGATACTTTGAATGAGTGCTTCTGGCTCACAAGCTGTTTTATTCATTAACCATATAATTTATAGTTCTGATAATTCCCTTTAGCAAACTATATTGAACCAGTAAGAACTTGTATGTCTTTTCAAGAAATTATATTGCAAAGAAAAAAAGAACAATTTCTAGAGCTATTGAATTTGTTTGATTATTGAGGGTACAGATTGAAACTTTACCTAATAGCAAAGGGAGAAAACTGACAAAATGATATATTACTTACTTATTTTGTAACTTATGTTCTTACTGCCTGCATTTCATAGGCCCACATGATGGAATAATGACATTTTAGGTTCTTATTTAGGGTTCCTTCACTCATCTAGTAAAGCTTAAATACTATTGTTGCTGGGTTATAAGACCAAGTTTCAACTCTCAGTCTTGCAATTTACTCTTTTTTTTTTAGTTTTTATTTTTTTGCAAGGCAAAGAGGGTTAAGTGGCTTGCTCAAGGCCACACAGCTAGGTAATTATTAAGTGTCTGAGACCGGATTTGAATGCAGGTACTCCTGACTCCAGGGCCGATGCTTTATCCACTACGCCACCTAGCCGCCCCTTTTGCAATTTACTCTTGATGGGAACTTGGTCAAATCATTTGCTTTCTCTGCATGTCAATTTCCTTTAAGGGCAAAATAAGGAATTTTATATTATCTCCAAGGGTTCCTTCCTTCTCTAACATTTATGATTTTGCCTCCCATCTCAAAACAAGAATGGTTAGTGACATTAGTGACATTACCAAAAAGATGTTCTCAAAATTAAAAAAAAAGTACCTCCTGAAAAAACTCAGAGGAGAGTTTGTCTTATGGTTAAATTTACTTTTTAAAAAAGACATTAAAATTCAAACCAAGTCAGCAAACATTTGAGTGGAATCCACCCCCTGAATGTTGCATGCCTAGATATTCAATTATTTAAAACCTAAAGTACCTTATAAATCATGTTTACTATTGCCAAACATGAAGGAATTAAGATTTAAAGAGAAGTTATTGAGCAATATTTTTTAGCTAATAAGTAGCAGAGATATGATCTAAACTTGGATTCTTGGATTCAGAGCCAGTGAACAATTGACATGGCTTCTGAGGAACTGAGTTATGACCTAGTAAGGTTATGAACTTTCCTGGACTTATAAGAACAGTCTATGATAGAGGGCCAGGTTCAATTATTCTCACAAACATTAATGAAGAGATAAAATAAAAATAAATGAACATTTTAAGGCATTCAGATAATGGAAACTGAGGAGCATTTTAAAAATAAATTATAGCTCTGGTTAGGAAATAAATTATATGGGTGAAAATTTTAACAAAGAAGACAGGGAAGGGATAGAATTCAAAGAGCTGATCTTGATATATCAAGAGCAAGAAAATTATGAAGCAAGTGGTCCTCTGGTCCTCTGACTCTAGTCAAGGATCTTTCCATATTAAAAAGAAAAAGTCATAGAATGATATAGTGGTTTTGAAACTGAGACTACAAGAATGTTAAAGAGGAAAAGATTACTGTTCAAACATGCCCCTAGGAAAGAGAGCAGAGAGGTAGTTGTTGAATTTGGATAAGAGGATGTCCTTTGATGATTCAGTGAAAAATATTTTGGTCAAATAATGATGAAGGTAATTAATTAATGAATTAAAGTAATTTATGAAGTTCATAAAAGAATCTAGTGGCAAGGAAATAGAGTAGGCATGGGTAAGACTGGATATAGATTAGGTGTTCAAAAACTTTAGCCTTCAAAAAGGAAAGGAGAAAGAATTGAAATGTAAGTTTCAGAACCAATGAACTTTTGTCTTTGTATTTCTAGTATTAGTATAATGCTTTATGCATAGAGTCTAATAAATGCATGTTGCATGGAATTGAATTGAGATAGTAGAAATCAGAAAGGACAGTGAAAGAAGATTGTGCTTTCTTCAGAACTGGTAATACTTGGTTTCACTAGTCAAGAAACTTGGATTCATTGCTACTATCTTGAAAAGTAATATGAGTTTATATTAATATAATGCTTTGCATAAATTATCCTATATGAGTAACATAACCCTATATTATTGGTATTGTTATCTTTATTTTGTAGAAGTATTAGAAATTCTGAGAGATGAATTGCCTTAGCTGTGACCTATGCTAGAGAAAGAATTTAAGATGAGGTTCCTTTGATTTCATATCTAGTCACTCTCTCCACTAAACCAGGATTGTCTAACCTTACTTTTAAAAGTTTTTATTGAAACAATAGATGCTATATTTTGATTTCTCATTTTAGTGAGAACTCTGCAGTTTACTAAAGCATTTAGTAAACCCACAGACAGGCTGCACAAAATTGCCCTGTGGGGCATTTTGAATAGCCCTGCACCAAACCATATGGCCTCTCTATTCATGCATCAGTTTAGTTCCCTTAGGTGTAAAATACGGATAAAAGGTCTCTAATCCAATTCTTCATGTTACAATTATTAGTTAAATATTACTCTTAAAGTGTCAAGAATTCCGCATGTAGTAAGAAGCGCTATGTTATTTTAAAATAAATCTTCCTGAATCATCAACATTTCTAATGAAATCCAGTAAGATGAATTGGTAGAATACTCTAATAAATTATAAATGCTACACTATATTTGGTACGTGTCTACCAAGATATATCAAGAGGTTAAGTATAAAACATAGTTAAAACTACATAGTTTTTAACTATTACCTGCAGTTTTAGCTATATAAAGCACAATATAAATTAAAACATACTAAATAATTGGAGAAACATGAATTATTCATGCATATATTGAAGAAATAGAATAAATATGACAATGCTGCATAAATCAGTTATTTTCTGTTGTATCAAAATTCCTCAAAGTATATTTTTATGTAACTAGAAAAAAAGGGTTCTAAAAATTAATTTGGAAGACAAAAAGTTCAAGATATTCAAGAGTAATGATGAAAAAATATGGCAAGGATGGGAGTTTATCAATACTGTTTATCAAATTATATTGCAAAACAGGAATCATTCCAGGGACAGAGTCAGGATGGAAATATTCCCAATATTCCCCCTCCAAAAACTTTAAAATAATACCCTGAAATGAATTCTAAAATGGAAGAGCCAACAAAAACTTGAGGTGAAATATTTACTAGACAAGATGACTAAGAGTATCAGAAGTCTATGACACTACAATTAGGACTGTTCCAGAGCATAAGTGATGGTCATAGTAGTTATGGGTCTTGGAGTTGAAAGCAGTAACAGCAGGAACAGGAACTTCAGTATCTCTCAAGCCTGAGCTGGCAAGGAGATCTGTCAGCTTAGTCAGTAAGAGATAACAGGGAGTCCCTGCACAGAGGGAATTGTTTGGCAACTCCATTGTCACTTCTAGTTTCCAGTTCCAAGGCAGAGAGGAACATTTCAGTCACTAGAAAGCAGGGCCCCAGAAGATCAGTGACCCCAGATCAAACCATCTTAAAAGCATGCAAATTCCAAACCCCCCAGAACTGGCTTTGAAAACAATAGTACAAAAACACCTAAAATTTAGGACAGTCCCTCCATTCTCCCAACTCCAATCTTGACCCTGGGAATAGAGTTCAAATTTAACAAAGTTTAAAGTCAAGAAATAAGTTGGAAAAATGAGCAAATAACTAAGAAAGAACCTGAGTATAGTGACAGGTAAAACAAAAACTATTTCACTTCAACTTTTACATGTAAAGCTGCATAGATCCTCTGCCTCCAAGTCCTGTCCTCTTTCTACTTCTCAAGCACAAAACCATACCAAAATAGAGACCATTTAGTATAGTAGGTAGGAAAGATGAATTTGGAGCCATGATAAACGAATTCTGCCTTATTTAGAGATGTGTGGCAGAATTCAAAGGCAATTTATAGCATAAATTATATTTAGAAGAATTACTATAATACTGATTGAGGAGGAGGATTTATGTGACACCAAGGATTCAGAAATAGTTGAGACTTCCTCTGGCTCTTATCTAAGGATTGTTTAAAGCTCTAAATAAAATTTTACATCCCAGGGGTAGGTTTTGATCAGGTGAAGTTAATAATTAAGTTAATAATTAATTTTTGAGCTAATATTAACCATAAAATAAGATATAATCTCTAAAATGAAGAAATTGGATTAAATCATTTATAAAATCCTTTCTAGTTATTTGCTATATTTGACATAATTTGAAGTTATTTCTTTGGGGTTCCCTAAAGCTTACTAAGTGTTTAACTACTATGAATACATATAAGTGCACTTTGGTAGTGTCCTGAAGGGGGTCACGTATTGAGGCATCTAATTTGCTTTTAAGTAGTGACTTTTGCTCTGAAGAGGTCCAAAAGTCAAGTTGATTATTGTTGTTACATTACATTCTGGTCAGAGGCAGAAATTCTCCAATGAATACCTTTGTAACCTGGAAAGTTAATGTTACATTTTCAGACATTTTGTTTTTCTTGACTGTACTTATTTGTTACAAAGAGAGAGTTTTTTTTTTTTTTTGGTGGTGGTGGTGGTGGTGGGGTGTGGATGACCATTGGAAAGTAACAGTAATGAAATAAAAGGTCAGTATTTAAATATTTAAAATGAAAAAAGTTAATTTTTGTATGGGTAAAAGCATCCTCTAGGGGCAAATCAGTAAAATTTGAGATGGAGATTCATTCAGTAATTAATGAAAGAGAAAAATTTTAATATAAGTAAACTTTTCTTTATTAAAAAGTTGTTACTTTCATGAGCATTATATGAATTTAATTGGCAGAACAGTGTCCAGAGCTTACAAGTGGAGTTATTAAAACATCTGACTTAAATTGTGGAGAAATGATGTAAATAGAGGATCCCAGAATTTGTGTTAATGAGAATGACAGAAAACAAAGTACACTTTATCTTTTTTTCTGAAAAGAATAGTATATTATTAAGTTGTTAGAAGAAGTAGTAACTATTAATTAAGATTTCTCCTTGGTTTGACCAAATATTGTCCAAGTACATTTTAGAATTTAAAATTTTTACATACCCACATTTGGAGTAGACAAAACTATTTGTTTTTCACTATGCAGTGTTCAGACTATGTTGAAGGCCTTGATAGAAGGGAAGAACTAAGATTTGGTTATTTTATATTTGTGTTTATATCCTAGTATAAAATGGTTGTACCAATTCTGCATATTGTATATTACAAACTATTCAAAATATCAGTACTTTATAGTTTAATAAAATTTTTAATTTTGTTATTTTTGTACTTGTTTAATAATGTCATATCCTCTAGATGCTTCATATAGTGAGATATATAGAAATACAGGAAAGAAAAATAAGAGAATATAATGTGGCCAGAAATGCCATTTACAAAGTCCACTCAATTTTCCTATAATAAATTTATGTAAGTTTTAATTTGTTGCTTTAAAAATGGCTTTGAAAAAAAAGGTGAGTTAACTTTTCCATAGTATATACTTATAATTTACTATTTATGGGTAAAAAAGATTATATCTATTTCTTCATCTGATCCTGCCAACATCTCACTGGAAAGAAATTATATCTGGAAAACGAAGGCCCCTCAGAATCAGAAGTTCAGATTCTAGTTCTGCTACAAGAGCAACTAGGTACTGAGTAGAGCATTGGCCCTGAAGTCAGGAGGACCTGAGTTCAAATTTGATTTTTAGATACTTACTAGCAGTGTAACCTTAGACAAGTCACTTTAACCCTGATTGCCTTGCATCTAGGGTCATCTGCCAGTCATCCTGATCCCTCTCTCAGCACAGGACCCAGATGACTTAGAGAGAAGGTAAGGCTGTGACAACAGCACCCCTCACTCAAATCCAATTCACATGCATGTATGTCATGGTATCCCCTCCCTGATATCATGATCTTCTTCGAGAATAAAGGAAAACTATTATGATCAACTCTGCTAAATACTATCTGAAAAGTCCTTGGATGCATTTCAAGAGTTCCATGAACTTGCTTTTATTTTGCAACTTTATTCCAATATAATTGGATTTCTTTGTAATTCTATATATTTTATTTTATGCATTTTAAAACATTCTGAAAAGGGATCTATAGACTTCACCAGATTGTCAAAGATACAGAAAAGGTTAAGACCTCTTTACTTCCTTCCCTCAATCCCTGCCCTAATGATTTGATATTCCTCAAAAGTGAATTTTACACTTGAGGTTGTTAGAGAATCAAATTCTTATTTTGTGGTGAGCATTTTATGTTCCTTGATCCTATATAGAACTCTATCAGTAAGAACTTGGGGCTTTTTATGCTTGGAGAAAGTCAACTCTTTGTTACATCCACCCAATCTGTTTATCTCATGACAATAGAAAAACTTTATCTAGGTTTGTTATCTCATTTTATCTCTCACCTTTGCTGCTTCTCTTTCCAGTGGACTGAGTCTAGAAATGCTCACATTCTTCCAGTAAGCTGATTACAGGAGTTCTGGCTACTCCTCCAGAAGGTGGGATCTAAGGTATATCCAAAATTCCCTTTTCCTGGGCCATAGGATTCCCTCTCCTGGAATTCATTACATAATTCAGAGGTATCAAAATCATTATCAATGGGCTGCAAGTGGCTCCAATCATTCTCAATGCAACCCTAAACAGATTAAAATGAAGTTGATGGAATTTTTAAAAATTTATTTAAGTGACAATGCGATAAGTGACTTGCCCAAGGTCACACAGTTAGGTAGTTATTAAGTCTGAGACCAGATTTGAACTCAAGTCCTCCTGACTCCAGGGTCAGTGCTCTATCCACTGCACCCTCTAGCTGCAGTAAAATTGATAGAATTTTTTAACAAAAAAGTAAAAATATAATACAATATAGATTTTGTTAATTTGTGGTTTTCTAAGATGGCTTTCAATGTGGACTAAGGCAATAGCCCTCAAGTGAGTCTGTCTGCTTCAAATCTCTCCCCATTCCAATCCTTTACTCCATTCAGCAACCAAAGTGATTTTCCTAAAGCACTGGTTCCTATGCTACTCCTCTATTCAATAAACTCCAGTGGCTCCCTTTTGCCTTCAGGATCAAATGTAAAATATGTGGTCCTTTATAAAGTAGGGAAACCTATCAAAGAGCTATGGATATCTAGGAATCAGGTGATAAAGGGCCTGTTCCAGGGTGATGGTAGTATTGAAGAAGAAAAGATAACAATATACTAGAAATGTAACAAAGGTAATATTGATAGGAATTGATATTGATAGCAATAGATGTGACATGGGAGAGAGAGAGAGAGAGAGAGAGAGAGAGTGAAGAGGTAGTGTATGATACCTAGATTGTGAATTTAGAAGATTGGGAGGTTGGTGGTACCCTTATAAGGAAGTTTAGAAGAGGGGATGAAAGGATGAGATAATAAGTTCCATTTTGGTCATGTGTTTAAGATATTTATAGGATTACTATTCTGGGATGTCCAGTGGGCAATTGTAGATTTGAGATTGGAGGTCAGGGTAGAGATTAGGGCTTAAATATAAATCTGGAAATCATCTGTATAGAAATGATGATTGAATAAATGGGAGCTGATGAGATCATCAAGTAAAATAGTATCTATTAAAAAATGGGTGCAGGAGAGAGCCCTGGGGATTTTGCTTAACACACACAATATGAATGAAGATTAGCAAAGGAGATTGAAGGGAAGTCAGTCAAGAGGAAAACCAGGAGAGAATGGTTTCACAAAAAAACCCAGAGATAAAGGGTATCAAGAAGAGAGTGATTGGGGTGGCTAGGTGGTGCAGTGGATAAAGCACTGGCCCTTGAGTCAGGAGTACCTGGGTTCAAATCTGGTCTCAGACACTTAATAATTACCTACTGTGTGGCCTTGGGAAAGCCACTTAACCCCATTTGCCTTGCAAAAACCTAAAAAAAAGAAGAAAGTGATTGATATTGTCAAAGACTATAGAGGGTTTATTAAAAAAAATGAGAATTAAGAAAGGATCATTAGACATAGTAGCTAAGAGATCACTGGTAACTTTGGAGAGTGCACTTTCAGTTTAACAATGAAAATGGGATTAAGATTGCAATAATTTAAGAAAATAGAAAGAGAAAGAATTGGAGGTTTTCTTAAGAAGTTTAGCCACAGAAAAGAGGAGAGATATAGGATAATAGCTAGAAGGGATGTTTGGCTAAAGTGAAAGCAGAGAAATCAAGGAGAGAATGAAGATTAGAGGAAGAGTAAAGATAATATAGGAAGCAATCTGCTGGAGAAGACAGGATGGAATGGGATCCAATGGTGCTTATAGATTTATTTATTTTGGCAAAGAGAAGAGACTATTTTCCTTTAAGCAGGGATGAAGGAGAAGATAGTGGGGAGGAGCCAAATGAAAGATACAAGATAAGAAGGAAGAAAAAATAGGGAACTCTTGGCAAATGACCTTATTTTTTCAATTAAACATATGGTAAGATTCTTAATTCTTAAGGGAAGAAAGGGGGAATCATAAAATCATTTCTAGAGAGATGAAAAAGGTTTGAAAATTTGCTGTTGTGAATGGAATTAATTTGGGGGATGTAAAAGAATTGTCTTGCACCAGTGAGGACCCAGTAGCAATTATATATAATAAATTTATAGTGAACCTGGGCAGTATAGTTTGGTGATTTTTCTCTTCATTTAGCAGCATGTGAGTACAGACAGCAAATGAGTAATTGAGATTTGGGAGCGAAGATTGGTGGTAGAATAAGTGAGGTTTATTAGTATTGTATAGGTACTTTACATTCCTGATTATGGGAAAGGCATCTTGGATTTTATGTTTTATGTTTGAGAGTCCAACTTGATAAGAATCCTTTTACTCTATGAGTCCATCTTCAATGGCATTTGAAATTTTAGTATTTCAAATAAAAAGGTAATACCTTTCTAAAAAGAAGTCACATCTCTATTCTTTTTAGATTCAGAAAAACATGGTTTCTTATTAGTTTGTATTAATAAATACAGATTGTGCTACATATATTATACTTATCATACTCACTTGAGTATTAGATTGAGGAGAAAAATATTGGAGTATGTAAGAATTAGGAATAGGAACGCAAGAAATATCTACATTCATTTTTTCCTAGATTTATTCATTTGTTTTGCTCTGTTTGTAAAAAAATGCTAATGTCTCAATCTTTTTTTATATTTTTTATTTCTTGATTCCTGATGAGTTCAGAAAATATTTCCCATACTTTGGGAAAAAAACGATTTTTCTCAAAGATTCTGAAAAACCTCACAAATCAGTTTGCAAACAAATGAATAAATTAGTGTTTGTAGAAACAGTTTGAGACTGGGAAATACAAAGAACTAATAAATTGGAAACAATATTTTTTTCTGAATGAATGGAACAAACTTCCCATGACAAAAACAACTTCCTTAATAGGCAGAAAATAATAATGTACTGATCACAACAAAACCTCACTATTGATTCATGAGTTGTTCCAGAGGAATAGGTTTTCTAGTTAAGTGAATTGTCTTACCTAGTGTATCATGTATAGTCTGGCTCAACTTTCTCATAGTCAGACCAGCAACATCTGACTGGCTGGATCTTGGGGTGTTCGTGTGTATTTTTTTCTCTGCCATTTACTTGATTCCCCACAAGTTATATTCCCTCCAGTTTTAGGAGTCTAGTGACTAATGTTATAGTTCCATTTTACTATTTAACATTGAATAGCTTTTTAAAAGAATATTTATTTTGAAGATATAGCTAGAACAATGTAACAACATTTCCTCAACAACTTGGGAGCATAATCACCCCGATACCATCTTTGTCAGAGCAGGAGGCAGGCAGTAAACAGAATCTAGCTTCTATTTAGCACTGACTCCATCAGCTTTATGGAGAGTTAAGTGGCACAATTAATGGAGTACTGGATTTAGTGACAGGAAGACCTGAGTACAAATTTGGTCTCAGATGTTAAACAAGCTGTCTGAGCCTGGCCAAGTTACTTAATCTCTGAATGACAAAACTTCCTCAAGTGTAAAACAGTAAAAATAATAGTAACTACATCTTAGGGTTACTATGAGGAGAAATGAGAGATAGAATTTCAAAGTATTGGCACAATGCTTTTTCCTCTCCCCTTTCTCCATTTCCGTCCCTCTTCCTGCTCTTCCACCAGGTGCACCATGATTCTTGAAGGTCACTTTCCAAAGATGCTTCTTGTTCCTTAGGACATCAATGCTGGTTGGATTCAAAACCTGGACTCTAAAATGAGGATGCTGAGGAGCCTTCTAAACTTTCAAACTAAAAAGTCTATATGCTTTAATCCCTTTACAAGTTGCCAAATTCCTATAAGGGAGCTGAGGCAGTAGCTGAAGTTGTTGGACTGTTTTGAATGCCTCTGTAATGAATCAGAACCTATTCTTCAAGTTTTTAGTTCTTCTGAATTAGTTATGAAATGTCTACTCATTCTTCACTATCTGTCTCTCCAAAACAGTTTCCTTATGGAAAATCACAATTCTTCCAGAAGCATTTATTTATGTGTTCTTTTCTCTAGTTTCCTTTAACTGGAAATGCTGTTTGGGGTGCTATGGGCATCCACCAGACTGCTAATACAGTAGTACATAAACTTTTATTGAACATTTCTATGGCACTTCTGTTAGACACTTTTTAGCTTCCTCATTGAATAAAATGATTATATCTTAGCTGTTTTTATTTCCTTGAAGAATACGCTAATCTAAAAGCATTTAGTAATTACCTACTATAAACCAAGTTCTATATTAGTCACTCAAGATATAAAGACAAAAGGGAAACAATCCCTACCATAAAGGAGGCAGTACATATAGAAGAGTGATAACTAGAGAAGGGTTGACAAGAAGTCAGGGGAATAATAATGATAAGTAAGCATAATCATAATCATGGGACAGTTAATTATTATCATGACTTTTCCAGAAGCAGTGCTAGTATTGAGGTGATTGTTATTCTTAGAGCATGAGGAGGAAATATGGGAGGTGGTAAAGAAGAAACCATTATATGAATGGTGGCAAGGAAGATGGAAAATGCCTAAGGTGGATAGAGGCAGAACCAAGATGGTTAAATAATAGGAGGAGGAAGAAGTAGAGCTTAGGTGTTCTAACACAATTCCTTTAGAAAGATCCAGAAATAAATTTTGGACCAAGTCTTGATTGGGCAAACCAAAAAAAAAATAAAGTCAACATTTTTTTTTTCAGTCTGGGTTGGTATAGGGAGATAGATGGTTGGTCAGTGGACATGGGGGATGAACGCTAGTCAAGAGCCATAATGTTCAGGACCCTAAGAGTGTATCAGAACAAAAAGAGGTCTCATGGGATCCTAATCTTGTGCAGGTTGTGGAAACAAATGCTAATTGGTAGCTTTGTCACTCACTATCAAGTTTCAGGGCAGACTAAGGAAGGGACCTATATCTAGGGGTGGTGTTCCAGGGTGAGGCATGGCCATGGCTATTAGAATATACTCTGATCAAATTCAGAAACAAAGTAGTTGGATGGCTCTGATCCCAGGAGTCAAGGTGATTTTCATTTTTGGTCTCCATTGCAATCTGAAGCTTTCAAAGAAATGATCAGGGCAGGAATCCCAGACTAAAGAACCTGTATTTTTATTTATGATCTAGAAGAATTTTCTAACTAGCTAACAGAAGTTAAGCCCAGCAGCACATTTTACTGGAGCTTTTAATCAGGGACAAGTCAACAAGTATGAAGACCCAAACTTGGCTTCGGAACTTACATAGCCCAAATGTACTGAAAGTCTACAGTCCCTAGCCTGAGATGTCTCTAAGACCCTAGGACAACACAGTACTCAATACTTTAGGAAAACAGGAGAAAACAGGAGAAAAGTTAAATTTAGGCTTTCCATAAATGTGCAGGGCTCAGTCCTACCAAAATCAAAAGTCAAGAAGTATTCTGGAAGAAGGAGTAACAAACAAACAAACATACCATAAAGAGATCTTGATGAGGAAATTCAAGAAAAATCTAGGAGAAAATGACTCCAAAACATCTACAAACAAAATTTTAAAGAAAAACACAGCTTGTATCAAAGAGAAAATATAATTTTTTTTTTTTTTAGTTTTTGCAAGGCAATGGGGTTAAGTGGCTTGCCCAAGGCCACACAGCTAGGTAATTATTAAATGTCTGAGGCTGGATTTTGAACTCAGGTACTCCTGACTCCAAGGCCAGTGTTTGATCTACTGTACCACCTAGCTGCCCCCTTTTTATTTTTTTTTAATTTTTTAAATTTTAATTTTTTTAGTTTTTTGCAAGGCAATGAGGTTAAGTGGCTTGCCCAAGGCCATACAGCTAGGTAATTATTTAGTGTCTGAGGCCAAATTTGAACTCAGATACTCCTGACTCCAGGGCTGGTGCTCTATCCACTGTGCCACCTAGCCACCCCAGAAAATAGAATTCTTAAAAGAGATGAAACAAAAATTTCAAGAAAAGGTCAAAAATTTTAAATGATTTTAAAAATCAAATGAGAGAAATTTGTATTATGAGATACAGAGAAAAATATGTGCAAAGAAATATGAACTGTTAAAGAAGAATTAGAAAGGGGATTAGCATTTTGGAACAAGAGATACAGCATCTTACCCAAAGGGGAAAAAAATTCCTTAAAAAATTAAATGAACCAAATAGAAGCTAATGATTACACAAGTCAATGAGAAATATTGAAACATTTTCAATAAATATTAAAACAGATTTAATTAAAGCGATAATCAGGATAAGTACATTTTAATAAAAGGTGCCATAAACAATGAATCAATATTAATACTGAACCTATATGCACCAAATGGAGTAGTATCTACATTTTTAAAAGAAGTTAAAGGAATTATAGGAAATAGATAGGAGTGCTGTAACAGTAGGGGACTTTAATAATTCTCTCTCACAACTAGAGAAATCTAACCAAAAAAATAAATGAGAAGTCAAGGAGGTGAATAGAATTTTAGATAAGCTGTATATGATAGATCTCTGGAAAGAACTGAATGGAAATTTCTGTTTACTGCCTCAATTTCCTTCTCTGTAAAATTGACTGGAGAAGGAAATGGCCAATTATTCCAGTGTCATTGCCAAGAAAACTCCAAATGGGCTCTCCAAAAGGAGAGTTGGAAATGACTGAAAGTACAGCAAGCCCATCTAGTGAAGTATCTCATGAATCAGGACTGATGAGTGGAAAAGATAGAGATCATATAAGATTGGGGATTAGGCAAGGCCTCATTATACAAAATTAATATTTAAAAGGGTGAATATACAACCAGGAAGGTGAAATTAAAACAGTTATAAGGAGCTATTTTGTCCAACTTTATGCCAATAAATTTGACAATTTAAGTGAAATGGAAAAATGTTTGCAAAAATACAAATTGCCTATATTAGCTGAAGAGGAAACAAATTTTCTGAATAGGTTTATTTTAGAAAAAAGAAATTGAACAGATTTTTTTAATGTTTTTTTGCAAGGCAAATAGGGTTAAGTGGCTTGCCCAAGGCCACACGGCTAGGTGATTGTTAAGTGTCTGAGACCGGATTTGAACCCAGGTACTCCTGACTCCAGGGCTGGTGCTTTATCCACAGTGCCACCTAGCCACCCCTGAACAAATTAAAAATCAGTTTTCTTTGGAAAAAACATTAGGTCCAGACAGAATTAGAAGTGAATTCTATCAAACATCTAAAGATCAACTAATTCCAATCTTAAAAACATTATTTGGATTATAACCTAGGAAAGGATCCTACTAAATTCTATTTATGAGACATTTTATAAAAATAAAATCTGATTTAAATAATTGAAGAAATATTGTTTACAAGAAAGCAAGACCAGTATAAGAAAAACAACAATTTTACCTAAACTAATGTATATATATTCAGACCTATCTCAATTAAAATTTTAAAAACTCTGAATTAAAAATAATTTAAAAAATCATTTGGAACAATAAAAATTCAAGAATTTCAAAGGAACTAATAAAAAATGTAAAGGAAGGAAATTCAGTAGTACCAGATCTTAAACTATATTATAAGGCAGCATTTTTTATATTTTAATATTTTTTATATTTTTATATTTTTTCATTTTTGCAGGGCAAAGGGGTTAAGTGACTTGCCCAGGGTCACATAGAAAGCAAGTATCAAGTATCAGAGGGCAGTTTTGTACTCAGGTCTTCCTGACTCCAGGGTCAGTGCCACCTAGCTACCACATAAGGTAGTAATTATCAAAACTATGTAGTACTGGTTAAGAAATAGAAAGGTACATCAATGGAACAGGTACAATCTACAGCATCAAATAAATATAGTAACTTTGTATTTGTCAGTGTAAAGACTTAAGATTTTGAGATAAGAATTTATGCTTTGGTAAAAATTTTTGGTTAAACTAGAAAGCCATAGGGTAAAATTGGTCATAGATCATTATTTAACATAATTTACCTCAAGACAGATACATGAGTTCAATAATTAGAGAGATATTACAAGAAAATTTGAAGAACATGGAGCATATTATCAGATTTGTGGATAAGTGAATAATTTATGAATAAACAAGAAATAGAGAGAAGTAAAGGTGTAAAATGGAAAATTTTGACTACATGAAAATAAGATTTTTTTTACCAATAAAAGAAATGTAACCAAGAAAGCAGAAAATTTTGAAAACAAATTTGTAAAGATCACACATCTCATATATGTCAAGAACTGTGTCAACTCAAAAGAATATGGGTCATTCCTCAATTGCTAAATAGACAAAGTAATGAATGGATCAATTAAAAAATCATAAAACTTGTTTTCAAATGTTCTAAATCATTATTGATTAGAGAAATGCAAATTAAAACAACTTTGTCATATCATTTTACATTTATTAGGCTGACTAAAATGATTAAAGGTGAAAGCATGGTGCTGGTGTGTGGAAAATTAGAGACTAATTCATTGTTAGTAGAATTGTGAATTGATCCAAATTTTGGAGAGCAATCTGGAATTTTATCCAAAGAGTTATTAAACTTCCTATACCCTTTAACCTGAGTTTATCACTACAAGGCTCATTCTCAAAGATGATTAGTATAAAAGGAAAAGAATCCTTATTATCTAAAATATTCATGGTATCTCTTTGCCATGGCAAAGAACTGGAAATTGTGGGGATGCCCATTAATTGGGGAATGGCTGAACAAGTTTTGATATATTATCTAATGAAATACTACTATAATATAGGTAATATTGCTCTGCTTGTTTTTTTAGAAAACATATAGTTATTTGCATGAAATAATGACAAGTAAAATGAGCAGAGAATCAAGAGAACATTGTTTACAGTAACAATGTTTTTTCAAGAACAAATTTGAGTGGTATTAAGTAGAAATTGAAAGAATACACCAATCACCTCCTCAAAGAGATCCCCAAATGAAAACTCCCAATAGTATTTTAGTCAAATTCCAGAGTTCTCAATTTAAAGAGAAAAATTCTTCAAGTAGATAAAAAGAAACAATTCAAATAACACGGAGTCACAATCAAGATCACCCAAACATTTAGTAGTTTCCACATTAAAAGAGCAGAGATTTATAATATGATATTCCAGAAAGTTCCAAAAGGAACTAGTTTTACAATAACACATATACAAAAATCTATCCAGTAAAGCTTAATATAATCCTTCAGGGGGAAAAAGGAATATTTAATGAAATAGAGGACTTTAAAGTATTCCTAATGAAAAGACCACAGTTTAATAGAAAATTTGACTTTCACATCTAAGATTCAAGAAAAGTATAAAAAGATAAACACAAGGGTCTAAACAATGTTAAATTGTTTACATTTCTATTTGGGAAGTTGATTCATGCAATTCTTAAAAATTTTACCATTGTTACACAGTTAAAAGGAATTCAAATGGAGATCAAGGGCATGAGTCAATAAGGTGGAAAGATATATAAAAAATGAAAGAATGAGGAAAAAAGGAATGTCCTGGGAGGAGGAGGAGGAAGGAAGAGGTATAATGTGGAAATGTTTCTCAGGTAAAAGAGTGCAAAGAAATGCTTTTACAATGAAGTGGTAAATGAAAGAAAGTAGTGGGTAATGCTTTACTCTCACTAGAATCTGATTTTGTTCAAAGAAGGAAGAATATATAAACATACTTAGTTGTCTATGAAATATAACTTACTCATTAGGAAACAGAGAGGGAGAGGATTAGAAAAAGAGTAGGTAATGATAAAGGGAAGATGAACTAAGTGAGGTAGTGATTAGAAGCAAAATAGACTTTTGAGGAGGAACATAGGAAAACAGAGAGGAAGAAACAGAAGAAATAAAAGATGGGGGGAATTACATAGGAATAATAACTGTGAACAAGAATAGGATTAGCTAACCCATAAACAGAAGTTAATTTTAGAATTAATTTGAAACCAGAAACCAAAAGATATGCTGTATATAAGAGACATAAAACAGGAAGACACATACAGAATTACAATAAAGGGCTGGAGAAGCAGCTAGGTGGTATAGTGGATAGAGCATGAGTCCTGCAGTCAAGAAAAACTGCGTTTCAAATCCTGCCTCAGATGCTTAATGCATACTTAACTGCGTAACCTTGGGAAAGTCACTTAAACCCATTGCCTTGCAATAAATAAAAATGGAAAAAAATAGAATAAAGGACTGGAGTAGAATGTAATATGCCTCATTTGAATATTTAAAGGCAGGGGTAGCAATTATAATCTTAGACAAAGAAAAAGGAAAAATAAATTTAAAGAGATAATCATAGAAACTACACTATGCTAAAAGGTACCATTGACAATGAAATATCAAGTCTCATTTTTCAAATATTGAGTATAGAATTGAGTCAAATTTATAAGCATAAGAACAATTCCTTAATTGATAAATGGGCAAAGGAAATCAGAAGATATCAAAGCTATATGATCACATAAAAAATGCTCTAAATCATTATTAGAGAAAGACAAATTAAAACAATTCTCACACCTTTCAGAAGTGACAAATGCTAGAAAGGATGAGGGAAAAATAGGTGCACTAATGAAATGGTGGGAAATAATGTGCTGTGGGAAATGATGGCGAGGTTACAGAAAAGCATGGTGAGACCCTTATGAACTGATACAAAGTAAAGAACCAAGAGATTACTATGAATAGTAATAACAATAGTGTAATGTTGATCAACTGTGAAAGATTTGGCTGCTTTGATCAATACAATGATCCAAGAAAATTCCAAAGGATTCATGATGAAAAAATGCTAGCTACTTCCTTTTTTTCTATATTTAATATTTATTTATTCTCATTTTGTACAAATAATGTTTTTATACATTAATAAAATATTCTCGTTTAAGAGTAAACAAAATACCCCCTCCCCCCAAAAAACATAGACTCACTTGAGCAATAAAGTAAAGGGGAGAGAAAAAAATTAAAATTAAAAAAATAATAGTAATAATTGTAGGTATGGCCAGGTGGTGCAATGGACAGAGCACCAGCCCTGGAGCCAGGAGCACCCGAGTCCATATCCAAATCACCCAGCTGTGTGACATGCAAGCCACCCCAACCCCTCTACCCTGCAAAAACCAAAAAAAGAAAAAAAAGACCCAAAATAAAATAAAATAGTAATAATAGTAGGGGTGGCTTGGTGGCAGACAGAGCATTGGCCCTGGAGCCAGGAGCACCTGGGTCCAAATCTGGCCTCAGACACCCAATGATCACCCTGCTATGCGGCCCCAGGTGGGCCACCCAGCCCTATTTGTCCTTCACTCCCCACCCCCAAATAATAATAATAGAAAATGTGCTTGAGTCTTTGTTCCAACACCAACAACTGTGTCATGGGTGGATCACATTCTTTATGATAAATCCATCACAAAAATTACTTCCATATTTTTCCACTGTTGCCACTGTTGATCGCAACTCCCTCCTTTCATATTTCTCCACTACCATGTACTATATTTTCTCTCTCCTTTCACTCTGACTCTGCTGTAGGGTAGCTGAGTGGCGCAGCAGACAGATCCCTGGTCCTGGGGCCAAGAAGCCCTGAGCCCTCATACCACCCCTTAGGCCCAGCATCCACCTGGCCTTATGGTCCTGGACAGGCCATCCAATCCCAGCCCCTTGCAAGAAGTAAAAAAGAAAATGTGTTATATCGGATCACTCTTCCCCCATGGTCCATCCTCACCTCCATCACTCACATCTCCCCCTTCCCCCTGTCCCCCTCCCTTACTCCAGATGCCTATACCCCATCAAGTATATATGCTGTTTCCTCTCCTAGCCACCTCTGATGAGAGAAAAGATTCCCTCATTCCCCCTTGTCTTCCCCCCTTCCATATCATTGCAATAGCTCATTGTAATAAAGAAAAATCTTATTATATGAAATATCTTGGCCTATTCCCCCTCTCCTTTTTCTTTCTCTCATTACATTTCCCTAAAAATGCTAGCTACTTCCAAAGAGAACTGATGAGCTCTGAGTACAAACTGAAGTTTACTTTTCTTGATTTTTTAAAAAATGAAACTAATATAAAAATCTGTTACCCATGATTTCACATGTATAATTGATATCATTATTTCTTATCTTCTCAGTGACTAGCTGAATGGGTGGAAATGAGGGAGAGAATTTATAACTCAAAATGTAAAAAAGATAAGAATGTTAAAAAATAAATAATATTTTTAAAAAACCCACCAAATGGTAATTTGTTAGAAAAGGAACTAAGATCTACTTTCAAAAACTTCAGTAATTGGGAAGCGAGGGTGGAAGGAAATTTAGTAATTTAGAAATATACATGTGCATATGGATGAAAAATAAATGAATGAATGGATGAATAAATAGATAAATAAATAAATAAAAGTAAAAAACCCAAAATCTCAGTAAAGTTCTAAAAATGTTCCGAACAGAGCAATGATAAAAAAGAGAACAAAGTACTATAAGCTTCTCCTTCAAGATTACACACAAAAAAAAGACACCTGAACTTCTCAGTAGAAGTAAATCATGAAAGCAATTGTGCAATCATCCTAATCCTACAACAGAAGGTAGGGTTAGATTAGACCTCAATTCAGGGACTGCCCCCAAGTCACTACAGAGGAATATTCTTTTCTGAATATAAGGTTGAAGTACTTTTTCCCCTTTAAGACATAGTAACAAGGAAAGCAGATTCATTCTAAGAACTCTAGAGTTACAATGCTTAGAGGGAAAAGAGGCTGTAAAGCTAATCTGGTACACTCTACATGAGGTGAGCAGAGTAGCAAGTCTTGTGGTCTCTTCTCCAGTTTCCATCCAAGGACTTTCTACTTAGAAAGAAGTTTGTCTTGGAGAGGAATGTTCAAGATTTCTGACAAGTCTATTAAAGAATCCACATAAGTTGCCTTTAAATAAATCCATGGGCATATTATATCAGAGGTGTCAAACATACTGCCCAGTTGGTCTATATGTTATATCAGAACACTCCCAAGTGCAACCTAAAACATAATTCTGAAATATTTAGCAAAATAAACAAAAATAAAATAAACTATAAATAGTAGTGATTTGTGGTTTTCTGTCATTATTTGCCCATAGGATTTCATTTCTATTTGTTTGACATCACTATGCTACATGTTTATAATATAGAAGAAAGGTAATCTCAGAGAAGGCATTTGGGGTAAGAGAGGGGTGACAAGGAAGGACAGTCAGTAAAAGTTGGGATTTGTGCTGAGGGAAGCTAAGAAGTAGAAGAAAACAGAGGAAAAATATTTGAGGCATGACGGTCTATTACAAGAACAGGGAGTTTGAAAATAGAGTCAAGTGTGTGAGAAACAGGAAGGAAACCAGGGACATACTCTTGCATTAATTTTCTTAAGTCTATCCTTTTATCTTTGATGCTTGTTTTTCAAAGATTTAAATGTTTTGCTGAGGTTCCTGTGCATTCTCACTAGTCTTTTATATAAATTCTCCCTTTTTCTTCTCATCATAATTATTTTCCTTTGTCTCTTCAGAATTCCTTCTTGAGAACTTCCTACTCTCCTCAGTTGACTTAAGAATTTTAGTCTATGGGATCATATCTATCCTTCTCTTAGCACTAATTAATTGTTGCATCTGTTCTCCATCACTTCCTTGGACACATGGCACCATGATAGAGAGCTCTTCCCTTTTATCATGGATGCCTCCTGCACTGGAAGCTTCTTATGGGGTTTCTAGGTTTCAGGGTAATTCCTGTTTTTGAAGTGACAGTTTTCATAATAGTATTCTTCACAGGGCTTCTGTGAAAACAAATAAATAATAGGTATGAAAAGTTCACTTAGATCTTCTGAAGAAAAGTGCCCTATTAATTCAAGGTATTATTATCATTACTAATAAAAACAATCCAAAGCATTCATTTTCCTTGTCTCCAGACCAATAAATGGTCAGATCTCTACATCTCCCAAGAGAAAATTTGTTTATTGGATGAGAAATTGTGTTTGTTCTCATTGGACCCTGGGATTTCAGACTAATTTTAGACTTCTTTGTAAGCTTCATTCTTTAAGATAAAGCTATGCTTCTTATTTAGGGGATATATGACTTTGGAAGTTTGACTTGTGAAACCAACAATTTTTTTATAGTTTTGTTCTTTTGGGACCATCATTATTATTATTTATTAAGCTCAAAAACCATGCAGCAGTTTTATAGCCCCAAGTATTCATTACACTTTATATTAATATTTTACAATGACATCTGTCAGATTAGCTGCAGATTAATTTTTATTTTGCCAGATACAACATGAGAAAGTAATCAGAGCAGCTTATCCAAATACTAATAATAATTCAAAGCTTTTGCCTCTCACATTATAAAGGTAGTGATCATTATACCTCAAAAAATGTAAAAAAAAGTATTTGCTCCAAATTTTATGCTATTCAAATGAATTGGTAATCTTGTTTGGAGTCAATTTTAAAGTTATTAGACAGAAACATTATGTTTATAAGTAGATATATATGCATTTATATATGCACATCTGAGGCTGTCCTTAAATATACATGTATATATATATATATATATAAAATAGATATATGTTTATATACATGGAATAGATACATAAAAAAGTGTGCATGTGTCCACATATATGTACATGGGTTACATATACTATATATGCATATATTCAGTAGATCACAGCCACTCCTAGTTTTTATAATTGACTTGAAGAAGAAGTCCACAAGTCACCAATTCATTTGAATAATATTAAATTTGTAGAAAATACACATTGATATGCACCTAGTAATTATATACTTCTCTTTTTCACATTGCAACTTTTCCCATTACAGTTTTGCTGTATCACAGGTTGGCATAAGAAATTAAATGGAAATATTTTGAAGTTTTGTGGAAGTTACAAATGACATAGGAAAGTCAATAAATAACACAGAAAAGGTTTAAAAACTTAGAAATGCGTAATATATGCATAATATTGTATAGTATCAACACATTTTATCTTTTAATACCATAATTCTTCAGATTTCTTCTCTGGTATGAAGTGTCAACAAATTTTATGTTGATTTTCAGGATTATAGGAGGAACCATAACCATAAACCCCCAGGATGTGGAAAAGATAACTAATAGGTGAAGCTATCATATCCTAGGAGTATGTGCTGAATCAGCAGAAGTCTTCTAGGTATTTTTGTCAGGGCCCTTTGATTCTATGATATGTAAATTCCAAGAAAATTCCAAACAAGACCAGCAAATCACTAAATGGAATTTATAATTTTGCAATGAAATGGATATGTTAACTTTAGATTTTAAGTGACAACTTTGAAATCATTTGGTTTATGCTGATGAACTAAGTCTAAGTGGCATAGATAAGAATTAGTTTGCTCTCTCTCTCCAACCCTACAAAAGTGAGAACACAAACTCCTTTCCCTCAGCACTCTTCCATTTATATCTGCTCTTTGTTGCCTAATCTCACAACTCTAATCCATGGTAATATGAATAATATTCTCTGCTTCTCCCTCTCCCCATGCTCTTCCCCACTCTGCCTGGCTTCCTTTACCATTCAGCCTCTTTCACCATTTATCTCTGCTTTGTTTTGATTTGTCCCCAAACTTTCTTGCCTGATTAAGGTAGGACTACAGCCCCATTTCCCACTGCTATCATGGCTTTTCCCAGTGAGTATCCAAAGAACCAAGCCCTCATTTCATAATTCAATGGAGGAAGACCACTCCATTCTAATAATAGAGAGAAATAGTGCTTATATAAGAGAAGCTAGAACTATCAAGTAGTTTAGATGACTTAGTTCTCTCAAAGTAAGGTGAGAATTCACCTATTAGACCTGGGGGGACCAAAGGGTGGAGTACAAATTTTTGTTTTGGACTGGGTGGGAGCAAGATGGTTGGAAAGGGAGACAGATGGGGAGAAGGACTGAGATCTGGCATGGTGAGGATTCTTCCTCTGAAAAATAAGGAGATCTGGTTGAGTATTGTTTTAGGTACCTTCCAACTCTAAATATTATGGTCTTATAAGTCCCAATTTGAACAAATCAAGCAATCTTCCATTGGCAGATTTAGATTTAGGAGCTATTCTGTCTCTATGGCATTCAATTGACAGCATAAGATCAATAAATCAAATCAATAAACACATATTAAATATGTGCCTGGCATGTAGGAAGTTAGGTGATACAGTAGATAGAACTCTGGATCTGGAGTCAGGAAGAATATGAGTTCAAATCCTGATTCAGACACTTACTAGTCATGTGATTCTAGGCAGGTTACAACCTCTTTTTGCCTTGGTTATCTCGTCTATTAAATGGGTATAGTACTATCAACTAACTCAGAGTTATTGTGAGGATTAAATAAATTACCATGAGTGAAACACTTTTAGGAGGCAGCTGGGTAGTATAATGGATAGAGCCTTGGATCTGGAGTCAGAAAGGCTCCGAGTTAAAATCCTACCTCAGATACATATGTCTTTGTGACCCTGGGCAAGTCACTTAACCTCTTACTCTTCTGGAGAAGGAAATGGTAAAGCACTTCAGTATCTTTGCCAAGAAAACTCCATGGGCAGGATTATGCATGGGATTATGAATAGTTGGACATTATTGAATAACCAAACAAAAATAACCTGTGCTTAGCACTGTGTTAAATTGTGGGAATACAAAAATAAACTAAAGACAGTCTTGTCCTTAAAGAATTTATAATCTAATGGGAGGAAATTACTTAGAAAGAAATATACACAAAGCAAATTATATATAGGATAACTAGGAAAGAATAACAAAGGGAAGGCACGAGAATTAAGAAACATTGAGAAAGATTTCCTATAAAAGATGAGATTTCAGTTGACCTAAAAAGAAAAACAAGAAAATCATTAGGCAGAGTTGAGGAAGGTGAACATTCCAGAGAAAATGTCCAGATAAGAGATGCAAAATTTTGTTCTTGGAAGAGTCAAAAGATTAGTCACTGAATCTATGAGTAGGTAGTATGGAGTGAAGTCTAAGAACAATGGAAAGGCAGGAGGTGGCTAGGTCATGAAGAACTTTAAATGCTAAATGGAGGAGGAGAGAGCCTATGAAATTTAGGGTAGTGACATGATTGGATCTGCACTTTCAGAAAATTACTTTGATGAGTGAATGGAGGATAAGAGTGGAGTGAGGGGTGGCTAGGTGGCGCAGTGGATAGAACACTGGCCCTGGAGTCAGGAGCATCTGAGTTCAAATCTGACCTCAGACACTTAATATTTACCTAGCTGTGTAGCTTTGGGTAAGCCACTTAACCCTATTTGCCTTGCAAAAAAACCTAAAAAAAAAGAGTGGAGTGAGAACCCACCAGTTGATTGTTTCAGTAATGTAGGTATAAGGTAGTGAGGGCCTCTACCAGAGTAATGGCAATGACAGAAGAAAGAAGGGAGTGTATTTGATAGATGTTGCAAAGGACTTGAGGAAGAGATTGGATATGAGGGGTGTAAAAGAGTGAGGAGTTGAAGATGACTCCTAGGTTGTGAACCTGAGAACCTGGGATGATTATGTTGTCCTCCACTTAACTCATCATGTTGTATTTCTGGAGTAATATCAGCTAATGTTTTATTTCACAAACAAAATCTTCCTCTAGTGTTTGTTTTTTTCCCCTCAGAAAATTTGTATTGGCTTTTTTAAAATACATATTTTATTTTTAGGTTTTTGCAAGGCAAATGGGGTTAAGTGGCTTGCTCAAGGCCACACAGCTAGGCTGAGGTGGGATTTGAACTCAGGTACTCCTGACTTCAGGGCCAGTACTCTATCCACTGGCCCTGAATTTTAAGCAGTAATTCAACAAGCAGAAATTCTATTGGACACTTTTTGGAGATGTAATATATAGTAAAAAAAAGAATTGGATTAGGAAGACAGATATTAGTTCTGACTTTGCAAATATAGGTATATGTACAACTATATATATGAACTTGTCTATTTATGCATTTATGCATCTATTCTAAACTTTTGTTTCAAAACTGATATATTAGTCCATGCTTTTTTCCAGACTTTCTTCTATTTTCTTCCTCATCTTTGTTAATTTCTCTGTCATTTTCAACATTGTCAATAAACATTTTCTCCTAGATACTCTTCTTTCTCTAGGTTTTCACAACACTGCTTTCAGGACCACATCTATGGTATGTAGGGACTGGTACTATGATTGTTGTGCAAGGTCCTTGCCTATAAATCAGATCACTCTGGATGAGGAAAGATAGAATGATGAGAAGCTGGGAATCATAAAGACAATATTAAAATGGCAACATCGGGAGTAGTAGTATATCAGTGACCAGGAATGCATGATGGGGAATGATGACCTTTAGTCTATGAAGGAAAATATATACAAAACAAAGATTCTTTTATTTTATATTTTCATTTTTAAATTTTTAATTTTTATAGTATTTTATTTTTCTAATTAAATAAAAAGAAAAGTTTTAAGGTTCATTTAAGAATTTTGAGTTTCAAATTTTTTCTCTCTTCCTCACCTCTCCCCTCCCTAAGCAATCACGTAAAATAGATTTTCATATTAGTCATGTTGTGAAAGAAGAAACAGACAAAAAGAAAAAAAAATAAAGAGAAAATAGAACACTTCATTATGAATTTAGATTGCATCAATTCTTTCTCTGAATATAAACAGCATTTTTCCTTATAAATTCATTGTATTTCTAGGAATAGCCAAGTCATTTATAGTTGATCATCTTGCAATATTGTTATTATTTTGTACAGAGTTCTTCTACTTTTGCTCATTTAACAGTTCATATAAGTCCTTCTAGGGTTTTCTGATATCTGCTTGTCATTTTTTAATATGTGAAAGATTTTATTTATTTTGAATTTTATAATATTCTCCTAAATCTTGGTTCCCTCCCCCCCAAAGGCATTCTGTTAGTCTTTACATTGTTTCCATGCTATACATTGATTCAAATTGAATGTGTTGAGAGAGAAATCATATCCTTAAGAAGAAAAAAAAATAAAATATAAGAGGTTTCTCTTAGGACTTGATATTGGAGATCAAATTTTTCATTCAATTCTGATATATACATATACACATATATATTTATATATATATATATATGTATATATACCAGCTCCTAGTTTAATATACTACTTTTTTCAATTTTATTAATCTTACCTTTGGTTTTCAGGATTTCCTACTTGGCATTTAATTGAGGATTTTAAATTTATGCTTTTTCTAATTTTTTTTAACTGTCTGCTCAATTCGTTGATCTGCCCTTTCTCTTTTATTGATGGAAGTATTTAGAGATATAAAATTTCTCCCAAGTACTGCTTTGGGTTGCATCCCACAAATAATGGTATGTTGTTTCAATATTTTTGGGATGAAATTATTGATCTGTTCTTTGACCCACGCATTCTTTAGGATTATATTGTTTTTTTCCAGTTAATATTTAATCTATCTTTCCACTGACTTTTATAATATTATGATCTGAAAAGAATGCTAATATTTCTGCTTTTCTACATTATATTATGATGTTTTTATGCCTTAATACATATTCAATTTTTGTGTCACTGTGGTATAGTATAGGGCATCCTTTCAATTTTCTCCAGATGTATATCATAACTAATTTTTCTAAAAATCTATTTACCTCCTTATTTCTTGTTTATTTTTGGTTAGATTTATTTAGTTCTGAAAACAGAAAGTTGAGGTTCCTCACTACCATAAATTTTACCTTCTTTCTACCTTCTCCTTTAAGAATTAGTATTGATATTACTTCATTGGCTATGGTACCTTTTAACAAGATAATAGTTATCCTCCATTCCTCTTTTAATTAGATCTATTTTTTGCTTTTGCTTTGTCTGAGATTGTGATTGCTATCTTTTTTCCCCTTTAGCTGAAGTATACTAGATTCTGCTCCATCTTCTTAGCTTTACTCTTTGTGTGTGTCTCTGCTTTACATTTTTCTTGATCCTAATATATTA
Source organism: Macrotis lagotis (assembly GCF_037893015.1). Lineage (NCBI taxonomy): Eukaryota > Metazoa > Chordata > Mammalia > Peramelemorphia > Peramelidae > Macrotis > Macrotis lagotis. The sequence continues at coordinate 154,020,169 of NC_133666.1, forward strand.
CAGGATTCTGCTCTTTTCATTTTATCGATAAGTTCATCCCCTTAACATTCAAGTGTTACCACTACTAATTGTGCATTTCCATTTATTCTATTTTTACTTCTGTTTATACTTCTCTTTTTCCTTTTACCCTTTCCTTTCTCACCAATGTTTTGCTTCTGACTCCCATTTCTCCCAATCTGCCCTTCCTTCTGTCAGTCTCCTTCCCTTTTCTTAACTTCCTCTCTTTCTACTTTCCTATAGGGTAAAATAGATTTCTATACCCAACTGATTTCTATTCCCAACTGCTTGCTATTCCATCTTTGAGCCAATTCCCACCTTCTATCTCTCCCTCCTCTGTAATAGTTCTATTACACCTTATTATGTGAAATAATTTATCCCATTTTACCTCCTCTTTCCTTCTACTCCAAGTACAATCCTCTTTCTCACTCAATTTTTTTATACCCTACATCAAAGTCACTTTATAACGGTATACTCCTCCTAACTACATTAATAGTGATACAGTTTTTTTTGCATGATACAGTTTTTAAGAGTGATAAGTATTATCTTCCTGTGTAGAGAGGCACAATTTAATCTTATTGAATCTCTAGTGCTTTCTCTTTTTACATTTTTATGCTTCTCTTGAGTATTTGTATTCAATTTGTATTTGAAGATAATTTTCTTTTTGTTCAGCCCTGATCTCTTCATCAAGAAAATTTAAAAAATATATGATGTCAGCCTCTAGTCACATGTATACACACCATTCTATTTCCCCCACCCCCAGTTGCTGAGTTCAATGAGGGTAAACTAACAACAGCAACATTTTTTTGCCTCCACAGCATCTCTCACATCTATCCCAGCCTCTCATATTTTCCACTCACAATGCAACCAAACTAATCTCATCTCTTTTACCTGAACTATTTCAATAACATCTTAATCGATCTCCTTTGATTCATTCTCATCTTTATCTAAAAATCATACTCAATTTCATTGATTGACTATTCCCCCCCCCCCTTGCATTATTTGCCCCGCTTCATTAGAAGACGATCCTTGGTTGTAGTCCTGGTTCCTTTGCTTTCTAGAATATCATATTATATGTTCTTTGAAATGTAGAAGCTACTAAATTCTGTTTAATCCTTACATTGACTCCATAATATTTGAATTGTTTCTTTCTGACTGCTTGCAATATTTTTGCCTTGACCTGAGAGTTCTTGAATTTGGCTATAGTGTTCTAGGATTTTCATTTTGGGCAATTTTCTTTAATAATTTCACGAAGTATGATGTCCAAAGCCTTTTTTTGATCATGCTTTTTACATAATTCAATAATTCTTAAATTATACTTCCTAATCCATTTTCCAGATCAATCATTTTTCTAATGAAATATTTTATATTTTTTCCCATTTTCATTCTTTTTAAATTGATTTTTAATATTTTATGGAGTCATAAACTTCCTCTAGCTCCATCCAAATTTTTAAGGAATTATTGTATGGTTAGATTTTTTTTGACCTTTTTTTTTAAGGAGTTGTTTTCTTCAGTAGATTTTTTTGTATACCTTTCCCCATTTTTGTTTTTCTTTCAGGAAATTTTTGATCTTTTCATGATTCTCTTACATCATTCTCATTTCTTTTCTCAATTTTTCTTCTGTCTCTCTTTCTCATATGATTTTTAAAGTCACTTTTAGTTATTCCAGGAGTTTTATTGGGTCTGAGACTAATTTTAATTTTCTTTGAGTTTTTGATAGTAGGAGGTGTTTTTGGTGCACTGTTTTCCTTGTCTGAGTTTATGTTTTGATCTCCCCTATAACCATAATAACTTTCAATGGTCAGATTCTTTTTCTCTTGCTTATTCTTTTTTCCAGCCTATTTCATTACTTTTAAAGTTAAGCTCTGTTTCTGAGATTGAGGGGGCACCCTACCAAGCTTTTTGTTCTGGGAACTGGAACTCCTGGTTGCTAATCTGGTATTATGCTTTGACTTCAGGGGACATGGCCATTTGTTCAACATTATGCTTAGGCTCAATGAAGATCTGCCCATTCACTTGATGCTGTGCTGGTGTCCTATGGCTAGGATGTGGGGAGGGGAGACCTGGCCACTTAACTGCTGTTGCACCACATCTGGGGCCTCAGTCATTGACCTGTCTTGGAATTGAGGACCTCTTACTGGATTACAGAGGTAGGATCTATTGGCATACTGCCTGCCCTGTACTGTACTTCCCTTTGACCCTAGGGAGATATATCTTTTCTGCTTATCTTACAAATTGCCTTAGACTAGAAGAGTGTTTTATGCCTTCCTTTTCAGAATTCATTTTGAAGTTTAACTTTATAGTTGTTGGAGGTGAATAGGAAGAGTTCAGGCAATTTCTTGCTTACTTCACCATCTTGACTCCAGGAAATCCCAGAAGCAAAATTCTTAAAATTTTCATGTAATATCTTGAGAAATATAATACCCATAGGCAATCTCTAGAACTTAATGAGTTTCTAAAATTCAAAATGGTAGCAAAAGAAAATATGATCAAAAAGGAAGAATAGTATCAGAAAGAAAGAGTAACATGACTTTTGGACCACAAAAGATAATTCAGTTTTTGATAAAGTATTTCATATAGTTTATAATCAAACTCAGAGATCTTACTGAATTTGGACAACCTGTTGATCTCTGGAAAAAAGTTCAGGAACAGATACTTCTTTAAGCATAAATAGTAAAAAAAATGTGTAAGTACAACAAATAAAAGTGCAACAAAGTTTTAAGACATTGCTATTCGTGCAAAACACCAGGAACTTTTTTATTTCTTTCTCCCACCCACCTCACTCATCTTTCTTTACCTACTAACATAAAATTCACTCTTTTGATTTTCTAAACTAAATATAAACAGCTCTCCTTTTTCTTATTTTCTTTTGTGACTTTTCCCTTACTGTCCTTTTCATATGATTTTTTTCAAAAGTTTCCTGTTACTTAAAAACTAATCTCTTATTTTTCCACATCTTTTCTTTTGCATTTTCTTTTTATGACAACCTATTTGGTTATGATTATGAGATTTTAATCATACTTTTAATATCTACTCCTGACACAGCTTCACAATTCTTTTAGGGAGGGGCATCAACTCCTTACAATTTCCAAGTTTTTTTCCTATTCAATTTTTAAAAAGTCATCACATAATAAATAGCAAATGATTCTTCTTCAGGTACTAGAATAAATTTCAATCCTCTTCTGATTGAGAGTCAACCAGAAAGCTCTAACATAGTCCAAAGTTGAAGTGATGAAGACCTGCACCAGGATGTCATGTCTGGATAGAGAAGGGGAAGATAACAAAGGATATTGTAAAGGTATAAATGACAGGACTTGGCAACACATTGGGTATGGGGATGAGTAGAAGGAGTTGATGACACAATAGTTGTGAGTCTGAAAGACTGGGATGCGAGTGACACCTTCAACAATGTTGAAAGTAAGGAAGAGGGAAGGACTTCAGTGAGAAAATAATGAATTCAGCTTAGGGCAATATTAAATTTAAGATATCGTCAGGACCTACAGATTGAGATATTCAGTAGTCATTTTCTTTTCTTTTTTTATTGGTTTTTTTTTCTTTTTTAAATTTTTATTAAAGATATTATTTGAGTTTTACAGTTTTCCTTCAATCTTGCTTCCCTCCCCCCACCTCCACCCCACAAATAGCACTCTGTCAGTCTTTACTTTGTTTCAATGACGTACCTCGATCCAAATTGGGTGTGATGAGAGAGAAATCATATCCTTAAAGAGAACAGAATTCTCAGAGGTAACCAGATCAAACAATAAGACATCTGGGTTTTTTTTCCGAATTAAAGGGAATAGTCCTTGTACGTTGTTCAAACTCCACAGCTCCTTATCTGGATACAGATGGTACTCTCCTTTGCAGACAGCCAAAAATTGTTCCCAATTGTTGTGCTGATGGAATGAGCAAGTCCTTCAAGGTTGAACATCACTCCCATGTTGCTGTTAGGGTGTACAGTGTTTTTCTGGTTCTGCTCATCTCACTCAGCATCAGTTCATGCAAATCCCTCCAGGTTTCCCTGAAATCCCATCCCTCCAATAGTATTCCATGACATACATACATATACCACAGTTTGCTAAACCATTCCCCAATTGAAGGACATTTACTGGATTTCCAATTCTTTGCCACCACAAACAGGGCTGCTATAAATATTTTTGTACAAGTAATGTTTTTACCCTTTATCCTCATCTCTTCAGGGTATAGACCCAGTAGTGGTATTGCTGGGACAAAGGGTATGCACATTTTTGTTGCCCTTTGGGCATATTTCCAAATAGCTCTCCAGAAGGGTTGGATGAGTTCATAGCTCCACCAACAGTGTAATAGTGTCCCACATTTCCCACATCCCTTCCAACAATGATCATTATCCTTCCTGGTCATACTGGCCAATCTGAGAGGTGTGAGGTGGTACCTCAGTGAAGCTTTAATTTGCATTTCTCTAATAATTAATGATTTAGAGCATTTTTTCATATGGCTATGATTGCTTTGATTTCCTCATCTGTAAATTGCCTTTGCATATCCTTTGACCATTTATCAATTGGGGAATGGCTTTTTGTTTTAAAAATCTGACTCAGTTCTCTGTATATTTTAGAAATGAGTCCTTTGTCAGAATCATTAATTGTAAAGATTGTTTCCCAATTTACTACTTTTCTTTTGATTTTTATTAGATTGGTTTTACCTGTGCAAAAACTTTTTAATTTAATGTAATCGAAATCATCTCATTGGTTTTTAGTGATGATCTCCAATTCTTCCTTAGTCATAAACTGTTCCCCTTTCCATAGATCTGACAGGTAGACTAGTCCTTGATCTTCTAATTTGCTTATAGTATTGTTTTTTATGTCTATGTCCTGTAAACATTTGGATCTTATCTTGGTAAAGGGTGTGAGGTGTTGGTCTAATTGAAGTTTCTTCCATACTAACTTCCAATTATCCCAGCAGTTTTTATCAAAGAGGGAGTTTTTATCCCGGTGGCCTGACTCTTTGGGTATATCAAACAGCAGATTACTATAATCCTCTCCTGCTTTTACACCTAGTCTATTCCACTTGTCCACCACTCTATTTCTTAGCCAATACCAAACAGTTTTGATAACTGATGCTTTATAATATAATTTTAGATCTGGTAGTGCTAAGCCACCTTCGTTTGCATTTTTTTTCATTAAGCTCCTGCCAATTCTTGACTTTTTATTTATCCATATGAATTTACTTACAATTTTTTCTAGCTCATTAAAGTCATTTTTTTGGAATTTTGATTGGTAGGGCACTAAACGGATAGTTTAGTTTTGGTAGAATTGTCATTTTTATTATATTAGCTCGACCTATCCATGAGCAGTTGATATTTGCCCAGTTATTTAAATCTGATTTAAATTGTGTGAGAAGTGTTTTATAATTGTTTTCAAAAAGATTCTGAGTCTGTCTTGGCAAATAGACTCCCAAGTATTTTACACTGTCTGAGGTTACTTTGAATGGGATTTCTCTTTCTAGCTCTTCCTGCTCTTTCTTGCTAGACATATATAGAAAAGTTGAGGATTTATGAGGGTTAGTTTTATAACCTGCAACTTTCCTAAAATTGCTAATTGTTTCCATTAGTTTTTTAGATGATTTCTTGGGATTCTCTAGGTAGACCATCATGTCATCTGTGAATAGTGAGAGTTTTGTCTCTTCTTTCCCAATTCTAATTCCTTTAATTTCTTTTTCTTCTTTAATTGCTGATGCTAACATTTCTAATACAATATTGAATAGTAGTGGTGATAATGGGCACCCTTGTTTAACCCCTGATCTTATTGGGAATGCCTCTAGCCTCTCCCCATTGAGTATAATGCTTGTTGATGGTTTCAGATAGATACTGCTCATTATTTTAAGGAACAGTCCATTTATTCCTACACTCTCTAGTGTTTTTAATAGGAATGGATGCTGTATTTTGTCAAAAGCTTTTTCAGCATCTATTGATATGATCATATGGTTTCTGATTGGTTTGTTATTGATATAATTGAGTATACTAACAGTTTTCCTAATATTGAACCAACCCTGCATTCCTCGAATAAATCCTACTTGATCATAATTTATTATCCTAGTGATGACTTGTTGTAGTCATTTTGCTAAGATTTTATTTAGGATTTTTGCATCTATATTCCTGAGGGAAATAGGTCTATAATTTTCTTTTTCTGTTTTAACTCTTCCTGGTTTAGGTAGCAGTACCATATTGGTTTCATAGAAAGAGTTAGGCAGAGTTCCATCTTTCCCTATTTTTCCAAAGAGTTTATACAGGATTGGAACCAATTGTTCCTTAAATGTTTGGTAGAATTCACTTGTGAATCCATCAGGCCCTGGAGATTTTTTTTAGGGAGTTCACTAATGGCTTGTTGAATTTCTTTTTCTGAGATAGGGTTGTTCAGGTATTTAATCTCTTCTTCATTTAACCTGGGAAACTTATATTTTTGTAAATATTAATCCATTTCACTTAGATTATCAAATTTATTGGCATGAAGTTGGGCAAAATAATTTTTTAATTATTACTTTAATTTCTTCCTCATTGGTGATGAGTTCACCTTTTTCATTTATAATACTAGCAATTTGGTTTTCTTCTTTCTTTTTTTTAATCAAATTGACCAGAGGTTTATCAATTTTATTGGTTTTTTCATAATACCAACTTTTGGTTTTATTATTAATTCAATAGTTTTTTTGCTTTCAATTTTATTAATTTCTCCTTTGATTTTTAAAATTTCTAATTTGGTATTTGATTGGGGATTGTTGATTTGTTCTTTCTCTAATTTTTTTAGTTGCATGTTTAGTTCATTGATTTTCTCTTTCTCCAATTTATTCATATAAGCATTTAGAACTATAATATATCCCCTGAGAGTTGCTTTGAATGAATCCCATAGGTTTTGGTATGTTGTTTCATTATTATCATTATCTAGGATAAAATGGTTAATTCTTTCTACAATTTGTTTTTTGGTCCACTCATTCTTTAAGATGAGGTTATTCAGTTTCCAATTTGCTCTGGGTCTATATCTCCTTGGCCTAGTATTGCATATGACTTTTATTGCATTGTGATCTGAGGAAGATGTATTCACTATTTCTGCCTTTCTGCAGTTGATCATTAGGTTTTTATGTCCTAGTACATGGTCAATTTTTGTATAAGTTCCATGTACTGCAGAGAAAAAGGTATATTCCTTCCTATCCCCATTCAGTTTCCTCCATAAGTCTACGGTATCTAATTTTTCTAACAATCTATTTACCTCCCTAATTTCTTTCTTGTTTGTTTTATGATTTGATTTATCTAGATCTGATAATGGGAGGTTGAGGTCTCCTACTAGTAGAGTTTTGCTGTCTATGTCTTCCTGTAATTTTTTCAGCTTCTCCTCTAAGAATTTGGGTGCTGTCCCACTGGGTGCATATATATTCAATAATGAAATGACTTTTTTGTCTATAGTACCTTTTAGGAGGATAAAGTTTCCTTCCTTATCTCTTTTAAAGCTATCTATTTTTGCTGCTGCTTTGTCTGAGATAAGGATTGCTACCCCTGCTTTTTTTACTTCAGCTGAAACAAAATATATTTTGCTCCAACCTTTTACCTTTACTCTATATGTATCTCTCTGCTTCAAATGAGTTTCTTGTAAGCAGCATATTGTAGGATTCTGGTTTTTAATCTACTCTGCTATTTGCTTACATTTTAAGGGAGAGTTCATCACATTCACATTTAAGGTTATGATTACTAATTCTTTATTGCCCTCTGTGCTATCTTCCCTCTGTATTTTTCCCCCTTTCCCACCCTTTTATCCATATTCCCCAGTATTTTGTTTTTGAATACTACCCCCTTCAGTGTGTTTGCCCTCCTATATCGCTCCCTCCCCTTTCTTTCCCCTTTCCCTGTTCCCTTCCCTTCCTTTTGTTATTTCCCCTTATTTCCTCCACTCCCCTTCCCTTTCTCCATCCTCCCCTCCCCTTTTCCCCTTTTACTTCTTGAAAGGTTAGATGTTTTATAAGTTAACTGAGTATGCGTAGGTCGACTTTAGGCCAAGTCTGATGAGAAGAAGATTCTGGTGTTTCTCCTCTACTCCCTTCTTCCCCTCTATTACCATAGGTTTTTTGTACCTCTTAGTGTAATGAGATTTGTCCCATTCAATCCCTTCCCTCCTCCCGTCTCTTTCCTGTCCCCCTTTTTAGGGAGGTAGTGTATTTTTTTTTTAGATCATTCTATCTAAGTCATAGAAAATTCTGAGTGTCTGTCCCTTCTAGTTCAGTATATTCTGTTGAATAGAGTCCAAATTCCTGAGAATTATTAGTCTTTCTCCCCAGTGGACTTAAAGCCAGTTACATCCCATTAGATATCAGTCTCATGGATAGGTCATGGATGTCCAGCATTTCTGGCTAGGTATATTCTCTCTGTTAGAGTTACATTTCTCAGGATTCTCAGGATTTATGAGAGTCTCTACCCCCCCCCCCCCCCATGCTGGGCTATAGCCAGTTTCAACTTGCTGGATTGCATTTTTTTCCTTTTACCGCCCCCCCCTTTTTTTTACCTTTTCATGTGTCTCTTGAACCACCTGTTTGATATCCAAATTTTCTGTTTAGCTCTGGTCTTTTCATCAGAAATTTTTGGAATTCTTCCATTTTGTTAAATGTCCATCTTTTTCCCTGGAAGAGAAGGCTCAGCTTTGCAGGGAAGTAGATTCTTGGCTGCATTCCAAGCTCCCGTGCCCTTCGAAATATCTCCTTCCAGGCCCTTCATTCCCTTAAAGTTGATGCAGCCAGGTCCTGCGTGATCCTTACTGTGGCTCTTTGATATTTAAATTGTTTTTTTCTGGCTGCTTGCAGGATTTTCTCTTTTATCTGATAGTTCTGGAGTTTGGCCACAACATTCCTTGGCGTTTTCCTTTTAGGATCTTTTTCTGGTGGGGATCGATGCACTCTTTCAATAACTACTTTGCCCTCCGATTCCATGATGTCAGGGCAGTTTTCCATCACTTAGATCCTGTAATATTAAGTCCAGGCTTTTTTTCTCTTCAATGTTTTCAGGAAGTCCTATAATTTTCAGGTTTCCCCTTCTCAATCTATTCTCGAGGTCAGTGGTTTTGTTGATGAGGTATTTCACATTTGCTTCTATTTTTTTCTATTTTTTGATTTTGTTTAACTGACTCTTTCTGTCTCATGGAGTCATTAGTTTCTGTAGACTCCATTATTTTTTTGGGGGGAAGAGTTTTCCTCATTAACCTTTTCCAATTGGTCGATTCTACTTTTGAAAGAGCTTTCTATTTGACCAATTGAGGTTTTGAGAGAATTAATTTCTTTTTGCATTTGCTCATTTGAGGATCTGAGAGAATTATTCTCATTTTGCAAGGTATTAATTGTCTCCCCCAAATTTTCCAGTTGATTTTTAAACTCCTTCCTTATTTCTTCAAGGAAGTCTTTCTGTGCTGGAGACCAGATTGTATTCTCCTCAGGGGTTCCAGGTCTCTCTGGGTTGGGGTCTTTCCCTTCCAGGAATTTTTCTATGGATCCACCTTTCAGCTGACCCTTCTTCATTATGCTAAGACCTTGAGTTGGGTGGGGCTGGTTCACCTGGGCTTGGGATCTCTAAAGGCTTTACTGAGTGCAGTTTCTCTGGCTGGCCAGTAGGAGGTGCTGGTTGCCCTCTCCGGAGTGTCTGTGACCTTGGTTGGGAGGCCTTCTCCCTTTGCTTGAGGGAGGGAATTGGAGCTATTGAATTCTTTTGCCTTCAATCAATAGTGGGCTTTACCCTGGCCTGAGGTCATTTCTCAGCTGGGCTGGTTCTTTTTCTCACACACCTGGGCCTGAGGCAAAAATAATTTGCATTTGTTTGAGAAGAGGCCTCAGTGCAATGGAAGCCTGGGCTCAGAGTTTCTCAGACCTGAGGAGCCCAAGGATAGTGTCCACAGCTCTCCTGCACCAGACCTCTCCCCACAGCCCCTTTCCCAAGCTCCAGGGGGACAGCACCAACACCAGCACCTCTGCTTCCCCGCGGACCCAAGCCCCCTTTGTCCAGCCCCATGGCTGATCCAGCAGGTCCGGCTCTCGGGCCCTCAGACTCCCGGTTCCGATTCAGCTGATCTTCCCTGGGAGCTCAGATTAACCTACTGGTACTCAGCCAAGGCTGCTGCGGGAGACAAATCCTGAGCTAGATTTTCCTCTCCTGGCTTTTCTTTCTGGGTTTCCTGGTTCGGATTTCTTTTAAGAGGTTTGTTTCATGTGATAGATGGGGAAGAGATCAGGAGACTTTAGAACTGTGCCTGTCTTCTCTCCGCCATCTTGGCCCCCATTTCCAGTAGTCATTTTCAAATAGGAATCTGGAGTTTAGGACAGACATGAGAACTGAATGAATTGATATGAGAATCATTTGGAAAAAGATAACAATTGCATCCATGGGAGCTGGTGAGATAGTAGAGAGGGAGAAGTGAAGAATGTCAAGGAGAAGGGAGTGATTAGCTATGTCAAAGGTGGAAAAGAAGTGAAAAAAAAGGATAAGGACTGAGAGAAGACCATAAAGATTGGTAACTTTGGAACTGAATCGTGAAATAAGAAATGAGATTGCAGTTAAGAAGAAAATGAGAGGACAACAAGTGGAGGCATTCATTGTATATGGCCTTTCAAGGACTTCAGACACAAAAAGGGAAGAGATATAGAACAATATGTATCAGTGACAGATCAAATGACTTTTTAAAGGAAGTTTTTCTGAAGCTGTTAATTGACAAATAATAGTTTTTTTCAAAACTATATGGAATGTCATATAGAATGTCATATATGTCAAAACATATAGAATGTCAATAAGTTATAAGTGCTGAAGAAGATAGAAACAGAAGATAGAAGACAGAAAAGTTCTCAAGTTTCCAGAGCCACAAAACCTTTGCAATCTAATAACTTCTTTACTTTGTCAGTTATCACAGATTCATTAAGATTTATGTTTTTGAACTATGGAGTATGAATACAAACCAAAGTATACTACTTTCCATTTTGCAAAATTTTTTTTATGTTTTTTCCATTGCTCTGATTCTTCTTTCACAACATGACCAATATGAATGTATCTTTAACATAGTTATACATGTATAATGTATGTTATCCTGCATACAGATGCCAGCCCAGAGGGCTTAGAAGAACCAAAAAAAAGCAATGGCTATGGAAAAACATTTGTATTTACTTGAAAAAGACTTAGTGATTGAAAGATTTGCTGTCTTGATTGTTCCATACTTATGCATTATTTCTATAACATGTTTCTTATAAATTTTATATGGTCACTGAAGTGGTATATCAAATGATGATTGCATTTACAAAGTCCATTTTATTTATTTCCATGCACATTTTCTGTGAATGATAATGTGAGAAATATTAGTATTTATTGTGCTGCTTGTATTGTATTGTGGAAATAAGCTTAAGATGGCTGATTTCTCATGATACTGGCAAACTTCCTTGGGAAGAAATGTAGCCCATCATTCAGGATCGAGGTCAACACTTTTATAAGATTTCTTTATCTCATCCTCTCCTGCCTTCTTCAGTTGGTTGTTCAAACTTTCTATAATGGGGGTGGCTAGGTGGCACAGTGGATAGAATACCAACCTTGGAGTCAGGAGCACCTGAGTTCAAATCCAGCCCCAGACACTTAGTAATTGCCTAGCTGTGTGGCCTTGGGCAAGTCACTTAACCCTATTGCCTTGCCTTGCAAAAACCTACCCCCCCCCAAAAAAAATTCTCTATAATGTCTGGGTTCTCCTAAGTTTACTGTTTCATTTCCTAGTCCCTATAAAACAAGTTCCTTTCATACTTAAAAATCTCCCATTATCTACTTAAATTACCTTCCTATTTCTCTCTCTCCTCTTTCTCATCCAAAATCCTATAAAATTATTTATAATTGCTACCTCCATTTTGTTTCCTCTCTCTCATTGCTCAACCACTGGTGATGTTAATTTTAACAAGTCTGATGACTTTTTTCTTTTTTCTTTTTTGCAAGGCAATGGGGTTAAGTGACTTGCCCAAGGTCACATAGCTATGATGACTTTTTTTTCAATCTTCATCTTTTTTGACCTCCCTTAGGATTTGACATTGTTGATTCTACCCACTCCTGTCCACATTTTTATTGATGTGCTCTCTTTCTGGACTTTTTCCGACACTTCTCTGTCTTGGTTCTTTATCTCTCTATTTGACTACTCTTCTCAGTATCCTTTATTGGATCATTCTCCATGTCTACTAGCTGTGGCTATATTATAGCTTTGCTTTTTCTCTCTATTATTTTTCATTTAATGACTCCACTAATTAGAATGGTACAGTAAAATCTTTATCCATCCTACTCTGTTCAGCTCTTGGAATCAGAGACATCCATTATTTGCTTGTAAATTTGTTCCTTCTTCAGCCATTGTTTACCATGGAATGACACCTTTATTTGCAGGTCCCTCCTTCATTCCTTCTCACTGTATCCATAATTCAAAACTGCTAATTTGTGCCTGTCCCTATATGTTGTATGAAGTTAGAGCTTCTCTGCACTGGACTGAGACCTCTTCTTGTCCCAGTACACAGCCTTCTTATTTCTGCTTCTGTGCACTGGAATTCTCTGAGAAGAGTACACCCATGGTTAGCCCCTATCTTCATTGTCTTCATAGATCTCTCTGTCAAACTTCTTATGCTGACTTGGCCTGGAAATATGATTCAATGTGATTTTTCTTCCCCTTGGATATCCCTAACAGGACTCAGTTTGGTGCATTTTCTGGCTCTTTGTGGAGTAATGATGTCAAGAGAAACTCAAATGTACTTGACCTTGCTTCCTCCCAAAATCTGACTGTGTTGCTTCCTTGCTCAATGAATGTCACAGACTTTCTATTACTTCTAGGATTAAATATAAAATTCTCTGTCATTTAAGGTTCTTCATTATTTGATTCTAATCTATCTAATTACAACAATTATTTCCCTTTACAAATGCTATGGTTAGACCATTATTCTTTATAAATGACTCTTCATCACCAAAGACTGATTGATTTTCAGTGACCATTCCTGATGCCTGAAATGTACTTTACTTCCACTTCTTAGAATCCCTTCAAAACTCAGTTCAAGTACTACCTTCTAAATAAAACCTTATTTAGATTATTCCAAATGCTTGTGTCTTCCCTTTGTGGAAGTATCTTGAAACCTTTTCAGTCTCTCTCAAGAAATACTAATAAATACATTATTCCCAAGGTTAAAGGGCTTTCCAGAACTGTCTCCAAAAGAAGATTAGATAGGTCAGAAAACACTAGACTAAGAGTAGAAACAAAACTTTTTGTCCTAACAAAACAATTTTGTGCTTTGCTTTAAAATCATTGACTTCCCCATCCTGTGAAGTATTTGACCTGGGAACCACCTAAGAGAAGTACCCTCTTTTCTTCTCAAGAGGGAAATACCCTCTTTTTTCATTCAGAAAGGATTAAAGCATTTATCTTTTGATAAATTTAATTTAATTTAATAGTTCTAGTTGAAGATTAAGTGACTTCTGCTCTACAATCTTAACCTAGCTTCATGTTTTGAAATATTGTGATCTTTTTCTTGATCAAGATTCTTATAAATATCACGTGAGTTTTCTTGAAATAGAAATAGATGTTTGAAGGCATGGAAAGACATGCCAGTTTGGACATCTCTGTAAACTGAATCATGGTGGTGAAACTGGGGAGAGTCAGAAGCACAGTTGGGAGGGCAGTAATAGAAGTAAGGACAATAATAATAATAATAATAATAATAATAATAATAATAATAATAGCTGATTGATACCAATGCTAGATCTATATCTAAAAAAATCATAAAAATGGGGAAAGTCCCACTTGTTCAAAAATATAGCAGCTCTTTTTTGTAGTGGCAAAGAATTGGAAATTGAGGGAATGTCCATCAGTTGGAGAATGACTCTTCAGTTATGATATATGAATGTTGTAGAATGTTTCTATAAGAAACCATGAATTCTCAAACTTTAGAGAAACATGTAAAGAATTACACAAATTTATACTGAGCAAAGGGAATAGAACCAAGAGAACATTGTACACATTAACAACAACATTGTGAATTGATCAGTTATGATGGATATAGCTCCTCTTAGCAATTCAGTGATCTAGGGCAACTCTGGAAGACCTATTATGGACAATGCTATCCACACCCAGAGTGAAAAAAAAGAAAAATTTTTTATGTGATTGAACATGTATAAAACATATTTAAACTATATCAGATATAACTATATTAGAGTGTACAAACAAAGATTGTTTACTGTGTCAAGGAGAGGGAAAGAAGAAGAGATGAAGGAAGGGATAGAAGTTGAAACTCAAAAACTTTTAAAAATGTTAAAAAAGATGAGGATGCAATTGGAGAACAACAAATATTATATTAAATAAAGAATAATAATTAAAGAGCTGAGATTTCCATAGTGTTTTAGTTTGAAAATATTTCATATATATTATTTCCTATTATGGAAAGACACTAAAAACATCACAAAGATAAGGATTTAGTTAGAAAATGTGGAAAAAAGTAAAGGAATTAATGGAAGGGAAATATTTAGTATGAAAAAAATGAAAATATTTAATTACTTCTTTAGAACTGCTATTAATTTGTTTCTGAAAAAACCCTGCTAATAAACTATGATAAGAAAACTTTGAGTTCCCTGCAATAAAAAAAATTGCATAAACTGAAGGCACTGACTAGCACATGGTGGTGATTTTATATAAAAATTCAAAGAAAAAGGTGTTATCATAATTGAAATGAAGAATGTGATATTTTCAGCCTTTCATTTATTCAATAGAAACAAAGAAATCTATTTGCATAACCATTCTTCCAGGCACCCAAAGTCACAGAGTTATCCCCAATTCTCACTCCTACTTCTACCCACATATCTATTAAATTGCTAAATCATTTGTATTTTTTTGCCTCCACAGCATCTCTCACATCTATCCCAGCCTCTCATATTTTCCACTCACAATGCAACCAAACTAATCTCATCTCTTTTACCTGAACTATTTCAATAACATCTTAATTGATCTCCTTTGATTCATTCTCATCTTTATCTAATCCATCAGCAATGTGGTCGACAAATTGATATTCCCAGAACTTCCCTGCTCTAAAAAGCTTCAAAGTTTCTTGATTGCCTCTAGGACAAAATACAAACTCCACTGTTTGACCTTTAATGTCCTCCACAATTTGTCTCCAACTTGTCTTAACAGGAAGATTGGGGTGTGGGGGCATTTAAGGAAGACTAGATTTCTGTTGCAAGGGCTTGCTGAGCCTTTTTTATGGCTGCTCTTCCATCTTTGGTGTCTGCTTAGCATTCAGTTCTCACCTGTGGTTTCAAGAAGCTGTAGAATGAACAGTGGCCACACCCCTGTAGAACTATCTGGGGAAACAGGCTAAACCAGGTTAAGAGTAACCTACAGACTGCAAACTTGTTGGTGAGTTGGGGGGTGTCTACCCCAAGCATGTGAAAATTTTTTCCAGCAGAATGGGTGAATGAAAACAATTTGTTACCAGGGTCATGAAGAAGGGTGAAGCAGGCACTATGGAATACTTAGAGCTTGGTCACACATCAAAGATGCATTGAAGATGCATCCTGGGTCACCCACCACCAGTCATCCTGACTTTTGACTTGCCACTGAACTTTAAAGACTAGAGGAGAGAGTATGGTGTATAGCTTTATGCAGATATGCCTCTTAAATCCAATTTATGCAGTCAAGACATCACTTGATGATGTCATTGATCCTCTTCAATATGAAGGGTAAACTAACAACAATAGACTGATTGTACTTTTCTGTCTCTCACCCACTTGATGTAACAAAACTGGTCCTTTTATTCTTCCTTTTTTAGATGACATTCCATTTTTCTATCTCTGTGTCTTTTGCCCAAGTAATCCACCAAATTTTAAATGTTCTCTTTTTCACCTTGCCTCTTAGAATCTCTAATTCCTTTCAACATTTAAGTACTTTGTCCAAGAAATTCCCTAAGTTGTTCCCACACTCCTTCCTTATCTTGTATATATTTGACATTTACTATTTTTGTGTAAGTTCAGCTCTACACTCCATTAGTGTAGGACTCTCTTCTCATTGAGACAAATATCCCATCTGCATAAAGTTTGGGACAGAATTGATGAAAGGGTTTCTTCTAGCTTCTGGCTTTTAGAGAGATAATGTATGATGTCAGCCTCTAGTCACATGTATATATGCCATTCTATTTCCCCCACCCCCAATTGATGAGTTCAATGAGGGCAAGTATTACTTTATTTTTGACATATCCCTAGAGCCTAGAGTGGTGCCTGTCTCACAGCAAATGCTTGATACTTACTGAGTTGAATTGATTGTAGCCTAAATTGATGGAAAGAGGTAGAGGTATTTACAAAATGTTCCATTAAGCTTTCAATTGTTTTATATGAGTTGGGGAACTCAGCATTTAAGGGAGGATAATGAACACATTTGTGGAAAAGGAAAGGCTTACTAACATATTTCAGCTTATTTTCAGGAATGTTTTGATGTCAAAAAATATCTGCATCTTTCCAGAATTTGGGAACAGGAAAAAAAAAATTACCATCTAGATAAGAGGCATCCAATTGACTGGCCCTGAACTGCAAAATCATCTGGATATCCTTGAGATGGAGACTTCCCAGATTGAGCCCATTAGTAACATAATCTGGGATCTCTGTCTCAAGGAGACTGTAGTGGGGGGTGGGGCACAACAAGCTGCATGTTTTGGTAAATTGAAAGCAGCTTTTCAAGGCATACCACACAAGTTATTTTAAAGTGGGGGAAAATGTAGTCTTTAGGTTATACTAAAACAAAAGAATTTTTGATTTGTTAAAAGGCAGTTTTACTTAAAAATTAGAATTATAGGTTACCTGTCTCTTTGGTATAATGAATCTAATTTAATTTTTTTTTTTAAATTAGAAGAGATTCTCTGCAAATCAAATTTTGTGGAGCTCTGGAGCTTTGCAGTCCAGGGTGACCCTTCTCTTAAAAAAGTAAAGCATCAAATTCTATTAGAATAATTCTTTTTAGGACACAATTGTATCAAACAATCAACAAATAAATCATGAGAGAAACATGTACATTTACAAATATGTACAGAATATAAATACTCATATTTGAGGAGAAAACAAAAGCACCTGGTAAGATGAAGGTATTTTTGCTAGGCAGTAGAATTTTTACCTGAAGTTTTAAGAAACCCAAGGTTTCAAAGAGCAGAAATGATGAGTAAATGCATTATAGATTTTTCAGGAAAGCTAGTGCAATGATTGCAATGATTTTGGAAGATAAGAGATGAAGTGTTGTGCTTGAACAATAGCACAGAGACTGATATGACTAGACTATAGAGTGGGTGGAAAAGAGCAATAAATAAGATGAAAAGGTAAAGAAAGAAGCCAGATGAAGAGCTTGAAATATCAAAACAGGAGTTAAATTGGATCATATAGTTAGTTGGAAATTATTATGGTGAATTGATTTGGGGAGTTGGTTAATTGACATAGTCAGATCTTAACTAGCAAAATTCCTTTAGCAGCTGTATGGAGGGTTAATTGATGTGGGGAAAGGTGATTTAGGGAGTACCAAAAGTAAATTATTTTATTAATTCAGACAGTATAAGTGAGGAGAACCTGAATTAGGCTGTGTGCTGTGTAAACAGAGTATTTATGAGAAAATAAGTAGGATAGTATGGAAATAGGAAGGTACAGTGTTGACAATTGATTGGATGTGGAGTGAGGGGAAGAAGTAATGTTGTTGTGACTAGAAAGGTGCTTTTGGTAATAATATAGAACTTCAGGAGGACAGATACAAAATGATGGTACATAGATGGCAACTCAGTTGAACATTTCTAACCTTCTGCTCCAAAAATCTTTAAAATAAATTGAATTCTGGAGTAGCAGAGCCAACAAAATGTCAGTGAAAAGATGTGAAAAAATTGGGACATAACTGTTGGTGAAGTTGTAAACTGCTTCAACTGTTCTGGAGAACAATTTAAAGCTATGACCAAACAGTGCCTACCCTTTGACCCAGTTATACAACTACAAGATCTGTATTCCAAAGAGTTCAAAGAAAAAGGAAAAAAAATCTATTTGTACAAAAATATTTATATCAGCTATTTTTGTGGTGGTAAAGAATTGGAAATTGAGGGGGATATCCATCAATTGAGGGATGAATGAACACTTAAATTGTGGTATATGATTGTCCTGAAATACTATTATACTATAAGAAATGACAATCAGATTAAAAAGATGGTGGATTAAGGAATGTACTGGGAGAAAGGGAAAGGGGAGATAGAATAGGATATTTCACATAAAAGAGGTAAGAAAAAGCTTTTACAGTGGAGTGAAAGGGAGGAAGGTGAGGGAGAGTGAGTGAGCCTTACTCTCATCAGAAGTGGTTTGGAGGAGGAGTAGTGAGCACACTCACTTGGGTATAGAAATATATCTTACCCTAAAGGAAAGTAGGAGACAAAAGGGATGGGAAAAAGGGGACAGGGGGAGGGAGGAGTGTAGATAATAGAAGAATGGGAGAGGGTAGTCAGATACAACACATTTTTGAGGAGAAGAGAGAATAGAATAAATGGGAGTGGGGGATAGTATGGAGGTAAATACAGCTAGTAAAAGCAACTGTAGGAAAACATATTAGCAATTTCTCTGATGAACTTAAGATAAGAGTGCTATCCATTTCAAAGACAAAGCTGATGATATCTGATTACAGACTGTAGCATACTTTTGTCCCCTCACTTTATTTTTCTTGAGGTTTCTCTTTCTTTATGGGCTGGGGTTGTGTTTACTTTTACAATATGACTATGGTAGTAATGTTTTTCATGAATACGTATTTTTTTACCTACACCAAGCAATTTGCTTTCTCAATGGAGTGGGGTGGGAGGAAGGGATAGAATTTTAAACTCAATGTTTTGGAAGTAAATGTTAAAATGTTACTTTTGCATGGAGTCTGGGGGGAAAATTTTTAAAAAAATTAAAAATTGAATTAAATTTAAAAAAAAGAAATTACAATCAGGATTGTTTCAGAAAAATCTGTGAAGACTTATACCAATCCATATAAAGTGAAGTGAGCAGAACCAGAACATTATATATAGTAGTAGCAATACTGTAAAGTGATCAGCTATGAACAATATTTAGCCATTCTGTTCAATACAATTATCCAAGATAATTATGAATGATTTATGATGAAAAAATGCCAGAGAAAGAATTGTTGGAGTTTGAATTTAGATTGAAGCACATTTTTTTTCAATTTCAATTATACATTAGAATTAGACATTATTTGTAGGAAAGATAGTCCATGGGAGCTGATGATTTCACTAAGAAAAAGATCTTGAGGAGAGAAAAACAGAGGGAAGGGAGGCTTATAACAGTGGCTGTGATGAGTGGTTAGAGAATTGATTAGAAAGTTGTTAAATGATTGTCTCACTTCAGTGAAGGATCTACTGCGCATAAAACGTATAAATTTCTACTGGACTCAGTCAGCACTGTTAAGAGATTTCCTCCAGTTTCTTTCAGCATTATATGAAAGGAATAGAGGAAAACAATAAGGCGAGCAATCCATGGTTTGAGTTTGGCAAGGTATGAAAGGGTGATAGGACAAGGAATTTGAGAATGGAAAATAATGTAGAATTGAACTGGTTCACAAATAGGTAGAGATCAAAGAGACTGTAATCATATTAGGGATTATTTTAGAATATTCTGTGAATTAATTAGCAGAATCTATTTCCCCTCTTTACCAATAAACATAATGATATCTAATGACTCTCACACAATCTTTTAGAACCTTTTTTCTGAGTCATATCAGGGTGGGAATTTGTTATAAATTACTCTGGTCAAAAAAAAGAAATATAGAAGAATCTTATTTTTATTTACATGTTTCTGAAAAGTTTAATAAGTTTAAGAACTTCCATACACTATGAGCTCATGAAATTAGCTTTGAAATTGATTGTGGAAGGGGAGAAGACTGGATGGATATAAAATTGCAATCAAATTTTATTATCACATGGAAATTGGGAAAATCAGTAGTTCAGAGAAATTCTTTCAGTGGATGTTGTCCTGTAGCCAGGGATCAGAAGTTTGATTTTTGACTTCAGTGACTAAACCATGTACTTGGAATTGTATCTTTTGCTTATTCTTAATGCTATTTGCAGCCTGTTTTTGAGAGACATGCTATTGATAGCTGGTGACTCTTTACAGTCTTTTGGATTATTAATTTTTCACAAAGAAGAAACAGACTTTTCTATGACTCAACCTCCTAGACAATAAATATATAATGCAAAATGAAAAGAGAAGTCTGCAACCCTCAAAGTCTTAATTTTGACAGATCAAATCAGTAAGTGACTGAATCAGCAGCAGTGGCTGCTTGTCAGTAACTTTGGTAGATGTTGGGGATTACAAAGAAAGCTAAAAAAGAGCCCTTGCCTTCAAGTTGCTCACAGAACAAAAGGGGAGACAATATACAAATTATTTCCTTACAAGATATACAGCAAATTGGTGACAATTTCAGGGGGGGAAATGCTCACATTGAGAGGAACTAAAAAAGATCTCTTGCAGAAGGTAAGATTTGATCTGAAACTTGAAGTAAGCCAGGAGAAAGAGATGAGAATTAGCTACAAAGAGATGGGGAGATGGAGTCCCTTGTTTGAGAAATAGCAAAGTGTTCAACCCAGTGTCTTAAATATAAGAAGAAAGGAAATGTAGGAAGGGGACAGGTTGTGAAGGGGCTTAAAACCCAAACATTTGATTTAATATTTGATTCTAAAAGTACTGGGGAGCTCCTGTAACTAAATGATGTGGAAAATGACATGGTCAGACCTGTTCTATAGGGAAATTACATTGATATCTGCATGGAATATGTATTGGAGCAGGGAGAGATGTGAGACAGGAAGATAAACTAGAAGGCTATAGCAATAGTTTAGACATGATGAGGGTTTGCACAAGAGTGGCAAAAGTGTCAGAGGAGAGAAGAAAATATGTATGGGATACATGGCAAAGGCAACATTATTAAATTTGGCAAAAGATTAGATATATGGGGAAATGAAACTGAGGACTTGAGAATGATACATAGGGTGGGCTCTGTTTGACTGGGAGGCTGTGTCCTTGACAATAATAGGAACATTCAAAAGAGGATATGGGAAAAGATAATGAATTTAATTTTAGACTTTACAATGTCTAAAGTCATTCAATTTGAGATTTTGAATAAGCAGTTGAAATTTCAACATTGGAGGTTGGGAGGGGATTCAATAAATTTATCTGAGATCCATTTACATAGAGATAATAATTGAATCCAATAGAGCTGATAAGATTACTGAATGAGAGAAAGTATAGGTCAGTGGAGTTAAACTCAGATAGACACAGGGGCCACTAAATCACACATAAGAATCCCTATGACTATTTATTGACCCAGAAAACCATATATTACCATAATCTCTGTTTCTATTGCATTTTTAGATATTTCTAAAAATATTTTCCATTTATATTTTAGTTTGGTTCCAGAATAATGCAGGCCACATTTAGCCCGTAGACCATGTGCTTGACAAGTCTGGTATAGAAAATCACTTCTCAAAGTGTAGTCTGATGACCCAAGGAAGTTCACAAAGTCAAAATAATTTTTATAATAATACTGAGAAGTTTAATTTCTAATGCTAAAAATGTTAGTAGACACAACCCACATAAGCAAAAGCTCCTTGTGGTTCTTCAGTAATTTTTAAGAGGGTAAGAGAGCTCTTTTCCATCATGTTTTGGCTGTATTCCTTTCTGCAACTCCTATCTGCTATTATCAGCATGTATGCCATGAACTAAACTTGTGAGAGAGGAAGAAATATCCTTTCCTTACTGCCCTTCATTTAGCCCAACAACAAGAAAGGATCTAAGATTATTCTTTCTATTTGTTTCAGATGCTTATGGTAATCCTCACTGGACCTAAGAGTTTGAGTCCTAGAAAGCTTAGTCAGAATTGCTCCAGGAATGACCCAGGTCTCAGAAGCAAAGGTGCCTGGAATTCTAGCTAGAGAAGATTTTTTGGTTTTTGTTCTTAACTTGGAACTGGGATTGTGTTGTATGGGAATTGAGCCAAGTTATGAACTTAATCTTTTACCTCTCCCTGGAGAGGTGAAGGGAAATAGAAGAGAATGATTCCTCCCCTCTTCTGGGAGAGAGTAAGTTTGTATGGTTGTGATTACAACATCTGAAATAAATATTCTTTTATAAAAGTTCCTGTTTTATATCTAGAACTTTGTCTTGGATAAAATTATGTTCTTTGCTTTTAGCAGAGACCCCTAGAGAAAAATCTCTGCTGGGGACTTTCGCTTTTTGAGATACCCTTGACTATGAGATCCTAGAGAAAATTTTTTTAAAATGTTTTTAATTGTTTTATTTATTGGTTGCTTGACTATATAAGTAAGAATATTTTTTGTATTTGTACACAGATTGGTATATTTGTATGTACTATATTACTGAGTCCTGTATAAATACTGATGTTAAGTTTGCAGTGAGAAATTTGGAATCACTGGATTGATTATTACTTAATGGAAATGTTTGCATTGTTGTTTTTGCATTAAAACAAGCATATATTGTTTTTAATCATTTTCATTCTTACCTAACTCTCCATGACCCCATTTGGGGTTTTGTGGCAAAGATACTGGAGTGGAAGATGGCAGAGAAAAGATAGGGATTCACCTGAGTTCTCCCCCAAAACCCATCTAAATAATGGTCTAAAACAAATTCTGAAGTGGGAGAACTCACAAACAGATGAGGTTGAAATAGTATTCCAACTTTGAAGGTCAGCAGGAAAGATCTGTCATACCAGGGTGAATAGTGAAGAACACAGTCCAGTGAAGGTTGCACCTGGGCAGAACCAATCCTAACAAACCAGGATAGTTCTCAGGAGTGATTAAAACTGCAGCAGTGGCTACTTTGAGAACTCTTAGCCCACAGATGGTAACAGAGTTGAACAACTGGTCACAGGGAGATTACAGGGGTCTCTTTGCTCATGAGTCACAGTCCTTGAAGCTGTATGGGATCAGGGACTAGGGTAGAAAAGAGTGATTGTTATCACTCCAGAACAGAGCACAAGCCAAGAGAGAAGAAAACACATCTCTGCTTAGATCATTCCACCTTGGAAGAAATGAAAATTTATAGGTCCCTAGAAAGAATCTCTGAAAACAGTTAAACAAAATTCCTGAAGTTTTGGATAGTGTACTCTCCATCCTGGAAGAGAGCCTCACTTTAGCAAAGAGTAAAATGTCAAAATATAGACTGGAAAGTGAGCAAAAAATAGAAAAAAGTTCTGATTATAGAAAGTTACTATGGTGACAAGGAAGTTCAAAATACATACTCAGAAGATAGCAAAGTCAAAACTCCCATATCCCAAGTCTCAAAAGAAAAATATTAATTGACCCTAGGTCACTAAAGAAATTATCAGGAAAACTGCTTTGATATTCTAGAATCAGGATAAAATAGAAATTGAAAGAACCATCCAATTACCTCCTGAAAGAGAATCCATAATTATAACTCCCAGTAATATTTTAGCCAAATTATGGAGCTCTCAGTTGAAGGAGAATATATTGCAAGCAGTCAGAAAGAAACAATTCAATATCATTTAGCCACAATTAGGATAGCACAAGATTTAGCATTACAGATTCTTCATTAAAAGATTGGAGGTATGGAATAAGATAATTCTAATGGGCGGATGAATTGATGATGACTTTTGTTCTTCATTCTTGATAAAGACCATGGTGATGCCATGACAAGCACATGAATTGGATTTGAGTGAGGGGAGTGTTGTGCTAAGTCAACAGACTCATTTCCTCCTCTAGAACCATCTGGATCCAATGAGCAGATATGAATTAGGACGACTGGAGATGGCCCAGGATGCAAGCTAATCAGGATTAAGTGACTTTTCCAAGGTCACACAGCTAATAAGTATAAAGTGTCTGAGACTGGATTTAAACTCCAGTTCTCTTGACTCCAAGGCTGGTGCTCTATCTACTGTACTACCTATCTTCTTTGGGCAAAGAAATTGGGATTACAAACAAGAATTATTTAACCAACCAAATTGAGTATAATCTTCTAGGAGAAAATAGAAATTCAGTGAAATAGAGGACTTTCAGTAATTCCTGATGAAAAGACCAGAGTTACACAGAAAATTTGATTTTCAAATACAAGAATCAAGAGAAGCATAAAAAGATACAGAAGAATAAGAATAAGGAAATCATAAGGGACTTAATATGATTAAACTGTTTATATTCCTACATGAGAAGATAATATTTGTAACTCTTAAGAACTTTCTTCTTATTAAGGCAGTTAAAAGTATATATAGACAGAGGGTACCAGTGTGAGTTCAATATGATGGGAATGATATCTGAAAAAAATTAAATGAGAAAGAGGAAATACACTGTGGAAAAGGGAAGAGAGAGAGATAGAATGGGGTAACTTATCTCACGTAAAGAAGATAAGAAACAGGTTTTTACAGTGAAGGGGAAGATGGAAGAAGTAGGCAATTCTTGAACCTTATTCTCATTGAAATTGACTCAAAGAGGGAAAAACATATAAACACTTAATTGGATACAGGAATCTATCTTATCCTCCAAAAATGTATGAAAGGGATTTATGAGGTAGAAAGTGTGCTTCTGGAAGGGAAGGTGGATTGGGGGAGGCAGTAGTCAGAAGCAAAACACTTTTGAGGGACAGGGTAAAAGGAGAGAGAATGAAAAAAAGTCATAACTTGAATGAAGATTCAGCAAAGGTGTATGAAAAGGAGCAGTAATAAGTTGGAAGAGAACCAGAAGTAAACAGTATCATAAAAACTTGAAAAGGAAAGACTATCAAGAAGAGAATGATAGACAATACCAAAGACTCCAGAGAAGTCAAGAAGAATGAGTATAAAGAAAAGACCATTGAATTTGGCAATTAAGAAATTGTTAATATCTTTAGAGAGAGCAGCTTCAATTGAGTGAAGAGGTCAGAAATGAGACTGTGGAGAGTTAAGGAGAGAGAAAGGATAGTGGAAAGATTGATTGTAGGTGGGTTTCTAGGAGAATTTAACAAAAAAAAAGGAGAGGAGGGGAGACTAGGTGGTGTAGTGGATAAAGCACCAGTCCTGGAGTCAGGAGTACCTGGGTTCAAATCTGGTCTCAGACACTTAATAATTACCTAGCTGTGTGGCCTTGGGCAAGCCACTTAACCCCATTTGCCTTGCAAAAACCTAAAAAAAAGGGGGGTGAGGTTTATAGCAAATGTGGATGATGTGGATCAAGTTCAGGTATTTTTTAAGGATAGGGAGACATGGGCATATTTGCAGGTATCAAGAAGAGAGAAAACTGAAATTGGTAATGTATTCAATAAAGAAATAAGACATTTTCAGACATAATCAACACTGCATTTGTTATGAGAGGACTTTTCTTTTTTTATTAGAAGAGAAAATGTGGAGAGTGGTGTGAGAAATAATTCATTTGTATTACTATTTATTTCAATCAGTATCAATCAATTTGATATGATTCCTTAGGGGTAATGATTATAGGTTCTGTGTATTAGACCCAGATACTTTAAATTGACTTGTTTAATCATAGGAAGGTCCTTCACCTCATTTTTCCTTGTCATGGCGACCAAGCACAGTTTGGTAGAGGTGACTCTTCATGGACTAGCTTATGACTGTATTTAGCCCAATCTGTGAGTCCTCATCCCACTCACTGATAGGTCATTTTTGACCCTCAAGAGCAGGGTCTAACAAGCAATGGGCTTCTGTATTTTACCATAGCTCTTTTGTATATGCAAATCCTATAAAAACAAGGTCCTAGAAGAGGAGTGCATCTCAGATCATGAGGAAGATTTGAGATTCACTTTATTAGAGGAGACCATTTAATAAAATGCAATTGACTCAGAACTCTGCCATAGTAGCAGATTTCTTGTAGATTGGGCAATTATAATCCCCATAATAGGGAGGGGAGTGATAATATCACAAAAAAAGAAAAATAAACAGAAGCAAGCAAAAGGAAGTTCACAAAAGGACACAGATAAGTAGGACAGTGCTGGAACTATTAGAGTTGAGCTTAAATTATACAAAAACAAAATAAGATATATGTAGGGGGAAGTAAATAACAAATACTCAGCTTCATATACAATTTTCTTTTTATTTTTCTTTGTCAATTAAAATGTTTGTTTTACTTACTTTAATTAGTCCATAATAAAAAATAGAATAAGAATATATGTTATAGGAAAGTTTGGTTAGTAAACAGAGAATGTGATTCTACCATTGTCATTCTCCCCAATTAGAAGGTAATATAGTAGAAAAAATTATAATCTTTTAATCATTAAATCTATTATTTGCCTTAAGTAATCTCAGACAAGTTCTATGTTTGATGTTAGATAGAATTAATTATAAGTTTAGTTTCTAATAACTGTATTGGCTAGTATCATGTATGTTTTATATATATAGATATATACATATCTATATATATATATGTATGTATGAAAGGATCATTTACATTACTTAGTTGTTTATGGGTCAGCTTGCCCAAGATCTCACTCTCTGAGTATAGGCATAATTCATTATTTCCTGTATATAAGTTTAGAAATCCTGGAGTTAGGCAAGATTTATGAATATGAATATGTATATATTTGTCCATATGTGTAGTTTCACTCAATTTCTTACAATCACAACTGAAAATAGAAGGTTCACTTGAGCTCAACTTTGCAACATGATAGAATATGAGTCTAATCCTAAATTTACTATCATGCTTTCAGAAGAAAAGAAATAGTGCAAAAAATTTCAAGAGTTGAATGATTGAATTCACTACTCCATCTTGGCTTACCATAAGTAAATTACTTCACTGCTCTGGGCTTCAATATCTCTTCTTAGTCTTAGATTCTTCTAGATTTAATTATATCCCATCAAAAAAGGTCTTAGGTTCTGGTATAATATAGTGTAAGATTAGGATGGAATAGAATGATGCAAATTTTTTTTTCAAACTTATTTCATTTGTGTTGGAAACTTCTGGTGAGGAAACTCAGTAGATAAGCATCAGCAACTATTCTCCAACTTATAATTGAGAGTGATATCTGGCTTACTGTGAGGTTAACTGGCTTGAGAAGGGTTACATAGGCAGTATATGTTATGGATGGGACTTGAATCAAGATCTTCCTGACTGAGCTGTCTTTCTATCCACTGGCCTTACTATTGAATAGAATTCATGTTAAGGCTATTGTAAGAAGGAGGTCTAACTCAGATGGATTATTACCTTGTTAGGTCAGGTTCAATGTTGAACTGAAATGAAGCACTAATAGGCCATTTTACAGAAAGCCAAGGATTAACTTAACTAGCACACAGAGAAGATATTCAACAAGGAAATTCTAAGAATTAACTTGGGTAGACCTGCTCTTCCCTCATCTCCTTATGGAAACACATCTGGTCAGCAAGGCATGGTGCGATTATTCCCATGGTCTTAGGACATCTGCCAAGTCTGCAAGGCTCCATTTCCACATGGGTGGGCCTTTTTATGCCCTTTAAGTGACCAGGAAGTCACATCAGTACTGCCATGTGTTAAAGGAGAAACAGTTTTAGACTTGACCCCCCTGGGCAGAATAAAACTTTATCACTTTTCAGAGGAAAATTAGCCCAATTTATTTTATGGGTATAGGAGTGGTAAATATAATAGCTGTCCAGTTAAATTTCTTTGATCATTGCATTGTATTTGAATTTTCTGTTTATCAAGCTTATTTTTGAGAGATTTTAATCACTGTATAAGAATATATTTTGTTAGTTCAGTGTTTTAGAGTTTCAAAGCCCCTTTTATAGACATTTTCTCTCGTTTTCATTCTCACAGTTCTTTGAGGTAGATCATATATATTATTGTCCTTGAAAGAAATGGAGGCTCTGAAAACACTACATGACTTGCCCATAGTCACACAGATTATAATTGAAACTAGGGTTTAGCCTCTCCTGACACCAGATCTGTGTCCTTTTTAGACTAATGATGATACATTTCTTGATTTTTAATGTGTACTTTAATAAAAATCCATTGCTGTATAATTATACTTCCCAATTCCTTTTAATTCTGGATACTCTTGCAAATTTACAAAAGTTAGTGAAATGCATTGAACATCTGCAAACTCCAAACCTTGAAGGGAACATATTATTAATCAATTTTAAGACATGCTGGTGAGAGAAGTTAGGGAGAAGCATATGTTAAGAAACCTGAGAAAGGCAGGAACTTTTCAGCATGAGCTGTCAGGAGAAGGGGAACATAATGAGTCCCCTTACAATGCTTTGTTCACAGCGTGCTGCTGATGATCCAGAGGCTGAGGAAATTATCCCTTGAGTCTCTAAGCCAAAAATACATGTATTATACTTGCTGGTGATTAAGTAATATAAAATAAAACAGGAAGCTGAAAATATAAACAATCACTCTCTAGAAAACAAAGGAAGTTTAAAATTTCCCAACTTAACTGCTTCTGGTTAAAGTAGGGGTTTTTTTATGACAGTTGTTTTTTTGGGTGGGGGAGGGTGATGGTGTGGGTGATTATGGCCAGGCACTTTGAACATCAGTCTTCTATTTATTCAAAAACAGGATAATATAAATCAAAAACAAAAAACCAAATAACAAAAACAAACACCTACCTGCAATTATAAGTGGGGTTTTCAGGAAATTTAAAAAAAGTTGGGGGTGGCTAGGTGATGCAGTGGGTAGAGCACCAGCCCTGGAGTCAGGAGTACCTGAGTTCAAATCTGGCCTCAGACACTTAATAATTACCTAGTTGTGTGGCTTTGGGCAAGCCACTTAACCTTGTTTGCCTTGCAAAAAAAAAAAAACACCTAAAAAAAGTTGACAATTTTAGAAAAGAGAAGAGGAGGGAAAAGAACTGAATAAAATTTAGGACTAACAAATAAGCACTAATGCAAGAGATTTGTTTATAAAACAGTTTGGAGACAAAATATTAGTATTTTAAAAATGAACTCTACATATATTGCAGTTGAAAGCCAAATAAGAACCTTTATTTCTGAGAAGTGTACAATGTACAGTGAAAGTTCATTGTGGTCTTTCTGCCCGTTGTCAAAACAGAGATAAAAACTCTGTCAGAGGGTTTTTGCAAGTCTCAAGGGATGGAAAGGAAATCATTTCCACCTCTTTTCTCTCTAAAACTATGGTCCAACAAGGCATCATTTTCATATACATTAGACTGGTATTTTTAAAAAAGCATGTTTGAGTTCTAAGTCTGGATCTTTCTTAGAAATAGATTGCTTTGTTTTCTATTTCATTGACCAGTGGGGAAGGTACTGGGGATTGGGCTTTCTATGTACTCAGTTTCTTTCTGGGTAGATTGTAACTTCAATTATCCCCCCTTTCTCATATCTTCAACCTGGTTTAACCATTGATTTCTTCTCTATTGTCTTCAAACATAACCTCACTATCCTTAAAAGTCACTAAATCTTATCATGCCTTCAAGCTATCATTCTTTATCTCTGCTTCCTTGCCAAATTTCTTGAGAAAGTTATTTACATTCAATTGCCCCCACTTTTCTCTCTCAATCATTCATCAGTTCTTTGCAATCTGTGTTCTGATCTCATCACTCAATTGAAATTACTTTCTCCAAAGTTACTAGTATTTTTTTAACTGCTAAATCTGATAGTTAGGAGGCCCAGGAAGTCCTTGATGTTGTTATTGCATTCCACATTGTTCTCCAACTTTTCCTCCTGGATACTCTTCAGTTTTCCTGAATCTACTCTCTTCTAGTTATTTACTACTGGTCTTATCCTTCTCAGTCTCTATTTATGGTTCATTATTCCAATCATGTCCCTTAATTATCAGGACAGTTAATTCTTTCCTGAATCCTCTTCTCTTTTTCCTCTTTGTTCTCTCAGTAATCTCATTAACTTCAATGAATTTAACTATCATCTCTATGCAGATGACCCAGAGATGTAGATTTCTAGCTCATCTCTTCCTTGAGCTTCTGCCTTGCATCATCAATTGACCATTTGGATGTCCAAAAGATACTTTTAAGCACAATAAATCTAACACTGAACTCATTATCTTTTTTCCTAAATCCTCCCCTCTTCCAAACTTCCTTATTTCTGTCAAAGGCACTATCATTCTTTCAGCACTTCAAGTTCATAATTTTGGGATTATGTCAGATTCCTTTACCATTTCTTCCTTCACTACATCTCTTGCATTTGACTCATTCTCTCAACTCAAGCAGCTACCACCTTTTTTCCAAGCCCTCAGCTTTTTGCCTTTATCATTGCAGCAGCCCTGCTTCAAGTTTTTTTTTACTCCAAGCCATTCTACACATTGTTGCTCAAAGTAATTTATTTTATTTAAAGACAAGTCTGATTATATGATTCTTCTATTCAATCATCTCTAGAGGCCTCTAGGATAAAATATAAATTGTTTAGCTTTTAACCCCCCAAATAACCCCGTCCCAAATTATCTTTTTAGTTTCACTGAACATCTCTGCTGCAATCACTTTATGATCCTGTCAAACTGACCAGCTTCACTATCCCCTCACTCACAAAACTCCCATCTACTGTCTATCTGCCTCTTGCACAAGTCATGGAGAAAGGAGTAGAGGAATGGATATCCCACGAACTTCACTTCTATCTGAACTGGATAAGGACACACACAAGCCCACATAGATTTTGTATAGAAATAGAAGAAACTCAAAAAAGGCAGTAAGAAGGGAGAGAGAACAAGTGAGAGAAAGAAAATTCTAGAAATTCTAAAATTCACAGTAACAGCTAATCAAAATTGCAGGTTATAAAATAAATCCACAAAAATTATCAGCATTCCTATATGTTACCAAAAAGCAATCCCAATATAAAAACCTATAACGAGAAATGTCATTCAAAATAATGACAGAAGCTATAAAATGTCTAGAAATATATTATACAACAGTCACCCAGGCACTATATAAATAAAACTCCAAATGCTCATTGCAAAAATAATAACAGCTCTAAATAATTAGAGATATATTGCTTGTTCATGGGTAGGTAAAAGAAATATAATAAAAATGACAATACTACCTAGGTTAATTTACTTATTTATTGCCTATCAATCAAACCAAAAGAGGAATACTGCATAGAGGTAGGGGAAATAATAAAACATATCAAGGTCAAAATCAAAGGTAATAATGAAGAAAATTGGGAAGGAAGGAGTATAGCAGTACCAGATCTAAAATTGTGGTAGAAGATAATAATTGTCATTTGGAAATGGTTAATAGAGAGCTTGAACAGTGAATTTTGTAGCCTAACATATAGAAGCAAAAACAGCAGTATCTGATAAACTTAAATACCCTAGCTCCTGAAGGAAATTTTCACTATTTGACAAACGTTTTTTTTAGGTTGTTGCAAGGCAATGGGGTTAAATGGCTTGCCCAAGGCCACACAGCTAGGTAATTATTAAGTGTCTGAGACCGGATTTGAACCCAGGTACTCCTGATTCCAGGGTGGGTGCTTTATCCACTACACCACATAGCTGCCCCTTATTTGACAAACTTTTGAGAAAACTGAACTGCAGAAAACTAGACTGCATGCTGACAGAAATTAGGTTAAGATCAATATATATCACACTGTTCACCAAGATAAACTTCAAATTGACACATGACCTAGATATAAAAGGTCATATCGTAAACAAATTAGAGAAGCAAGGAAGAAATTAATTTCTGATTGGAGATTATGGGAAGAAATCACAACTAGATAAACAATAGAAAAGATTGCTTCAATTTTGATTGTGTAAAATTAAAAAGATTTTGTACAAAGATCTTCTATTTAAAATTTATAAGAAATTGATGACATTTACAAAATTAGAAGCTATTCCCTAATAAATAAATGGACGAAGAATATGAATAAGTACTTTTCAAACTAAGAAATTCAAGCTAGCAACCAAAATATCCTAAATCACTATGAAGAGAAACAAATTGAAGAAATGTTGATGTTCTACCTCATGCTTATAAAATTAGCAAAGATGACAACATTGGAAGAAAAAATATTGAAAATGCATCTATTAATTCATTATTAGTGAAGTTTTGAATTGGTTCAAACAGAATTCAATTTGTTACTATGTTTTAATAGTTACAAACTGTGAATACCCTTTTGACTCAACCACTAGTCTTATACCTTAAAGATATTAAAGAAAGGAAAAAAAAGACTCCCATGTACAAAAATATTCATAGTAGATCCTTTCATAAATGCTCATTCCCCCCCCCCCAAAAAAAATAAAAGGAACATAAGGAAGCTATTCTCCTATTGGGAAATAAACAAATTATGGAATAGGAATGAAATGGGATATATTTAAATTAATTTAAAAGCAATTTAAAACAAATTATCCATAAATGATTCTTAATTTCAGAAACAAAACTTGGAAGACATCTATGAATTGATGCAAAATGAACAAAACTAAGAAAACTATTTATGCAGTCACAACAACATTGCAGAAAAAAAACTTTAGTCAAGGGTTAGTCTTAAGACCAATAAGATGGAGAACTAGATGTTTTCTCTGATATTCCTCAGCTCTCAAAACTACTCAATATAAAATTATGCTTAAACTAATTACAACTGTCTCTACAAGGAAAGTCACCAAGTACTCTAAGGGGCAACAATTTTATGAATAATATCAAGAGTAGGTTAATCCCTAACATGCTCACTCAATGACCCTTCCCCTTTAAGTCTGTATAGACTTTTCTGGACTGTAGAATGGGATCAAAGGGCTTATACTTAGAATTCACTCAGCAATTCCTTCTTGCTCTGGTAGTCAATGACAACAAACACTACCCCTGTCTTCATCCCACTATCATGTGTGAACGAGTAATATAACTAGACTCCTCACTCCAATTTATGTGAATGAGTTAGGAGTACAGGAAATCAGGAAGCTTCCTCTGTGTGGGGCAGCCACATCCCTGAATCTGTTCAGCAATTTATAGCCAGAGAATTTAAAACAAAGTCACCTGAATCTAGTAGACTCTAGCTTATGAATTGAACTCTATCAGTCCTGAAGGAAAAGAAACTGGCATACAAATGTAGACAGTTTTGTTCCTCAAAGGGGCATTTGGAGGAAGGACTGAGGCTGGTGAAAATGGAATTACCCATTGTGGGAAGAATCTGAGACAGTTTTGAGGCCTAGAAAATGGATGATTTGTGATAAAAGGAAAAGGAAAACTTGAAAGACAGTGGTAGTGGAACAAAAGTACGAGACAGGGGTAGAGAAGAGACTGAAATTGTCAAAGATCTCAGGAAAAAGAAAATTGGATGAAAAATCTTAAGTATATATATTCAAGACATTAGGAAAGAAGCCCTGGTTAAACATCACATCTCTGAATAAATATTGCCAGGCAAAGAAAAATGAATCAATCTGTGATGAAGTAGACAGCCCTGTGGAGTCCCAAGAGAGCAGGGAAAAACAGCAAATTCTTCCAAAATGGTTCAAAAAAAAATATGAAACATTAAGCAGAATATTTGATCTGCAAAGCAGAAATAATTGGCAGGATAGAAAAACTTGCATCCGCTAAGGTCAATCACTTTTTTCTCCTTTTGGTTTTTGCAAGGAATGGGGTTAAGTGATTTGCCCAAGGTCACTCAGGTAGGTAATTGTTAAGTGTCTGAGGCCAGATTTGAAATTAGGTCCTCCTGACTTCATGGTTAGTGCTCTATCTACTGTGCCATATAGCTACCCCAGGTGAATCTCTTCTAAAAGAGAAAGCAACTGATTAAGAATGTTAATATATAAACATAAAGGACAATAGAAGAAGAGAAGCAGGGGGCTAAAGTATTAGAAGATAATCAGATTTCTCTGCAAACAAAACAGTGATCTGGAGGACAGCATGCAGAGAAACAATTTGAACATCATAAATCTCCCAGAAGAAAATTCTAGTTTTAAAAAATGAACACCCTAATGCAAGACAAAATATAGAAAAATTGCTCAGAACTTATGAGCATAAAAATAGCTTCCAATCAAATGAATCTACCATGAACCTCCAAAAAAAATCCTATGATGCAAACTCTAAAACATATGGGAAAATTCCAATGACAAATACATTATGTAAAAGACCAGAAGAAAGAATTTCAAATATAAGGGAAAGGAATTTGAACAACACAAGGCTATCCTTCACCCACCATATCCTATAGGTAGTAATAGAATAATGCCTTCCAAAGATCAAGGAGATCCAGATGCAATTTTAAGTAACATTCCCTGTGAAACTGTACCTAAAAGTCCATAAAAAGAGATAGATTTTTCAGGAAAAGAGAAGAATTTGAAACATTTCTCAAAATAAAACCAGACATGAGCAGATTATGTGCTTTTCAAACTTTCCAGATACCAGATATATAAGAATGATATTTAAGAAACTAGCAGAGCAACTAAGAAAGGCATAAATAATATAAGGAAAATGCCCCATGGTAGGAGGACAAATGATAAGATGGCAAAGGGAGGAATTGAAAGCGGGGGGAAGGGAAAATTCTAGATTTGTTGATGGGAGAAGGTACCACTGAAGAACACTACTATGGAGGAGGGAGAGAAATTCTGTAATGAGAGATGAGTGACTTTAAATTGGCATAATCTATAGGGAATTACTAAATCCCTATATGATAAACATTTTTTTTTGAGAAAGTGCTATACCTTCATGGATAGTACCGTACATCACACAAGAGAGAATCAGAGCTTTTAGGGGGCCCAAAAGACTAGGAGGGCATGGGTTCAGAAAAGGTATTTCATTAAAAAAGATTGGAGTAAGCCTGGAGGTAATAATGAACTAAAAAAATCAGGGAGGAGGAAGGGAGCTTGAGAGTAAAATGAAGAGAGTCTGTGGGAATAAAACTAATTTACAGTAGATTAAGCAAAAAGTATCTGAAGGGACAACATGTTTTGTTTTTTTACAAGGAAACAAAAAAATTACAAATTCCCAAAAAGTATTACATAAGATTATCAAAAGACCCAAGAAATTTTGATTATAATGTAAGAGGGGAAGCCAAAAGCAGCTTGGGGGCTTGCAAAAAGCTTTCAAAAAAAGACTGAATTTGAATTTAGTTTTGAAAAAAAGACCTTTTATAATTTAGGCCTTAATACCATACTCCCCATTACATACTCATTGATTCAGTGACATTGGCCTTCTGACTGTTTTATGATGAAAACATTCCATCTCTTGGCTCTAGTTTTCTCTGGCTATTCCCTGTGTCTGGAATGCTCTCCTTCTTTTGCTTTGCCTATTGACATCCCTGACTTCCATTAAGTTCCAACTAAAACTACATCTTTTGCTGGAAGTTTCCCCAATTCACCTTAATTTCAATACTCTTCCTCTGTTAATTATTTCCTATTTATCTTTTATATAGGTTGCTATTTGTTTGCATGCTGTCTTCCTTTGATTATAAGCTCCCCTCTATTTTTATATTCAGTGCACTTCACAACATTTATTGATTGATTTTTTAAAGGATATCTACCACCTGGTAAGGTTTTCTACCTTCTTTCCTAAACTAATAATTCTCTAAGTTATCTAAAATAATTTTTTATCTTTTGTTTCATTTCATCCTTCATTTCTTCCATTAAGAATTGGAGTTCATTTTTTCCTTTCCTAAATTCTATCTGTAACTATTGTAGAGTTATTTCCTTCCCCTGGGATTTAATCTTGAAATTATTTTAATTCATATAATTTCTACATTATAATAAGAACTTTCTTATGTTTAATCAGTTCTTCTGACTCACTCTTGCATTGAGACTTTTTGCCTAGACTCTGCCTTCAGGTGGCTAGACCCTAGGGATATCACATGTAATAGACCTTGAATGGGACACTATTTCAGAAAAGGTTATTTTCTGCCCTTTCTGATATTTAAATGTTGGTTGAAGTAATTGAGTTCCAGTTGTTCTATCTCTCCTGTGGTAATCCCTGAATGTGAGGTGTCTATGTTCAAACTGCCTCTGCAGTATTAGCCTGGAACTAGAATCTTGAGTTAGATCTGAGGCCAAGACCTTGCCACTGTTGTGGCCTGCTTCTTTGGTTCATCTCCTGGGACATCCCTCAACCCAGGTTCAATTGGCTTTAGGCTTGTTTCCTTGTTCTTACTTAATGGCAAGTACTTCACTTTAGGCCTCATTCCCTCAAATGGCCTTGACCCAAGTTTATTTTGGCTTTGGAGCCTATTTCCCAGTTCATTCCTTTGTGGGATAGAGAAGTTCAGTGGTGTTTCGTTTTGGTTTTGTTTATAGTCTTTAAAAAAAAATAGATGTCTCTCAGAAGAGGTGGACTTGTACAGAACTTTTCCTATAGTCAACTTTGTCATGTTTATCTTATTGACTTAAAGAGTAGGTGGCTGTTAGACTGTTAGAATGAAGTATATTAAATTTCCATGCTTGTAAAAATTTTGAAATAAACACAAGTTGTCTTAAGGCTATTAAGTATTTGATACAGAAAAAAATACACCCTAGTGTTTAATTCAGAATAATAAGTATCTTCACATATTGTTAGTCTGCAAGCTTGTTAAAATTGAATATAATTTTCTTTTTTCTGTTGTTTAAAAAATTTTACTTACATGAACTGATGCTGTATGAAATGAGCAGAATAGAACATTGTATACCTTAACAGCAGCATTGTGTAATAATCCACTATGATAGACTTAACTCTTCTCAGCTGTAATACAGCAATCAAAAAATCTGCGATAGAAAAATGCATCCATATCCAGAGAAAGAATTATGGAATATGAATACAGACTAAAGCATGCTATTTTCACCTTTTAAAATTTGTTTTTTTTTTGTTTTTTTCCTTCTTATGATTCTTCCTTTTTTGTTTCTATTCTTTTTTTTCACAGCATGACTAATGTGGAAATATGTGCAAAACAATTTTAAATATGATCTATATCAGAATATTTGCTATCCTTGAGTGGGGAGAGAGTTTAGAATGATGAATGCTGAAAAATTATATTTATATATAATTTTAAAAATGAATAATAAAAAATAAAATGTACCCAAAAATGTTTATTTTTAAAAATAGGTTAACATTTACAACTTTTCTGTACATATAGTTAGATATATGCATTTTATCCTTGTTTATAATAATTCATCAATAAAAACACTTTCTATAGCATTTTCACAAATACAAGTTAGTCTATTCTCCAGGTATGATTTTTTTTTTGCGATATCACTTTGGGAAGATCTATTGAAATACATAAATATTCTTTTTATCAGAACACTTTTAAGAAAGTATTATTTCTAGTACTTTTTATATTAACATTTTAAATTTCTTATTTTTCATAAAATTTTATTTAAAAATAGTTGATATATATATACACTTCAAAGCACAAATATGAGCATTAGTATTTGGAGAAGATTATATGCTTTAGATTTTCAATTTCATTCTCTGTATTAGATTTCTTTAGTTGTATATTTTAAGGGCGTATTTACTTAATCAAGCCACTCTCCAAAAAAAATCTTTTTCTACTTGTCTGACATTGAAAATAAGAATTGGATTTAGATAGATTGAAGAAACTTGGTTGTTCCCCAAAAGTCATCATTATCAATTTAGAGTTGGAGTCATTCCAGAAACATGGCATTCCTGTAAAACTTTTGAGATGGAATTGTCTAAGGTGGAAGGATATCTTTTCTTTCTCTCCTCCTTGCCCTTCTCCCCACCACCACTTCGCTCCCAGCAATTTTTTGGTCAGAGGAGAACCTTGGGAACTTCTAAGATTCTGAAGGAAGTTGGACTTCTCATTTTCCCATTGGTGTCCTAGAAACATTCTCAGATCATTTAAAAGCACTGTCTACAATGGGAGTGAAGGACAGTTTGAATATTCTTTTGTGACTCCACAAAGCATTCTAGCAAAGAAACTACATAATAGCTGGGGGGTGGGGGCGCTTCTTGAGAATTCCATAAAGGAGAGAAAAGGGCTTCTTTTAGGTAGGATCTGTGATTTTCTTAGTTTCTAAGTTTTAGCTCACTTCTCCTCGTACTCTCTATGTCCATGTGGCAATGTTTCACTTTTGGTGGAGATGGTTAGGAATATGAAAGGATATTTTGCGTTGTTTTTACTGTATCACTTTTGCAAATATTCCTTTGTAGAAGCCACTTATGTTTGACTGACTTGATTCTCAACTAACATTTTGGAAGGAAGTAGTCCATCAGTGGATTGAGGCAATGGCATTGGAACATATTCATTCAAACTTGAGAGGAAGATGAAGTCCTAGGTGATGGGATCTGAGTCTTTTGTGAAAATGGGAGTTTGGTGAAAGTTCTACATAGCTTAGATAGGTTATTGTACCACCATGCTAGGTGCTGTCTAGAGGAACTATGGAACTTAAAGAGCTGGAAATCTCCTGGAGGGATATGATTTATATATTCACATGCAACAATCTAAAAATAGTAAATTACAGAATACATAATAATATTCTATATTTTGACTGTGATGTTCAAATCTATATATACTGTATTTTAGCAAAGACGTTGGTAAGCTGCAGTGTGTCAGATAAAGGTGACTAGGATGATGAAGGGTCTTGAGTTTATTGTATATGAGAATGAACTGAAGGAATTAGGGGTTATTTAGCTTTGAGAAAGGGGGTATATGCTAGCTGGCTTCAAGTTTTTAAAAGGTTATCATGTATTCTGTTTTACTCTAAAAGTGAAACTAGGATATGTAAGTGGAAATTGCAAAAGGGCAAAAGTGGAGTATAGACTCTGCCCTAAAAGAAAGTCTTTATGAAAAAGACTAGTTCGTAAATTATTGTGTATATGATAAAGGGGTTTCTTGCTCAGGTATGAATAGTTGACCTCTTGAGGACCCTTTTACCTTTATATCTGTTTTCTTTAAGCTACACTCCTTTGAAGTACTTTCCATCTCTCAGTGACCTCTGTAGGGAAAGGAATTGAAAGATGGATATGAGTTTGTAGGGAGTAAAGTAGTTCCTGCACACTTTTGTGAGTAGTGGTGGACAGGAATCTTGGAAGGAATAACATTTTCCATTCTTTCCCTCAGTATCAGTGATGGTAATGTTAATATTATGGAATGGAAGCAATCCACATAGTTTTCTTGGACTCTTTCCATAATTCTCTCCAGGGCTTGCTGCTTATAGGCAGAGAAACATTTCCTTAAGATGATTTTTTTTCCCAGGATTCAGGACAGCCATGAGTGAAGATAGACTGATTTTCTCCATATCATTCTCCTTCTTTGAAAGTTTAGTTATACTTTTGCTGCCAAAAGATCCCTCCTGGAGGAATTCCCATGGTTCTTTCAAGATCTACTCTCTCAACCAAGAACTTTGTCTTATATTTTACAGAAAAAAAAGTTGAAACCATTTGCTACGAACTACCTCTTTTCCTTATTTTCTATCATTTCAGATGCTTTCTTCAACTCTTTCCTCCTTCATCCCTGTCTCACAGGAGGTCTTACTGTCTACTCAACAGATTGTCCCCTCTGCCATTTCTACTCAAATACTTATTTTGAATTTCTCACTATTGACTCAATTCTCACTGCCTACAAACATGCTCATGATTTTTCCATCTTGAAAAACAAAACAAAAACCTTTCACATCTATCTCCTATATCTCTTCTGCTCATTGAAACTAAACTCCTTGAAAAAGTCATCTACAATAGGTGCCTCTCCTTTCCTCTCACTCTCCCCTTAACCCCTTACAATACAGTTTCCAGTGTTATCATTTCACCATAACTGCTCTTTTAAAAGCATGGGGGCAGCTAGGTGGTACAGTAAATAGAACACTGGTCCTGGAATCAGGAGGACCCAAGTTCAAATATTACCTCAGATGGTTTGATAATTACCTAGCTGTGTGGCCAAATCACTTAATCTCATTGCCTTGCAAAATTTAAAAAAAAATTACTAATAATCTCTTAGTTGCCAAATTAAATGGCCTTTTCTCAATTCTCATTTTCCTTGACTTCTTTACAGTCTTTGACACTACTGGTCACCTTTTTTCCCCCTGCCTCGATTTAAGTAAGTAGGTTCTCCTACCTATTTGACTACTTCTTTTCAATTTCTTTTTTCTCTTATATCATTCAGATAACTCCCTCAAAAATTAGATGTCTATGTGAATGTAATTATAAAATACTTTATACAAATAAAGTCAGATTTAAATAATGGAGGAATATTAATTGTTCATAGACAAGCAGGGCCAGTATAATAAAAATGACAATTCCACCTAATTTACTTATTTAATGCCATCCCAATTACATTATTAAAAATATTTTATTGAACTGGAAAAACAATAAGATTCATTTGGAAGAAAAAATTCACTTGGAAGATAATAAAAAGAATTAAGGGAAAAATATAAGGGGAAAATTTAACATACCAGATTTTAAACTATATTGTAAGGCAGGAATTATCAAAACTAACTGATATTAGCTATGAAATAAAAAGGTGGATCAGAGGAACAGAGTAGAAATACACTATGTCACAGTAAATAATTATAGTAATCTCATATTTGACAAATGGAAAGATTTATGCTTTTGGGATAAGAGTTTGCTATTTGTTAAAAGTATATTGGAAAAACTGGAAAGAAGGCTGGCAGAAATTGGGTACAGAGCAATATCTTGCACAATTTAAAAAGATAAGCTCAAAATAGACACATAACCTAGACAAAAAGGGATATTTTATAGATAAATTATATCATGGGATATGTTATCTATTAGATTATGAAGAGAAGAATTATGAATAAACAAGATGTAAAGAATAATGATATAAAATAATTTGTATTACCTTAAACTAAAAATGTTTCATATAAATAAAATTGATGCAGCTAGGTGGTGCTGTGGATAGAGATTATCTACAACAGGTGCCTCTCCTTTCCTCTCATTCTCCCCTTAACCACTTACAATCCAGCTTCCAATCTTATCATTTCACCATAACTGCTCTTTCAACAGTTACTAATGGGAGCAGCTAGGTGGTACAGTGAATGGAACAGAGGCCCTGGAGTCAGGAGGACCTGAGTTCATTTCTGACCTCAGACACTTAATAATTACCTACCTGTGACTTTGGGAAAGTCACTCAACCCCATTAAAAAACTAATAAAATTGATGTGGCTAAGATTAGAAGGAAAGCAAAAGACTGAGAAAAAATTAAATAGACAGTTTCTCAGATAATGGTCTTATATCTCAAACTTCATCAAATGTATAAAAATATATCATTTCTAAATATTAATTGATCAAAGGATATGAACAAGCATTTTTGGAGGAAGAAATCAAAGCTATCAATAACCATATGAAACAATGCTCTAAATCATTATTGATTAGAGAAATGCAAATTAAAACTATTTTGAGATAGTATCTCACACCTATCAGATTGTCCAAAAAAGATAGAAGGGTAAAATGACATGTGGTGGAATGAATGTGGGAAGAACTGGGACATTAAGACCCTACAGGTGTAACTGTGAACTAATCAGTCATTTTGGAGAGCAATTTGGAATTATACCCAAAGAGCTATAAAATTGCATATATATCCTTTCACTAACAATATCATTATTAGATCTATTTCCCAAGATGATCAGGGAAAAATAAAAAGAATCTATTTGTACAAAAAATTTACAATAACTCTTTGTGTTGTGGCAAAGAACTGGAAATTGAGGGGATGTTC
Source organism: Macrotis lagotis (assembly GCF_037893015.1). NCBI lineage: Eukaryota > Metazoa > Chordata > Mammalia > Peramelemorphia > Peramelidae > Macrotis > Macrotis lagotis. The sequence goes on from NC_133666.1 coordinate 154,061,670, forward strand.
ATCAATTGGGGAATGGCTAAATAAATTGTCATATTTGGCAATACTACCATGCTGTTAATGATGAGCCAATTGATTTTAGAGAAGAATGGAAAGACTTGCACGAAGTAATAAAAAGTGAAAGGGGCAGAACCAAGAGACAATTATGTCAGGATCCCCATGCCTCTCTTTCTAGTCCTGTTTGCTCTTAGGAATACCAGAGCTAAAGCTGAAGAAGCAAATTGATATGATCCTATCATAGGATATGATCCTATCAATAACAACACTCCTGTGTCTCACATTTTGAATAAACTTTGTTGCAACTAAATCATAGAACTGATGGTCCCTGAGCTTGAGCAAGCAGAAGTAGGCTCATGAAACCCTGCTTTGAATCAACTTTTTGTCACAGGCAGCCCTGCTTCCCTGTTGTGCTCTACCACTGCTTATAAACTCATTGTTGATTCTTTGTCTAGTCACTACTATATGTATTAAGGCTCAGTCTCATTGCAATAGGTCTGCTCTGAGAGGAGCATGCTTGTCTAGCTGCCCCTTCTTCAAGGGAATAAAGAAAGATTTTTGCCTATAGCCACTGTGAACTCAGGTCATTTATCATCAGAGTTTAATAATAGCAATATTGTTCAAAGAATAATTGTGAATGATCAAGTTATTGTGATATTGTAAATACTTAAATTAAGTTCAAAGGATTTATGAAGGAAAATATCTATCCACAGAACTAAGTGGAAGTATGCATAGTATGGTTATATATATATATATATACATATGTACATATATATATATATATATACATTAATCTGTGTCAAATTGTAGTTTTCTCTACTATGTAGAGAATTACATAGTACTTACTGTGTAACAAAAATTAAATTAAATATTAAAAAATAGGTGTCCTTCAGGGTTCTGTACTAGATCCTCTTTTCTTCTCCCTTTATAGTATTTCTCCGAGTGATCTTAAGAATTTCCATGGATTTAATTAGCATCTTTATGCTACTGATTTTCAAATTTCTCTATCTTGCCAATTTCTCTGCTGACCTCCAATAATCCATTTCCAAATGCCTTTCAAATTTCTTGAACCTTAAACACCACATGTCCAAAACTGAATTTCTTATCTTTCCCCTTAAACCCTGTCTTCCCCTCCTATGTTTTGTTTTATTGTATAGGGAAACAGGGTATATGTTGTACTCAAGGAGGACTACCATCTCTGACATATGGACTTGCTGAATACTTTTCAAGGTTGTTCATTTGACTTTTTTGTCCACCTAGACAATGACTCTCACCTGTTGCTCCAAAAAAGGTATAAAATGAGCAGTTTACTCTGGCAAAATTATCCTCACAGGGAAGGTTAAACCAGGTTTAGGGTAATCCACAGTTCTCAATCTCATCATTGTGTTTGGGATATGAAGATTACCCCAAGAATGTGAAGACTTTCCCCCCAGTGGAATGGGTGGATGAGGACATTTTGTCCTAGTGTCCATGAGAGTGAAGCTGCTGACTTCAACTCTGCTCACTTATATCAATTCATGCTCAAGATATCACCCTGAAATTCACTGGTTCTCTTAAAAAAATACAGGACCTCCACCACCACCACCAATAGAATGCAATACCATTCTCCTAGTCTCTCAGACTTACAACCTAGAAACCATCCAGAATTTTTACTATTTTCCTCCTGTCCCCACTAAATCCAATCTACTACCAAAGTCTGTCAATTTGACTTTTGCAACATCCCTCAAATATATTCTCTTCACTTCTCTGATACTACTGTCACTGAGGCAGGTCCATATTAATCTCACTTCAAGAAAACTGTAATAGTCTGCTTGTGGGTCTGCCTGTCTTAAATCTCTCTCCTTATCAATCCATCCTCTATTCAGCAACCAAAGTGATATCATAAAATTGAGCATGTCATGTCCCTACTCAATAAACTCCACCACTCCCTATCACTCCTAGGATGAAATATAAAATATTTTATTTAGGATTTAAAGTCCTTCAAACCTAGTTCCCTTCTATTTTTCTAATTTTCTTATACCTTTCACCCTTCACATAATCATCTAACAATTGACTCTGGCATCTTCACTATTCCATGAATAAAATCCCCATCTCTTAGTTCTGGGTTTTTTTCTGTATCTCTCCACTCTTAGAGCATTGTCCCTCCTCATCTAAATCTACTGACTTCCATGGCCTCCTTTAAATCTCAATTAAAATCCTATTATTTATAGTATGACTTTCCCAGTCCACCTTTATTCTGGTGCCTTATCACTCAATTATTTAACATACACACCTATATGTATATGTATATTGATATTTGTATGTTGTCTTCCCCATTAGATGATGATCATCTTGGAGTCAGGGACTGTCTGTTTCTTCCTTTTTATTCCCAGAATTTATCACAATATCTGGCACATAGTAGACACTTAATAGATGTTCATTGATTGAAAAATATATTACACACACACACCCACACACACACACACACACACACATATATATATATATATATATATATATATATATATGAAAACAGGACAGAAAGACATTTCAATTCAGATTATATACATCTAATTAATCTTTGATCTAGAAATCTAATTATGAAACATGCTTCCCTTTTCTTGGCAGAGAGGTTGTGAACTATTGGTATGTATTATTGAACATGCTGTCAGACACATGCTGTGTCTGTTCTTTGGGAAAAAAATGTTTTCTCTTGGTAGCATTTCTATTAAGAGAATCCTACATGGAGAAGTATTGTGAAGTAGCAGGAATGCAAAAATCATTAAAACTTAAAAAAACTTACAAAAATAAAAAAAAACAAAAAACCCCTTGAAAAATATTTTAGAATTTTATCTAGGCAGAAAAAATAAAGTTCTATTGACTTATTTCAGAAATGAATGTTTTCAGTCTTGCTGTCCTCTGTGGGAAATAACCAGAGAAAGTCCAGGAAGAAAATGGAACATTAGCTTGAGACTTTGATCTATTCTAGGGGAATGTGGAATGTTGGAAGCTTGCCAATTTCCTTTTCTTAGGTAGATATATATATATACTTGCACTAGTATCCTATACTGTCCTATAGTAAAATTTGTGGGGGGGAAAATCAACTCTCATATAGACTAAAATGTCTATGCAATGTACAATAATTTGTGGGAAGAACCCATAATAGTTTAAATGAGAAGCACATTTACTCTGACCAACAGCTCTATTTCATTATAGAAGCTGTGTCCCAGATGGGATTATGTTAACTACTTTTGCAGAAGTTGGAATACTTTGTGAGAATCTGATCCTGGACAGTGGGAGATTCAAGACTTTCTTCAACTGTATGAATGGGAATATTTGCCTCAAGATTTCCCCTAAGAATTAAGGGAGCAATTATTTTTTTCTCTATAAAAATTTTTAATTGAAAAATTATATCCTATGCTATACTTAAGAAGAAATTGTTCCCAAATATCTGACATTTTCTGTTTCATTGTCACCAGTGAAGCTTCTTCCCATACAACTATGGTCCATGTGGTTTTGCATAAATAATTGATAGTGTGGGGGTGGAAAACTCACCAGGGATGTTGCGAAATAATCCTTATTATTTCTGTGGTTATGACCTATGTTTTCCTGAACTAAGCTATATTATGTACTAGAATGACTTAAGGATATGGGATAAACTATTATTCCTCTCAGTGACAATCATTATCCTTCTCCAAAAACTTTTGTTGAGTATCACTGATATGAAAGGCAATGAGTAAAAAAATCCTATTCAAGAAGAATTTTAAAGTATTCAAAATCTTTTTCTTGTAATAGTCCCATGGGTGGTTGTGAAATTTAATTTCTTTTAATGAATGAAGAAATCTCAGAGATATACTATTACTAAATAATCAGAGAGATTTCTTCATTGCCCCAGATCTTATAATAACTATCAGATTTGAGATAGGAACCCAAGTCCTCTGGTTCTAATTTTCTTTCTCTTTCCTCTACTACATTGCTTCCTTGAAATGAAAAAAAATTCCTTAGGTCCCACCCACAGGCTCATCATAACTTGGGAAAGATTCATCCATTGAAAGTTAAATAATGTAAAACAGCTTATGCTATGTGCCAGTAAATGTTTTAGTTAAATATCAGTAAATGTTATAGGAGTTCAAATAGCTGAGATGATCTCAGTGATCTCACCGAGAAATGGACTAATTAATAAAGGCCTTAAGATAAGGTAGGACTTGGTAATATAACAGATAAATGTCGAAGATGGAGAATATTCTAGATGAACAGGTGTTAGGAGCAAAGTGTGAGGTGAAAAAGAAAGATAATGTAAATGGATTTTGATGGTATACCAATGATAAATTAAATGCAAGGAGTGGCATAAATGAAATCAAACATATGTTAGTTCTGCCACTAGCGATGATAACAATCAAACAACTTCTATATCCCCCTAGGTATATTAGAAATAAACTTCTTGGGGATAGGGACTGACTTTTTCTTATTTATTATCCCATTACATAGTACCTAAAAGGAATTAATAAGTGCTTATTGAATTGACGCTCAAGTCATAACTAGTGCTCTTCTCTAAATTCAATAATAACTTAATAAATATTGTTAGCAATTATATCAATTTATCTACAATATATGTTATATAATTATAGTTATATAATATATAATATATAGTTATATAATTATTTATGAAGAGGAATTCATTTTAGAATACTACTGGGACAACACACAAGTGCGATATTATAAATTAACAATTTTTTCATTTAAAGGTATTGAAAATATACATGTTTGACAGATAACTAGGTTATTCAAAGTATATGTCAAAAACTTAAGTATATTGAGCCTATTTACTAATGAGAGAAATGATTATTAAATCTCAAATTATTGGAGAGATCTTTGACCTTTCCCAAAAATTTACCCCACCTAAAACAGTCTTATTTAGATGGAGTTGTTACCCTCCTCAATTAGAAAACCTTACAAAGAATTTTATCTAAGGTGAATGCCAGTCCATTGTGTTCCACTTAGGAAGGTTTAGTGGTGGTGGTGGTGATGATGATCTTTTGTGTAGATTACACAAATCAAGGAATGATTTGGAAGTAAATTATGTGATTAAAGTCAGGTCCCCCATCCCCTCAGGAGAATAACTCAATCTCTTGTTTATTTTTTCTCATTGCATATTAATTAATCAGAGTCAATTGCCAACCTCGGGAACACCCACTCTTCCAAGGGCACCACTGAGTCAGTTGAGAGGATCATTGACCTCTTTTATTATTTATATGCTAACATGATTTATAAAATAATTTATCCTCCCAAAGTTATGTCTCTCAAACTTTTTATACATCATGCTAGATAAGTTCCAGAACCAGCACAAGTGAAATTATGATTTTCATTTGAAGTAGAGGGCAGGAGCTTCATATTTCATCATGTAAAGAGGGATGAAATGGTCAGGTACCCAATGCAGTCCAGGATATTGTCTTTCTAGGCTCTTTAAAAATCACACATCTAGGGGCAGCTAGGTGGTACAGTGGATAAAGCACCAGCCCTCAAGTCAGGAGAACCTGATTCAAATCCCACCTCACAACCTTACTTAACTATGTGATCTTGGGCAAGCAACAACCCCACTGCCTTACCAAAAAAATAATCATACATTCATAGATAGGTATGTATTCTGAGTTAAGTACAAACATCTATATTTAGTCAGTTTCTTATATCAAACAGATGGAAATTGGAGGATGGGATGTTTTGCTAAGAGTTTTTATTGGGTAAGGAGAGGGGGAAAGAGTGTACAGATTTATTTGAATGTGGGAGGAGGTAGACAACAGGGAGTAAGAACACAGGAGATGAAGGATTCTTTTTAACCTGTCTAATTTTATAAAATTACAAAAAATTTTCATATAGTTCAAGTTACAAATCCTACCTTCAGTAATTTGTACTGGGGAAGTATCCATAAAAATTGAAATAGATCTTGTCTAATCTTACTTACTTGAAGAAGGAAGGACATATAGATTTTTTCCTTTTTCTGGTCGCCTCCACATAGGACAATTCATTTTGTTATAGAGATAATGTGAACAGAGAAGATGCTTTCACATGTGTTTTAATATGTTTTTATTAATTTATTAGAAATTATTTCATCAGAATTTATTCTATTCCAGATTCTGAATAGCTGTTTTCTGTCTCCCTCAAAACAATCTCTTCCTCTTTGTTCAAGAGAAATAGAAATTGAAGAGAAGATAATTTCATTTTGTACAAAAAAGTAAGAAATATCCAGGAACCCAATAACTAAACATTACTTGGAGCAATGATATCCTAAAAAGTTGCAGAAATATCAATTACTCAAAGTTGTACATTGCCAATATAATAAAAAATAGCCTTTAGATTGCTTTACATGTTCAATTCCATACCAATCAAATAGTCAAAGGATCACTTTATGGAATTAAATAAAATAATAGCAAAATTAATCTGGAAAAACAAAAGATCAGTGATTTTAAATAACAACAAAAAATAGGAAAATCAAAGCAGGAGGCTAGCAACTACCACATCTGAAAACTAAACTGCAAATCAGTTATTCTCAAGAGTATCTGGTACTGATTGTGAGAAAGAAAAGTTTAATTGTGAAACAGGTTAAGTACAAAAGATCCAGGAGCAATTTAAAAGAGTAATATTGGTGATGGACTAATTATTAAATAAAACCATTGGGATCAATAAATTAGAGAAAGGGAAGGAGATAAATTTCACAACTAGGAATAAAGGGAAAGCTTTACATCATTTAGGATAAATAGGATCGCAGGAGATAAATTGGTCAGTTTTAATTACATAAAAAAAGTTTTTCTAGAAACAAAATCAGTGCTACTGGAGTTAGAAAGCAAATTGGGGGGAAACCTCTGCAGAAAAATTCTCTGATCAAGATCTTATACCTGATATTTCTCAGTAATTGATACAAATTGAAACAAAAGTCATTCCCCAATAGGAGATTAAGGATATAAGCAGGAAGTTTTTACAATATAAAAGGAAAAACTATCAACCACTAGATGAAAAGATAACAGAAAAGTAAAGTATCAATTATTGGAGGGAATGTAGGAAGACAGGAGTTAACAGAATTTTGAATTCTACCATTCTGGAAAGAGGTTTGGAACCATGCCCCAAAAAATCATTTGCTTGGGCAAACCTGTTGGCTTAGCAATACCATACTACTTGGGATACTGAAAAGAAGTAGAAGAAAACACTCAAATAAATACTTTTTGTTGTAGCAAAAACCAAGATACAGTAGGTTATCCATACTTTGGAGAATAGTTGAAAAAATCATGATATGTAAATAATTTGAAATATTATTGCACAATTAGAAATAAAAAAAGTTGATAGATTCAGAGAAAATGGGAAGGACATATATGAATTGATGTAGATTGGAATGGACCAAGATAAAAAAAATTTATAGAATAACTATAACATTGTAAAAGGAAATAACTATGACAAATTTAAGAAGTATGATCTATCAGGACTCCAGAAGACTAATGATGAATCATGCTTTCCACATCTTGGCAGGGAGGCGATGGATTAGATGTGTAGAAAGAGTCATTTATTTTCTGATGAAGCCAAAGTGTGAACTTGTATTTAATTTTTGATGAGTATTTAGAGGTGACTGGGGAAAAGATATATAAAAATAAACAAGGAAAGAAAGATAAAACCATCAATGAATCCTCAAAATAGAAGTGAACAGCAGAAATTTTAGAAGAGGACCCAGACAAATAAGACTGTGCTAAAGCTATTATGCTAAATTATATAAATTGATATAGATATATACAATTATATTCATATATATGTATTTGTGGACCTATATATTGTTTACATTAAAAATTCACGGATTCATAAATAATCTCATTTTTCTGTATGAAAAATGTTCATGTTTTACATAATATGTATTATCTAGCTTGTTTTCTCAATAGATGGGGCAATAGAGAGGAAGAGATTTTGGAACTAAAATTAAAAAATGAATGTAATAAAAGTATTTGTATTTGCTTAGTTAAGGATAGTAAAAAGAGAAAAATATTACAAAAATTCATTTTTTAGGGGCAGCATGGTATAGGAAAAGTACTGGATGTGGAGTCAAATAATAAGGATTTAAATCTGGACTGTGGAGGTAGATTTCCTTTTCTCTGAAAAGGAAAATGTACATAAATTTCCCTATTAGATTTGCAATATTCCCAATTAGGTTTGCAATATTAACAATTTATCCATCACTTTCAGTAGAATATTGACAAATTGGTTATAAATGATTCTAGGATATCCCTGGTTCAAATCTTAGCTCTGCTACTTATTACTTGTACTGTTTGGGGCAAATATCAGGATCTTTTGGGACCCCAGTTTCCTCATTTATAAAATAAAGTATTTGAAAAAAATTAAATAAAGAGTTCAATTAAATTAAAGCTGTATCAGAGCAGGGAAACCGTGTTTGTATGTGTGTCTGTGTATGTGTATACATGGGCAACAAAGAACCTGGGATGGGAGTTAAAGGAGTAGATATGAATGTCGTTTTTCCTGCCAGGACTAAATCTTTAGTTCGAATATCTTTCCCAAAACCTATCTTCTTCCACCAACTCCTTCAGAAAAACAGGCTATAATCTCTCTATCTATCTACTTCCCATGCAAAAGCTTCAAATGAATTTGCTTGAGGTGCTTTGAGTCTCAGCTATTTCACTGGAATAGATCTTGGATTTCTTCCAAATCTAAATATTTTGAACCTAATAATTTATTTTTGTATTCCATTCTCGTCATTAATTCAAGTCACTTTATGGACTGAGAAATGCTTCTAAGATTGAAGGATCAGAAATTTTCTGAAGGGCTTGAAACATTCTGCCTACTTAAAATGATATTAAATTATCAGGAGGCAAAAGGGGGGAAAACTATATAGCTTCTCTATATGCTCTATGAAATTCTTATTTTTTTCACCTTAGAAAATGGATTCATTTTTTTCTCACACAAATAATTGGCAATGGTCAAACCCTGCTGGTTTTTTTTTTTTAGGTTTTTGCAAGGCAAATGGGGTTAAGTGGCTTGCCCAAGGCCACACAGCTAGGTAATTATTAAGTGTCTGAGACCGGATTTGAACCCAGGTACTCCTGACTTCAGGGCTGATGCTTTATCCACTATGCCACCTAGCTGCCCCTGTTTCTTTTTTTAGAATTTAGAATTCACACAAATTATTTTCTGAGTTTCTATTGAGGATCAAGATAGGGACTTGTGGTTTCATTGGTATTCCCCCCCTGGAAGGAGAAATTCCTTCCCCTGCAGGCTGGCAGCTTTTCTAAAATTTAAAGAAGTGCTTACATCTCTATTTTTTAACCAAAACCAAATGATTCTGAGAATTAACTGTTTGTAAAGTCATTAGAATGCTGGTATTGCTAGGATCCCTTCTTTCTCACTTTCTCACTTTTTCTTCATTATTTCTTTTTTTTCTTTTTTTTAGGTTTTTGCAAGGCAATAGGGTTAAGTGACTTGGCCCAGGCCACACAGACAGGTGATTAAGTGTCTGAGGCTGGATTTGAATTCAGGTACCCCTGACTCCAGGGCCGGTGCTCTATCCACTGTGCCACCTAGCTGCCCCTTTCTTCATTATTTCTTTTGATATTTTTTTGACTTTTTTCTTGTCTTCACATGAATTATTATTATTTTTTTCAGTTCTATATTTTTTGGCACTATCATTTTAAGGAAAGGTATATTTATTCCTATATTTCTAGTTTTTGAATTTGAGTGATTTGCATTAAAATTTTAAGTGACTTTCTTGGGGTAAACCAGCCAGTATGTGTCAGAACTAGGCCTTTAACGTAGATTATCTGGTTCTCTATCATACCACATTACCTATCTATCACAGAAACAGTGAATAATTTAATTAGTGTTCATAAAATTTTTTTGGTGTATTTAACATGAAATGGAAAAAATATGAAGTGTATAAACAATTTCCTGATCATTTTGCCAGGTTTTCAACTTTCAGGATGTCTTCCCCAGGACTGCAGAAACTTCTTCAAACTCTACAATCACTTTCGTTTGTTATGTGTTCCTGTGTGTGATTTAACAAACTGAAGTACAAGAGCTTAAAGCACAAAATTGCTTTACAATTCAATCAACTCCAGTTAACATGAAATGTAACTGCAAATTTTGATGCTCCAGAAAAATCACACTGTGATCAACCTCTGGTTATTCCTTAAAATGGGCAAAAGCAGTCATGTGTATTTTTAATTTATATTTTACTATGTAATATTCTGGAATAGCAAAACATTTCTAATAAAATATTGATTTCCAGTAAGCAAACCCTTGAACTCCAAATTCTGAAAGAACTAAATGATTTGTCTTTCACATCTTTCACATTCCATTCCTTCAGATGGAGGAAAATGCCAGATTAAAATGGACTTACTCTTCACCCCTCTCCATAACCCCTTCCATTTGTCTAAATTTCCTTTATTTGAGTTTCATCTCCTCCTACTCTGGGTGGTTGTAAGAAGTAATTAAATATTTTGGCCTTAAAAGAACTCTGAGTTTCAGATTGCTTGGGAAAATAAAGAGGAAATCTTGTCATTAGCCAAATTTATTATTCACTGAGTTCCTTATTATCTACTTAGTACTTAGTTCCAAAGGGACATTCAATATTATCATCTACAATTGAATATCTCTTGTGTGAAGTGTTAGCATTAATGTTAAGGTAGGGCTGTCTCAGGGTAGCTCCCTCATCTTGAACTCATTTTTTTGTGGGTGGTGAACTACAATTTGGAATTCTAGAAACACCCTACAGGTATTCACTACTTTATCTAAACTGTATTATATAGGTCATAATTCCCCATCAACAGTTTACCAACAGACATAATTAGTTCAAAGCTAAAGTATTTATTTGAATTGAAAAGTAAGAACAGTAGTTAAAAATACATATTGCCACATGATTTCCCCTCTTTGGACTTTTTCACAAATATTCAGCAAATCTCTGGAAAAAATGAGCATAAACTTGTAATGGTAGTGAGGTGCACACTTTTTCTCCTGTGGAGTTCTTTCAAAGCTTTCCCTGGCTGAGTCAGTCAATAGCCAGTAGAAATTCATTAACACTCATTTTATTCTAGACACTGTGCTAAATAATGAAGATTAAAAAATAAGTTAGTCCCTATCCTCAAGAAGTTCACAACAAAAAGCTATATACAGAATAAAATGGGAAATAATTAAAAGAGAGGAGGCTCTAAAATAAAGAGGGGCTGGAAAAGTTTTCCTTTATATCTTCCTTTCACCACACCCTCCACTCAAGTTATTTTCTTATTTAAAAATCATCAAAACAAAACAATTCCCAGGCTCTCTAACTTATTAGATTCCCTCTATGACCCATAATGATATTAGTGTTCAATGAGGACACCTCTATTATCTTTATATTTTAGAATATACTTAGTCCCTATATGTTTTCTTACTCTTATTTTATCTTTGTTATGTTTATCTTGATTCCCATGTTTACATTTCAAAGTTTCTACTTAGATCTAATCTTTTCATCAGTAATGCAGACTAGTGATTTGGGTATGCAATTTAAATAACTAGAAAAGAAACAGACTAAAAATTTTCAATGAAACACTAAGTTGGAAATCATTAAACTGAAAGTGAGATTAATAAAACTGAGTGTAAAAACACTGAATTAATAGATAAAACTAGGAGCTGATTTATTAAAAAAATAGTTAAACCATTGGTTAATTTGATTTTAAAAAGAGAAAAAAACCAAATCACTAGTATTAAAAATAAAAAAGAGTGAATATACCACCAAGGGAGATGAAATAAAAGAAAATATAAGGAGATATTTGTTCAAATTATATGATAATAATTCTAACAATTTAAGTGAAATAGAAGAATATTTGTAAAATTTATATGTTGTCTAGATTAGAAAAAAGGGAAAATTAGAATATCTAAATAGACTTTTTTTTAGAAAAAGAAATTGAACAAGACATAAATGAACTTCCTAAGAAAAACTCACCAGGACCAGATGGATTTACAAGTAAATTTACAAGTGAATTTGAATAATAGGTAAAGAAGGGATTCTACCAAACTTCTTTTATGAAATAAATATGATACCAAAACCCTAAACAAGGAAGAATGAAAACAGAGAAAGAAAATTGCTGATCAATTCTATTAATGAATATGAATGCAACAATTCTAAGCAAAATACTAGCTAAAATATTACAATAATATATCTTTAAATTATACATCATGATCAAGCACAATTTATGCCATAAAAGGATGGTTTAACATAAAGAAAGCTATTAACATAACTGATTATATTAATAATAAAATTTAAAAATGCTCATTATATCAATAAATGCAGAAAAAGCATTTATATTAAACTCACATGAAGTATTGATATAAATGAATTTTTCTTTAAAAAGATAAAAATCATTTGTCTAAAATCATCAACTAGCATTATTTGTAATGGGGATAAGCTGCAAGCCTTTTTAGTAAGATCAAGTATGAAACAAGAATGCCCACTGTCACTGAATTGAATTGAATAACATTGAATTGAATTGAATAACAATTCAATATTGTATTAGAAAAACTAGAAATTGTAATAAGAGAAGCAAAAGAAGTAGAAGGCACAATAAAAGAAATGAGGTAATATACTATCTCTTTTTGCAGATAACATGATGATAAACCTGGAAAATTCCAGACTCAAATAAAAAGTTAGTTGAACCAATAATTTTAGCAAAGTATCAGAATATAAAATAAATCCATATTAAATCATCAGCATCTTACATATTATAAACAAAATCATTAAAAAAATAAGAGATAATAAGAGATACTCCTTTAAAAGTAACTCCAGATAGTATGAAATATCTGAGAGTAAATCTGTCAAAAGAATCCATATAACTATATAAAAGAAATTATTAAAAAAAATTTCACACAAAATCAAATTTAAACAATTGAAAAAATATAAATCATTCATGGGTAGGCAAGATCAATATAATAAAAAAGGACAATTTTACCTAAACTAATTTACATATTCAAAGTCATCCCAATTAAATTACTAAAAATATATTTTGTTGAATTAGGAAAAAATAACAAAATTTATTTGGAAGAAGAAAAATTAAAGAATGTGAAGCCAAGGGAACTAATAAAAATATAAAGGAAGGAGGTTTCACAATCTCAACTCTTTAATTATATTATAAGGCAATAATTATCAAACTTACTGTTTCTGGCCTAAAAAACCAGGAAGACAAATCAGTAGGACAGAATAGGCATACAATAGCAGCAAATGGCTATGGAAATGTTTTTGGCAAGTGTAAAGACAAGTTTTTGTAATAAGAATTCATTATTTCATCAAAATCATTGGGAAAGCTAGAAAGCAATTCAGCAGAAATTGAGCATAGACAAATATCTTACACTGCTTACCAAGATAACATCAAAATGGATACATGACTTAGATACTAAGAGAAATATTACATGAAAATGTGAAGGTCATGAAAGATACTATTTATCAGATTTATGGATAGTTGAATAATTTATGAATAAGTAAGAGATAGAGAGCAAAGTTAGGCATAAGATAGATAATTTCAGTTACATTAAATTAAAAGGGTTTACACAAATAGAACAAATGAAGACAAGATCAGAAGAAAAGCAGAAAATTTGGAAAAGAAAATTTATACAGTTTCTCAGGTAAAGGTCTCATATCTCAAATATTTGAAAACTATCAAATTTATAAGAATATATGGGTCATTCAGCTAAGGATTTGGGAACAGACAGTTTTCCAATGAAGAAATCAAAATAATTTGTAATCATATAAAAATGCTCAAAAATCTTTACTGATTAGAGGATATATTTCCTCTAATTTATATTAATTAATTAAAACAACCTTGAAATACCATTTTTATCTATCAGATTGACTAAAATGATTGAAGAGGAAAGTGACAAATGTTGGAAGAGATGAGGAAAAATTGTGACACTGATTCATTGTATTGATCCAATCATTTTGGAGAGCAGTCTGGAATTATGACCAAAGGGTTATTAAATTGCCAACACTCTTTGACCCAATAATGCCACTAGAAGGTCTATTATCTTCATGGTTTAGATATCAGTCCCAATCGATGTCATTGAAGGAATTTGACTGGCTTAGTGCTTTTTGTTTCTTGGAATGATCATAATCTCTCTTGTCTACAGTTTTGGATCATTTTACCATTACTTAGCATTAAGATAAATACAAAAATGATATCTTTAGCTAGATATGGCCAAAGAAATTCACTATAATCTTCTGTATTCCCTATAGTTTTGTGTCTGAGATTCTCTGGTCAGTAATTCCATTGATTAGCTGTTTAACCTTAAACAAGTTAATTAGAATCCCAGACTCTGGAAGGTACCCTAGAGATTATCTAGATTGTTCCATTTTATCAATTCATCCTTGTGCTTCATTTCTTCATTAAATGAAGACAATTAATCACTTTTGAGTTTTTCATTTAGTCACCTTTTAATTTTTCATTTTGTTAGATGATCTAGGGTGACTTTTTAATCATATATCTTCATTATTCCCTTCCCAAAATATAGTTGATGTGTGTGTATAAACTTATGGGGTATACACTAACTTAGATATGAGCCTAAATAAAACAAAATTAAGAGCAAAATTAATTAAAAATTAGTATGATTGTGTGCTTACACACACACACACACACACACACACACACACACACACAAACACAAACACACACTACTCTGCCTTCCAGAATAAGGTAGAAATAATTTAGATTTTCCTTTCAACTGTTGTCTTCTGTTAGGATGATTGAGAATGGACCGTATTTTACTGATCTTTCTCAAAGAACATTTGAAATGAATATTACGATCCAAATAGTAAAGAAGAAAATAAGTGAACCAAATACTACTTTTGTAGCCTTTTTTTTGTTAAACCAAATGGCAATATAAGGGCTATACATTAACATTTCAGTAAATTTGATCCTGAGATTTGTGACAGTGATCAATGAAATAGAATATAGACAAATTTAGCAGAATATAGAGGGAGCCCTCTTGTAGCTTGTGGGGAAAATTGGAGCTAAAGACTTTTGAGAATGAATTGCTACTGGCATTCTAAAGACAGAATGATAAATTGTCAAAAAGAGAAACTTGGAAGATATCCTTTAATGGGAATGGGAGAAAGGGAACTAGATAACACAGCATGTGACGTTTTATTATGTTTAAGTCAAGAGAATTGGGGGCAGATTATATATATGTTTAAGGTGATGATGTGTTTCTTTGGGTTCAGATGGTTTTCCAACTTTCCCATTATAAAAGTCCTCATTTCAGGTTGCTTTTGTTATGTAAAAGGAGTGAGCACCAGGACTAGCCTCTTGTTATATGCAAAAATAAAATTAAAAATAGACAATCATTCTGTAGAGCTTATGTTTCCCCCCAAAATATTTTTCCCTTAATTATTATTTTTCTTCAGTTCCTTGTCAATTAGGAAAGTTAAATAGGGTATTCCCAATAAAATGCCATAGAAATGGATAAACTGCATACAACATTGTACAGGAAAATACTCATTGTAGGGGAAAAATACTCATAATTTGGAATAGTGCTAAAGCATTTGTATTTTTTTTTCTTTAGAAGTATGGGGGGCAGAGCTAAGATGGTGGCAGAAGAGCTTCTCTTAGGTGCTCACTCCAAAATATTTCAAAAACCTTAAAATTGTAACTCTAAATTTTCAAGAGACAGAACCCACAGAATGATCCAGTGAGGCAATTCTCCAGCCCAAGTTAACCTGGAAAATAGTGGGAAGCTCTATTCCATGGGATTGGAAGAGCCCCACAGCACCAGAGGAAAGGAATTTCAGCTTCCCAGGAACAGCCCGAGGGCACCTGGGAGCACTGACTCCCAGCAGCAGAAGCAGTTTCCTGACCTGCACCCCAGAGAGCACCAAGCACAACTTGGAAGATCATCAGAGAGACCTCTGGCACAGCGAGGGTAAAGCCCAGGCCCACAGGTGGCCGGACCTCAGTGCCTCTGGCACTCAGCACAGCCAGCACTCAGTGCAGCCCAGATCCCAGGAAACAGAGTAAGTCTGTGGAGCGGTCCAGTAGGAGACTTCAGGCAGCTGTACCCTGAGTGTTCAGTCCAAGGAAGATAAGGGAGTGGAGGGAGACTGCCAAGGTTTGTCCTCTGTCCCTGGAACAGGATTCTGGGACTGTGACCAAATTCAGACCCTGGTCACAGTCTAGACCTATCATAGAGCAGGGACCCCCGCCCCCACAGTCTCTGGGGCAGAGGGGTGAGTCTGTGGTCATTCACAGACCAGGATAGCAGTCAGAGCCTCACACACTGAGGTCTTTGTGTGTGTGTGTGGGTGTCCCAATAAAACTCAAAAGCTCAGGAAGCACCCTAAAACCAGGCAAAGGCTGGGGAAATGAGTAAACAGGAAAAAAAGGAACCTGACTATAGACAATTACTTTGGTCCCATGGAGGATAAAAATACTCATTCTAAAGATAAGACAGTCCAAGCTTCAGCCTCTATAGACTCCAAGAAATATAGAAGTTGGATTCAAGATATGAAAGAGCTCAAAATGATTTAGAAAATCAAGTAAGGCAGATTGAAGAAAATTTTGGGAAAGAAATGAGAGAAATGCAGG
The DNA here is from genome assembly GCF_037893015.1 of Macrotis lagotis. NCBI lineage: Eukaryota > Metazoa > Chordata > Mammalia > Peramelemorphia > Peramelidae > Macrotis > Macrotis lagotis. The sequence goes on from NC_133666.1 coordinate 154,078,229, forward strand.
AAAAACATGAAAATGAAGTCAGTAGCTTAGTCAAAGAGATCCAAAAAATGCTGAAGAAAATAACATGTTAAAAACCAGCTTAGGTCAAGTGGATAAAACAGTTCAAAAAGTTATTGAAGAGAAGAATGCTTTGAAAAGCAGAATTGGCCAGATGGTAAAAGAGATAAGAAAGCTCTCCAAGAAAACAAATCCTTCAAATGTAAAATGGAGCTAAAGGAAGTTGATGACTTTGTGAGAAATCAAGACACAATACTTCAACACCAAAAGAATGAAAAATTAGAAGAAAATATTTTACATTTCACAAAAACAACTGATCTGGAAAACAGATTCAGGAAAGATAATGTAAACATTATTGGGGTACTTCAAAGTCATGATCAGGAAAAGAACCTTGACCTCATTTTTAAAGAATTTCTACAGGAAAATTGTCCTAATATCCTAGAAGCAGAGGGTAAAATAGAAATTGAGAAAATTCACCAATTTCCCCCAGAAAGAGCTCCAAGAAGAAAAACAACCCACAGGAATATTATAGCTAAGTTCCAGAACTCCCAAGTCAGAGAGAAAATATTAAAAGCAGTTAGAAGGACACAATTCAAACATTGTGGAGCTGTAGTCAGGATCACATAAGATTTACCAGCAACTCCATTAAGGGCTCATAGGGCTTGGAATACAATATTCCTGGAAGGCAAAAGTGCTTGGAATGCAACCAAGAATTAACTACCCAGCAAGACTGAACATCCTCTTCCAAGGGAAAAGATGGACTTTCAATGAAACAGGGAAATTTCAAACGCTCCTGTTGAAATGACCAGAGCTGAACAGAAAGTTTGACCTCCAAGTACAGGACTGAGGTGAAGCATAGAGAGTGGATGAGAAGGGTAAATTATGAGGGACTTCATGATGATGAACTGCATGTATTCCCACATGGAAAGATGATATTGATAATACTCATATGAACCTTCTCATTTAACAGAATAGGTATCAGAGCTGAAGGTATCAGAACACAGACTGAAACACATTTTTTTCTCTTTCTTTTACTTTATTTCTCATGAGGTGTCATGTTTTTGTGGGGGATAAGTATTATGTTTATTCTTAAACAGGAAACAATATGTAAATAAATTAAAGAAAAAATAAAAATATGAAAAAAGTATGGCTTACTTGTGTCAGTTATCTTTTTAAAAAAGAAGGAATTTGTTAGAACTCTACATAGTTTTCAAATACTTTTTAATAAATTTATATGGAGAAATAAAAAATCAAGAATTTCCAGGAATTCAATGAAAAAAAGTACAAAAGAAGGTGACTTAGCCTTACCAGATCTAAGATTATATTATAAAACATCAGTCATCAAAACTGCCTGGTATTGGCTAGGAAATAGAGTGGTGGATCAGTGGAATAGACTAGGTGCAATAGCAGGAAATGATTATAACAATCTGCTGTTTAATAAACCCAGAGTCCAACTATTGGGATAAAAACGCCATCTTCAGTAAAAACTGCTTGGAAAATTGGAAGTTAGTATGGAAGAAACTTAGATTAGACTAACACCTCACACCCTATACCAAGAAAAGATCAAAATGGATACAGGATTTAGACATACAAAACAATATTATAAGCAAACTAGAAGATCAAGGAGTAGTTTACCTGTCAGATCTATGGAAAAGGAAGCAGTTTATGACCAAGGAAGAGATGGAGAACATCATTAAAAACAAACTAGATGATTACATTAAATTAAAAAGCTTTTGCACAGACAAACCCGCTGTAACCCAAGATCAAAAGAAATGTAGTAAATTGGGAAACAATTTTTGCAATTAGTATTTCTGACAAAGGACTCATTTCTAAAATATACAGAGAACTGAGTCAAATTTTCAAAAAAAACAAGCCATTCCCCAATTGAAAAATGGTCAAAGGATATGCAAAGACAATTTACATCTGAGGAAATCAAAGCAATCCATAATCATATAAAAAATTGCTCCAAATCATTACTTATTAGAGAAATACAAATTAAAACATCTCTGAGATACCAACTCACACATATCAGACTGGCCAATAAGACCAGAAAGGGCAATGATCAGTGTTGGAAGGAAATCAGGGACACTAATACATTGTTGGTGGAGTTGTGAACTTATCCAGCCTTTCTGGAGAGCAATTTGGAATTATGCCCAAAAGGCAACAAAAATGTACATACCCTTCAACCCAGCAATACTACTACTGAGTCTATACCCTGAAGAGATTATGAAAAAGGGTAAAAACATCACTTGTACTAAAATATTTATAGCAGCCCTGTTTGTGGTGGCAAAAAATTAGAAATTAAGTGAATATCCTTCAGTTGGAAAATGGCTTAACAAACTGTAGTATATGTATGCCATGGAACACCATTGTTCTATTAGAAACCAGGAGGGATGGTAATTCAGGGAAGCCTGGACCAATTTGCATGAACTGATGCTGAACAAGATGAGCAGAACTAGAAAAATATTGTACACCATAACAGCAACATTGGGGTGATGATCAACCTTGATGGACTTGCTCATTCCACCAGTGCAACCACCAGAGACAATATTGGGATATCTCCAATGGAGAATACCATCTATATCCAGAGAGAGAATTATGGACTTTGAACAAAGACCAAAGACTATTACTTTCAAATCAGATAAACAAAAAACCGTTATCATACTATGTAATTTTCCTATCTCATACTTTATTTTTTTTCCTTAAGGATACGATTTCTGTGTCATCACATTCAACTGAAATCAATGTATAACATAAAAACATTGTAAAGACTAACAGAATGACCTCTCCGGGGGGTGGGGGAAGGTAAGCAAAAATGGTGGGAAAAATTGTAAAACTCAAAATAAAAAAAAAAATCTTTCTTAAAAAAAACCCAAATGGTTTTCAACAGAATTTGGAATAATTATTTAAATCTTTTGTTAGAATTCACTTATGAATCCATTTGATCCTGGAGATTTTTTCTTAGAGAGTTCATTGATGGATTGTTCAATTTCTTTTTTTCTGAAATCAGGTTATTTGAGTATTTTATTTCCACTTTTGTTAATCTAGACAGTTTATATTTTTATAAATAAAAATCCATTTCACTTAGATTGCTAGATTTAGCTCTGAATTATTACCTAAATTTTATTTTTTATTCATTTATTTTTAAATTTAATGTAATTAATTTGGTGATGAATTCACTCTTTACAATTTTGAAACTGGCAATTTGGTTTTCATTTTTCTTTTTTGTATATATCAAATTTACCAAAAATCTATTTATTTTATTGATTTTTTTCCATAAAAGCAACTCTTGATTCTATTTATTAGTTGAGTAGTTTTCTTATCAGTTTCATTAATTTCCCCTTTGATTTTCAGAATTTCTAATTTAGTATTTAATTGGGAATTTTTAATTTGTTCTTTTTCCAATTTTTTAAATTTTCAGGTCTAATTCATTAATCTCCTTTCTCTATTTTATTCAAGTGAACATTAAGAGATATAAAATTTCTATTAATGACATAGCTTTGGTATGTTGTCTTATTATTGTCATTGTTTTGAATGAAATTGTTGAATGTTGCTATGATTTATTGTTTGATCTATTGATTTTTAAAATTCAGTTATTTAGGGGCGGCTAGGTGGCGCAGTGGATAAAGCACCGGCCCTGGAGTCAGGAGTACCTGGGTTCAAATCCGGTCTCAGACACTTAATAATTACCTAGCAGTGTGGCCTTGGGCAAGCCACTTAACCCCATTGCCTTTCAGAAACCTAAAAAAAAATTCAGTTATTTAGTTTCCAATTAATTTTAGTCTTTCTTTACATAGTTCTTTATTATACATAATTTTCATTATTTAGATAATTTATTTTCTTTACAAAAAAGATGAATGTTGAAAACTATCCTTGCATAATCTGAAAAGGATGATACATTTAATATTTCTGCCTTCCTGCATTTGGTTATGAGGTTTTTAATACTCAATGGTCATAAAACTCAAATAATATCTTTAATCAAAAATAAATTTAAATTAAAAAAAAAAAAAGAAACCAGGAGGGATGGAGATTCAAGGAAGCCTGGAGGGATTTGAATGAACTGGTGCTGAGTGAGATAAGCACAACCAGAAAAACACTGTACACTCTAACAGCAACATGGGGGGCAATGATCAACCTTGATGGACTCGCTCATTCCATCAGTGCAACAATCAGAGACAATTTGGGGTTGTCTACAATGGAGATTACCATCTGTATTCAAAGAAACAGCTGTGGAGTTTGAACAAAGACCAAGGACTATTGCCATAAATTTAGAAAAAAAAAACTGAAAACTTATTGTCTTATCCTACTATCTCTTATACTTTATGTTGCTTCCTTAAGGATATGATTTCTCTCTCATCACACTCAATTTGTATCAATGCATACCATGGAAACAATGTAAAGACTAACAAATTGCCTTATGTGGGGGGTGGGTGGATGGAAGTAAGATTAAGGGAAAAATTGTAAAACTCAAAATAAATAAAATCTTTAATTAAAAAAAGTATGCTCAAAAAAATACTCAATGGTCAATTTTTATGTAGGTTTCATGTACCGCTGAGTAAAAGGTATATTCTTTTCTACCCCCATACAATTTTCTCTAGAGGTCTGTTTATCTAACTCTTCTAAAATTCTATTCACCTTCTTAATTTTCTTCTAAATTATTTTGTGGTAAGATTTAGCTACATCTCACATCTCACACCCTATACCAAGATTAGGTCAAAATGTTTACAGAATTGGGATATCAAGTGTGATACTAGTTAGGAGAAAAAAAAGAATAGTTTATCTTTAAGATCTATGAGCTCAGAGGAGTTTGTTATCAAATAAATTTAAAAACATTATATATTACAAAATGGATAATTTTGATTACATTAAAATAAAAAAGGTTTGCACAAATAAAACCAATGCAACCAAGATAAGGAGTGCAGAAAGCTGAGACACAATTTTCACAGCTAATACTTCTGATAAAACTCTTATAAATCTAAAATATATAGAGAATTAAGTCCTATTTATAAGCATACAATTCATTTCCAACTTATAAATGGTCAAAGGATATGAACAGGCAGATCTCAGATGAAGAAATTAAAGCTATCTATGATTAAATGAAAAAATATTCTAAACCACTATTGATTAGAGAAATGCAAATTATAACAACTCTGAAATACCACCTCTCTCCTATCAGATTGACTAAAATGACAAAAAAAAAGAATGATCAATGTTGGAGGGGATGTGGGAAAGGCAGGACACAAAATTGGGACCTTTGGTGGAGTTGTGAACTGATGCAACCATTTTGGAGAATCATTTGAAAGTACACCCAAAGGCAATATAACTGAGCATACCATTTGATTCAGTAATACCACTAGTAGGTCAATATTCCAAAGAGATCATAAAGAAAGGGAAAAAGACCCACCTGTACAAAAATATTTACAACAGTTCTTTTTATAGTTACAATGAATTGGAAAAATGGGGATGCCCATCAATTGGGGAATGACTAAACAGGTTATTGTATATGAATGTTATGGAGTACTCTGGTTCTGTAAGAAATTATGAACTTAAGAAAACCTAAGACTTTCATGAATTTCATGATGTTGAGAGAAATGACCAGAACCAGGAGAACATTGCACACGTTAACAGCAGCAATGTGTGATGATCAACTATGATGAAATAAGTTCCTTCTAGCAGTTCAGTGATCAAGGACAATTTATTTTTTTAGTTTTTCCTTTTATTAAAGATTTTATTTGAGTTTTATCATTTCCCCCCCATCTTACTTCCCTCCCCCCACCCCCACAGAAAGCAATATGTCAGTCTTTACTTTGTTTCCATGTTGTACATTGATCCAAATTGAGTGTGATGAGAGAGAAATCATATCCTTAAGGAAGAAACAAAAGTATAAGAAATAACAAGAGCAGACAATAAAGATATCAGTTTTTTTTCTAAATTAAAGGGAATAGTCCTTGAACTTTGTTCAAACTCCACGGTTCTTTATCTGGATACAGATGGTATTCTCCATTGCAGACAGCCCAAATTTGTCCCTAATGGAATGAGCATGTCCATCAAGGTTGATCATCGCTACCATATTGCTGTTAAGGTGTACAGTGTTTTTCTGGTGCTGTTCATCTCACTCAGCATCAGTTCATGCAAATCCCTCCAAGTTTCCCTGAATTCCCGTCCCTCCTGGTTTCTAATAGAACAATAGTGTTCCATGACATACAGATACCACAGTTTGCTAAGCCATTCCCCAATTGAAGGACATTTACTTGATTTCCAATTCTTTTTCACCACAAACAGGGCTGCTATGAATATTTTTGCACTAGTGATGTTTTTACCCTTCATCATCTCTTCATGGTATAGACCCAGTAGTGGTATTGCTGGATCAAAGGGTATGCACATTTTTGTTGCCCTTCGGGCATAGTTCTAAATTGCTCATCAGAAAGGCTGGATGAGTTCACAGCTCCACCAGCAGTGCAATAGTGTCCCAGATTTCTCACAACCCTTCCAACAATGATCATTATCCTTTCTGGTCATATTGGTCTGTCTGAGAGGTGTGAGGTGGTACCTCAGAGAAGTTTTACTTTGCATTTCTCTAATAATTAATGATTTAGACCAATTTTTCATATGACTATGGATTGCTTTGATCTCCTCATCTGTAAATTGCCTTTGCATATCCTTTGACCATTTGTCAATTGGAAAATGGCTTTTTTTAAAAAAAATATGACTCAGTTCTCTGTATATTTTAGAAATGAGTCCTTTGTCAGAAATACTAATTGCAAAAATTGTTTCCCAATTTACTACATTTCTTTTGATATTGGTTACAGTGGTTTTATCTGTGCAAAAGCTTTTTAATTTAATGTAGTCGAATCATATAGTTTGTTTATGGTGATGTTCTTCATCTCTTCCTTAGTCATAAACTGCTCCCCTTTCCCTAGATCTAACAGGCAAACTAGTCTGATCAAGGACAATTTTAAAAGACTTGTGATGGAAAATGCCATCCACACTCAGAAAAAACAAACAAACCGTGGAATCTAAATGCAGACCAAAGTACAATATTTTCACTTTTTTTTTTGTTTTTTGTTTGTGCCAGGCAATGGGGTTAGGTGATTTTCCCAAGGTCACTCAGCTAGGTAGTTATTAAGTGCCCAAGGCCATATTTGAACTCAGGTCCTCCTTATCCCAGGGCCAGTACTCTATCACTGTGTCACTTAGCTGCTTCTATTTTTACTTTTTAAAACTTGCTTTTTGTTTTTTCATTATTCATGTTTTTTCCCCTTTAGTTTTGATTCTTCTTTTACAACATGACTAATATGAAATTTGTTAAACATGATTGCACACATATGACATAAATTAGATTATTCATGGGAGGGAGGCAGAAAAATATGGAACTCAAAAGTTTACAAAAAAGATGAATGTTGAAAACTATCTTTACATTTAATTGGAAATATGAAATAAAATAACATTAAAAACCAAAGTAATAATTATAGAAAAATTTTAGATAAAAATGAATATCATACTTAAAGATAAGCTTATTCTGATGATAACAAAAATTGTCATTGTGGTTAAAAATATTTTAGCCACACAGACTGAACTATCTTCTCTTTCTTTAACTCTTCAGAGATACATTGATGGGTACTAGGAGCTTAGCTACATTTAGGTAAATTTACATGTTCACATTCTCACATTGAATTATCACTTATCCAATAAGTCAAGTACAATTGGATGGTCTTGGGTTTTGGGAGGAGTCCTCCTCTAGTCCTCATGGGACAAGTACTGCATGCTATGTATTCTGGAAAGGGAGAGAGAGAGACAGAGACACAGAGAGAGAGAGAGAGAGAGAGAGAGAGAGAGAGAGAGAGACAGAAAGAATGAGTGTGTGTGAGAGAGAAGGAGAAAGAGAGAGGAGGAGAGATAAATGGAGAGAGAGAGGGTGGAGAGAGAGAGAGAGAGAGAGAGAGAGAGAGAGAACATAGGATGAAGTCTTCTTAAAATCTGAGTGGGCAATACTTCTAGGTTCAATGACTCCTCCTCTCTGATGAAACTTTTTTTGAGCCCTAACTCCTTGCAGTCTTCCTGGAGTAGTCTGGAAAGGGAGTTCCTGGAGTTTTCTTTGTCATTCCATAGCAATAAGACCTTTGGCACTGAGCCACACATATCACCAGAAGTTTCTACTTGCATTTATTTAGCTGTTGAGGGAGTTGAATTGAAATTTAACCACTATGACAACTGAATTAATTTGATTTGTTATTGTTCTCATCTTTGATGATTGAGATGATATTGACATGGGATATGTACTTTAAAAGAGCTATGGTTTCATTGGTGTAGATATTCTCTCCACTAAAACAGATTGCAATCCTTATAATCAGAATATAAAGTAAAACTTTCAGACATCAATGTGATTCCAAATATCCAGATGTTTGGAAGAAACTGGAAGATCATATGAATCCAGATGATGATGAACTAACTCATTGCCATTTTGCTTTTTCTCATTTTCATGGCAGAAGGAAGAGTTTGTATTCATATCCCTGGTGCCTAGCATGATACCTGGATCAAAATAGGTACATAATATTGCTGATTCATATAGACACAGTCACAGTTAATATTATGAATCCATTGAAAATGTATTTTTAAAATATGCAGTAATCCTTTGGGAGTCTCTGAAATTTTGGAAAGCAATCAGCAAATCCAAAACTCATTTTTATATGATTCTGAATAATATCTTGGGGAATAACAACCTATAAAGGTAAAAGACTTAGCACAATAGCTCATTGATACTAGATAGATATTTAGAGTGGAAGATTAAATCACAAAGCATACAAAGTATTAAAATGTTAAAGATAGAGTCTTTTTGCTGATTCAGTCTTTCCAGACAATTGGAAGGAGCTTGGTAAGTAAAAAGTATTTTGAGCATCTAGTCACTTGAAAGACCAAAAATAAGAATGTTTTCTTCTTACTGTTGCTCATTTTTGTTCCTGTCTCAGTGTTGACATTTATGTTTAGGCATTCTATTACCTTCAGTATCATTACTGCAACCTCCAGGAAACTACATTCTTTTCACAGTAGCAACAAGAGAATGAAGTGTGCCCATGAACTGATATAATATCCAAGAAATCTTTTGGAGCTTTTAAAATAATGTTGAGTACACATACCAACTCAGCAATTTCACTGAGAGCAGCAGAAGTTTATGGTGCTGTCTTGCAGTGTGTCTTGATGTCTGTTTAAATTGGATCTTTGCCCAAAGAGCTTTATTTCCTGTACGTCAGAAAGGGAAAGAATCTTAATGAGTCTCCATAGACATTCTCTATCCTTGGACATGATTCCTTGGTGATCCTGCTCTCTAGGAGTTATTGAAAGAAAACTAACTTCAGACTAAAAATATGCAATTTTTTAATTGTGCAGGCAGTCTCTCTACAACTACTACTAATTAATAATTAAGAATAAAAAATAAAACCTCTTAGGTTGTTTTCAATAGCATCTGTATTTCACCTTTCAATTTTAGTTTCAAATGGCTTAACAGTTGACATCTGGTTTCTCAAAAAAAGAAATATAATGTCAATTTGGCCCAATTCAATAAATATTTACTGAGTGGCTAGTAAATTCTTGTTGGCACTGGGAGCTTTGGTTGAATGATGAGATCTTTTCTGTATAGCTTGATAAAAGAACAACAGGATGATAGTGAAGTCTTATTTGAGATAAGATAATATGAAGTTGCCATGGATTCAGTATAGTTGTGAAACTTCCTCCAGCTACATTAATAAAACTCGAAAGCAAAAGGATAGATAGGAGTAAAGAAAACAGATATGAAGGATGAATATGAATTGAAGTTTGACAGACTGTAAGAAGCAGGTCAAGGGTGGAAGACAATGTATTATTGACTTAGTTAATTATATGATTATAAGATCCTATCAGGAGGAGGATTGTGATAACAGAACAGGGATGGAAGGCTTGGGGATAATGAAAGTCACAGCTGGGATAAGGAATATGCTTAGAATGAGTGAACCATTTAGTCAATCAGTAAACAAACCATGTGCCAATCTTTGGAGTTACAAGAAAGGCAAAATATAATCTCTGTTCACAAGAAATTCACAGTCTAATGTAGACAATATGCAAACAGTTATGCACAAGCAAAATATATACAGGATAAACTGGAAATAATCAATGAAAGGCAGGCATTGGAATTATGGATAATCAGAAAAGATTTCCCTTTTTTGATATTTTAGTTGGAAAATTGAAGGAAGTCAAGTAAGTCAAGAGGCAGAGGTGAGGAGGGAGAGAATTCCATGCATGGGGGAGAGTCAGAGAAAATACATGGAATGGCAAAATAGAATGTCTTGTTTGAGGAATAATAAGGAGGCCACTGACACTGGATCACAGAACAAGCAGAGGTGGGCAGATATCAAATGGAAAAAGACTGGGAAAAGAGAGGCAGGTTATGAAGGATACTGAATACCAAACAGAGGGCTTTATATTTGGTTCTGGAGATGATAGGGAGCCACTGAAGTTTATTATGTGAGATATGGTTGGAAGAATGCTTCAGGAAGATCAAGTTCACAACTAAGTAGAAGATGAATTGAGTAGGGAGAAACTTGAAACAGGAGACCAAGCAGCAGGATATTTCAATATTACAGGAATGAGGTGATAATGGTGGAACCACTATCAGAGGAGAGGAGTCATATATAAGAAAGGCTATGATGTTAAAAATCAATAGACCTCAGAAATAGTTTGGATATGTGGGATAAATGAGAGTGAAGCACTAATAACATTATCTACATTGTGAATATCAATAAAAAGGATGGTATTATCTATTACAGTAAGAAAGAAAAAGGAAAAAAGGAGAAAGGTTTTAGGGGGAAAAGATTATGAGTTTGATTTTGGATCTGTTGCATTTAAGATGTCTACAGGACATATAGAACAAGATGTCTAATTGCTGGCTGAAAATGAAAGTTGAAACGTCATCAGAGTTTAGACCTAGAAAAAAAATTGAATGACATTCATGGGAACTGATATGATTTCCAAGTATAATAATGAGAGAGAGAAGAGGACCCAGGATACAGTCTTATAGACACCCAGAGCTAGAAATTAACACCTAGAATCTAGATGATCTAGAAAAGGAGATTGAGGAGTATGTAAGCACAGAGGAAGAGAACTAAAAAAGAATATTCTGTTATGAAAACCTAGAGAAAAAAATTGAACCAATAAAAAGGGGGACCAATAGTATGAAAAAATGTAGAGCTGTCAAGAAAAATTATAAGTAACATTAGAGAGGGCAATTTTGTTTGATTGATGAAATCAGGAACCAGACTGTAGAGAATTAAGAGAGAGAAAAGGAAGTACAAGTGCTTAATGTAGATAGGTTTCTTGAAGATTTAGTTATAAAAGGAGAGATTTGATTCTAATAGGAAGGGGTAAATCACGTGAGAACTTTAGGATGATGACATCTATCAGGCAATAGTCACGGAAAGATTCAAGATATTTAGGAGAATAGAGATAAGAGAGGAGACTATCTGCTGATGAAGATGGGAAGGAATGGAGTAATTTGCGAATCTCGAAAACAAGATGGGTCATTTATCTTTGAGAAAGGGGTGAAGGTGGAGATAGGGATAGCTGTGAGATGAGAAAGAGAGAAGAGGAAGCTCTTGATGAATAGCCTTAATTTTTTTCAATAAAATATGGGAAAAATTCTTGACTGAGAGGGAATGAGGAGGGAAACCATGATAGGTTTGAGGAAAGATGCAAAGAGTTGGAAAAATTACTAGTGAAAGATTTAGTAAAATAATAAAGGAGGTGGAAGGATTGCCTTGCTTTCAGTGAAGGTCCAATTGAGATTATATAACAAATTTAGGGTGAATCCAATTAGCACTGTTTCATTGTTTTCTCTATCTTTGTTCCACAGCATATAAGAAGGATAAAAAAAATGGACAGTGGAAAAAAAAATCCAGGACTGAAGCATGGCAGGGAAAAATTGATGATGAGATATCAGGCCAAAGGATTTAAGAAAAAAGGACAGATATATAAATAAACTCATTCACTGAGGGTTCAAATAGGGAATAGAGTAGAATACATGCAAAGAGAAAGTTGATACAAGGGATTGAGATGATAAGGACAAGAAATGATTCATGATGACATTCTTTAATTTAGGAGAGCAATTATTTAGGGATATGTTAATAAGGCAAGTTAGTAATAAAATGAATCTATGAATATTTCTTTTGGGGAAAGGAACAGAAATTAAACTGTTTTAAGTAGAGAATATTGAGAGTAGCTTGAGTAGACTAAATATCCAGAGGGTTTGAAAGGTCTAGGCAATCTTGAATTAAATTCAAAATCACAGGGCAAGAAAGAGGTCCTAAAAGGTCATTTCTGTTCTAGTTATCTCTAACTCAAATTTCTTTTATCTTACTTTATAACAATTATTTGTGTCTCTTCACAAAAATCCATCTATCTAATTACATGTTCAGTTAAACAAAGAGCAAAAGGGACTGATTAATACATGTCTGGGAAGAGTATGGTAGGACGAAAGTATTTGGGTATAAATAAAACTATACAACCAAGGGTTTGAAGATCCTGAATCATAGAATCAAAACTAATTATCAAGAGTAAAAGGGATCTGAGAGACAATGTAATTTAACATAGCTCCAAATTGAAATTCTTTTTCAAACATTTCCAAGAAATAGTCATTTATTCTTAGCTTGAAAAAGGAGAATTCACTTCCCCACAATGAAGACTATTGTATTTTAGGAGGTCTGGTTATTAGGAAATGTCTCCTTTTACACCATATCAAAATCTACCTTCTACATATTGTTTTAGTTCTGTCCTCTAGGCCTAAGCAAAACAAGATCCATTTTCCACATGTAGTTCTTAAATTCTCCAATTCATTCTGCATATTTCTACTGGTATGCAGCTAATTACCATATTTTAGATTATTATAACATTGAATAATATGAATTTCTGTAATGAGACCACTTCAGAGAATTCCTTAGTGGAACTAATCAGGACATAGCTGTGCTATCAAGCTATCATACACACAGCTATCAAGACCTTCATTCCCTAAGTAGTTTTTAAAATCCAATTCAAATAAATATCTATTTTCTACTTCCTATGTACAAAATGCAGTGCTAGGAGCTAGGGGTTACAAAGAAAAAACAAAACAATTTCTTTCTTAATGGAATTTCTTGTTCTGAGGGAATAAGATCTGTACAAAGATAGATAGACAGACAGATAGATACTCAGATAAATAGATGAATTGCAAGATAAATTGAGGAGGGGAAAAGCACTAACTAGTAGAATGGGGAAGAATTCTATAATGGCAATGGCCCCTGTCCTGAGCTGAGAAGAAAGATAAGAGTTCAGAGAGGCAGACTTGAGGAGAGAAGATTAAATGTCACATCTGGAAAATAGTCCAGTTTGTTTGAAATAAGGAATGTAAGGGAAAGGAGAGGGAGGGTAATGAAAAATTGTATTAAAAAAGTTAGACTGTAGTAATAAGACAAAGAACCTTGAAAGCAAGCTTCAGAATTTATATGCTAACAAGGACATATGAAAAGACAACCCTATGCTTAAGGGAAAGGAAAACAGTGACCAGTAAATATTGAGAGTCATGGTAGGAAAGACAAAGGAGGAGAGAGTGTTTGGGAGGATGTGAATAGTCAAAGGTATCAAGCAGTATCAAAAACAGATACCAACAGTATCAAAAGCTATTTAGAGAAGTCAGGGAGGTTGAAACCTGAGGAAAGACCATTAATATTATCTATTAGAATTATTGAAGGACTCGTTAGTCACAGGAACACTATGAAGATTCTCTTGGGTTCCTGTACATATGTTTTGATTTGGCTATTATTCCTCATATATATATATGTACACACACACATACATATATATATATATAATATATATATACATAATATATATATATAATATATATATATATATGTAGGAGAGGAAACTCAAAACTGGAGACATGTTATTTTACTTTTATGAATGTATGTGCATGAAGTGTGAGAGAAAGAATATAGGTCATAAATAAAAAGCAGCCTGAAGTGAAGCACATAATTAGCTGCAGCTGCATGTTGGAATGAAGGACTGGCATGTAGTCTAATCATATCATGATGAAGTATTCCCCTCAACATGTCATCACTTGGCTTCCAGCAAAAATTCCCAGATCTATTAATAGGGAAGAACATAAGACATGAGTTTGCAGAATTCATTAATCTTTAAATTAAAAACAGTTTTGGGTGTTCTTAAGTCATAGGAACTCATTTACCTTATTCAGCCTGGTAGGATGTAGCAAAACTTCTTAAAGGGACTTCAGGTCACCTACTTAATTTTAGGCAATCACTTAGACTTTAGTGTTTATTTTCTAAACTCAGACATTCATTGCTCTTAATTAAAAAAGCAAACCAGAAATCTTCAAATAAGACAATGTCTTCATTCAAGGAAAAACTAACAATTTTTGAGAACTTAAATGATCTTCAAGATAATTGTTTGGGGATGTGAGAAGGCAAGGAGACTTTGGGTAAGATTTTCTGAAGTTTTACGTTTATTTTGGTTACTCTGCTTATTAAAAAATTATGTTCCTCCTTATTTTTATATCTAATACTGTGGGGTCAAAACAATATAATTTCTAGTAGTAGATCAAGTAATTGAATATCACAATTTTATTAGAAAAATACTATTTCATAGGTTCTCAGAGTTGGGATGGGTCTCAGAGTCCATCTAGTTCAATTTACACATGAAGTATCTTGTCTACAAATAAGAGAGAAGTGATCCTCTATCCTTTGAAGACCTTTAGGGAAGGAGAACTTTCAGATACCTTTAGTTAGGATATTTGCTCTTGCTTTCAACATAAATTTGCTTCTACTCTTTGGAGCAGAGAAAATTTTCCTCTTTCATGTAATAGCTCTTCTGGTACTTGGGCAAATCACTTAACTCCTGCCTGCTTAAGTTTCCTCATGTGTAAAAACAGGAATTATAATAGCATCTACCTTCTATAGTTGTTGTGAGGAGTAAATATATATATATATATATATATATATATATATATATATGTATTTATAACAGTACTTTGCAAAGCTTAAAGTCATAAATAAACACTAACTGTCCCTAAAAAGTTATTCTAAGAATTTGGGAGCACTAACATTAGAGGCAGTTAGAGAAGATCTCATGTTGCAGGTTACAATGAAGCTGTGCTTTGAAAGAAATTGATGATTCTATAAGTCTGAGATCTGCAAACCTAGGGGACTACCTGTGTCAGATCATGGAGCTAATAAATCAACTATCAGGCTCAGAAAATAACTAGTAGACTAATTTGACTTGAGTACAAGAAAGGGAGAAATATGAAATAAAATTGGAAAGGTAGATGGAAGACCTTATGTAGTAACTGTGAGGCTGAGTCTTATCTTCTCAAGGTCAAACAGCCCCTCTTCCTTCAAATGATCCTCCTATACCATGAAATAGAAGTGTCCTTCCTATCATGTTATCATTTTAGGAATACTTTCCACCTAATTAATGCTAATCCTAAAAATTGCTTCAAAGAAGTAAACTTAATACCTTTCCCCCAAAAGGGGAAAGAGAACTCTCTAGCCCTAGATACAACATCTCTCTTAAAGTAACCTATGGTTGCAGTAGTTTTTTCTTCTTTTTGAGGGACAACTATATC
The DNA here is from genome assembly GCF_037893015.1 of Macrotis lagotis. NCBI lineage: Eukaryota > Metazoa > Chordata > Mammalia > Peramelemorphia > Peramelidae > Macrotis > Macrotis lagotis. Next base: position 154,093,863 of record NC_133666.1, read on the forward strand.
TTACCATTATTTCTTTTTGTTGCATTACATTTTTATTCCTTTTATAAAATATTTCCCAATTAAATTGATTAAATAATATTTTATTTTTCCAATTACATTAAAACAATTCTTTTTTTTCTTTTGCTTTCCCAATTACATGCAAAGGTAGTTTTTTAACATTTATCCATTTGCAAGTTTATGAGTTCCACATTTTTCTACCAGTCTCCCTTCCCTCCCCCCTCCCCATGGCAACAAACAATCTAGTAATTTGGTATATATGGCAATGTTTAACATATTTCCATAATAGTCATTTTGTAAAAGAGGAATTAGAACAAAGGGGAAAAGCATGAGAAAAAGGGAAAAAATATAAAAGTAATTTTAAAAAGTTAACATAGTGCGTTTTGTTTGGCATTCAGACTCCATAGTTTTTTCCCTCTGGATGTGGATGGCATGTTCCATAACAGGTCTCTCAGGAAGAGTTGCATCCATCATAGTTGATCATCTTACAATGTTGCCCATAGTTGATCATCTTACAATGTTGTTAATGTGTACAATGTTATCTTGGTTTTGCTCACTTCACTCAGCATCAGATCATGCAAGTCTTTCTAAGCTTTTCTAAATTGTAACCACTCTGGATTTCTTTTTTAAAAATTTTATTTTCCCACTTGCATGTTATGAAAGTTTTTCAACATTTATTAACTTGAAAAAGTTACACATTTTCCATCACCTTTCCTTTCCACTCAGTTCCCCTCAATGGCAAACAGTCTAGTAAAAGACATGTACATTTTTTTGTTTAACAAGTTTAAATATTAGTCATTGTGAGTATAAGGAACTAGGACTAAAGTAAAAGAAAGAAAACCATGGGCTAGGAAGGGAAAACATAAGAGCAATTTTTAAAAAAGGGAACATAATATACATTCAGATTCTGTGGTTTTGTTTTGTTTTTTTTTCCCCTTCTGAATATGGATGGTATTGTCCATAACAGGTCTCCCAGGGTTATACTAGATCTCTGAATTGCTGAGAGGGAGTTGCATCCATCATATTTGTTCAACTCATAATGTTGTTGTTAATGTATACAATGTTCTCTTGGTTCTGCTCCCTTTGTTCAAAATCAGTTCACATAGCTCTTTACATGCTTCTTTAAAGTCTGTGGATTCATGGTTTCTTATAGAACAATAATATTCTATAACATTCATATACCATAACTTGTTTAGTCTTTCCCCATTTGATAGACATCACTCAATTTCTAATTCTTTGCCACTTCTCAAAGAGTTGCTATAAATATTTTTTAAACATGTACGATCTTTCCCATTTTTTTTTAGGTTTTTGCAAGGCAATGGGGTTAAGTGGCTTGCCAAGGCCACACAGCTAGGTAATGATTAAGTGTTTAAGACTGGATTTGAACCCAGGTACTCCAGACTCCAGGGCCAGTGCTTTATCCACTGTGCCACCTAGCCTCCTCCTTTCTCATTTGTTAATGAATTGCTTTGGATATAGGTTCTTACTGGGTCAAAAGATATGATGAATTTTATTGCTCTTTGTGCATACTTCCCATTTCTTTCTAGAATGGTTGATTAGTTCATAACTCCAGCAACAATTCATTAATGTTCCAGTCCCCCCACAACCTCTCCAACATTGATCATTTTCCCTTTTAGTCATCTTAGCCAATCTGATAAGTGTGAGGTGATACCTCAAAAGTGTTTTGATTTGTATTTCTCCAATCAGTAATGATTTGAAACATTTTTCCATATGATTATATAAAGCATTAATTTCTTCATTTGAAAATTGCCTATTCATATCTTTTGATCATTTATAAATTGCAGGATGTCTTATAACCTTATAAATTTGATTCAATTCTCCATATATTTTAGAAATGAAAATTGCTTCCCAGCTTTCTGTTTTCCTTCTAATCGTGGTTGCACTGATTTTTATTATTGCAAAACTTTTCTAATTTAATATAAACAAAATCATCCATTTTGCAATTTATAAAGTACTCTATTTCTTGTTTGGTCATAAATTTCTACCCTTTATATAGATCTTACAGAGCATTTCTTGATCTGTTAATTGGTCTAAAGTATCCCCCTATTATGTCTAAATACTATATGTATTTTGACCTTATTCTGGTAAAGGGTGTGAGATGCAAATCTATGCCTAGTTTTGGCTATACCATTTTCCAGTTTTTCCAGAGTTTTTGTTGAAAAATGAATTCCTATTCCAGAAGTTAATGTCTTTGGGTTTGTCAAACAACACATTTATTGATGAATCATTTGTACCTATTTTAATCCATTGGTTCATTACTCTATTTCTTAACCAGTACCAGGCAGTTTTGATGACTGCTGTTTTATAGGATAGTATAGCACAGCTAGGCCAACTCTCGGTGCATTTTTTTCATCGATTCCATTGATATTCTTGTCCTTTTGTTCCTCCAGATGAATTTTTATTAATATTTTTTTCTAACTCTGTAAAATAGTTTTCTGGTAATTTGATTGGATACTGATGATTGATTACTGAATAAGTAATTTGATTTGGTAGAATTGTCATTTTTATTATATTAGCTTGGCCCACCCATAAGCAAGTGACATTTTCCCAATTATTTAGATGTGACTTTATTTGTATTAAAAGTATTTTTAAATTGTAGGCATACAGCGCCTGGATATGTCTTGGGAGGTAGATTCCCAAGTATTTTATGTTGTCTACAATTACTTCAAATGGAATTTCCCTTTCTATCTCTTGCCCTTGGGCTTTGTTGTTCATATGTAGAAATACTGATGATTTATATGGGTTCATTTTATATCCTGCTTAAAGTTGTTAATGATTTCAAGTAACTTTTTAGTTGGTTTTATAGAGTTATCTAAATAAACCATCATATTGTCTCCAAAGAGTGAAAGTTTTGCTTCCTCATTGCCAATTCTGATTCCTTCAATTTCTTTTTCTTCTCTTATTGCTAAAGTTAACATTTCTAATTCTATATTGAATAGTAGTGATGCTAATGAGCATCCTTGTTTCATCCCTGATCTTATTGGAAATGTGCTTAGTTTATTCCATTATATAAAATGTTTGTTGATAGTTTCAGATGGATGCTGCTTATTATTTTAAGGTAAGTTCCATTTACTCCTATACTCTTTATTATTTCTAATAGGAATGGATGCTATATTTTGTCAAAGAATTTTTCATCATCAGTTGAGATAATCATATGTTTTCTGTTGGTTTTGTTATTGATATGTTTGATTTTGTTGAGTGTTTTCCTAATATTGAACTATCTTTGCCTTCCTGGTATAAATCCTTCTTGATCATGGTGTATGATCCTAGTAATAACTTCTTGAATCTCTTTGCTAAAATTTTATTTAAGATTTTTGTAACAATATTCATTAGGGAGATTCATCTATTATTTTCTTTGTTTTGCCTCTTCCTGGTTTAGGTATTAGTACCATATTGATGTCATAAAAGGAATTTGACAGAACTATTTTTGATAATAGTTTATATAGAATTGGAGCTAAATCCATCTGGACTTGGAGACTTCTTCTTAGGGAGTTTATTGATGGTTTTTTCAATTTCTTTTTCAGAACTGGGTTTATTTACTTTGGCCCACCCATAAGCAAGTGACATTTTCCCAATTATTTAGATGTGACTTTATTTGTATTAAAAGTTTACTTTGATTAATTTATATTGTTATAAGTATTCATCCATTTCACTCAGGTAGTCAAATTTATTGGCATACATTTGGGCAAAATAGCTCCAAATTATCTCTTAAATTTTCTTCTCAGTTGTGGTGAGTTCGTCCTTTTCATTTTTAATATGGTAATTTGATATTTTTTCCTTTTTTAATTTAGATTAATGAAAGTTTTATCTATTTTATTGGTTTTTTTATAAAATAAATTCTTAGTTTTATTTATTAGATCAATGATTTCTTGCTTTCAATTTTATTAACCTCTCTTTTGATTTTCAGAATTTCTAAATTGATATTTAATTGGGGATCTTTGTTCTTTTTTCTACCTTTTTAGGTTGCATGCCAAATTCATTGATCTCCTCTTTCTCTATTTTATTCATATAAGCACTTAGAGATATAAAATTTCCCCTCAAAACTGTTTTAGTTGCATTCCATAAATTTTGGTATGATGTCTCATTGTCATTTTCTTGGATGAAATGGTTGATCATTTCTACAATTTGTTATTTGATCCACTCATTCTTTAAAATTAAGTTATTTAATTTCCAATTATTTTTTTGGTTAATCTTTCCATAGTAATTTATTACATGCAGTTTTTATTGCTTCATGACCTGAAAAGGATGCATTTATTATTTTGCCTTTTTACATTTGTTTATAAGGTTTTTATGCTCTAGTACATTGGTTGCTTTTTTCTTCTTATCCCATTCAGTTCTCTCCACAGTTCTATCATATCTTCATTTTCTAAGATTTTATTTACCTTTTTAACTTCCTTCTTGTTTGTTTTGTGGTTAGCTTTATCTAATTCTGAGAGAGGAAGGTTGAGGTCTCCCACTATTATAGTATTGTTGTTTATGTCTCCTTGTAATTTGTTCATTTTTACCTCTAAAATATGAATACTGAACCACTTGGTACATGTATATTTTATAATGATATAATATCATTCCCTATGGTGCCTTTTAAGAAGATGCAGTTTTGGAGTCAGTAAACAGGAGTGGAGTTGGTAAGCAGGAGCCCCCAGGCAACTGAGCCTTGAGTGCTCAGCCCACCAAAGGTAGAGGAGTGGAAAGAGAGTTTAGTGGTCTGTCCTCTGTACCTGGAACAGGACTCTGGGGCTCTGACCACATTCAGATCCTGACTGCAGGATCTAGGCCCCCCCATAGAACAGCCACCCTCCACTTCAGTCCCTTGGCAGAGTGCGGTCATTCACAGACTAGGAGGGAAGTTAGAACTTCACACACTGAGATCCTTGTTGCAGGGGCGGGGGTCCCAATAACACTCAAAAGTTCAAGAAGCACAGCAAAACCAGGCAAAGGCTGGAGAAATAAGTAAACAGAGGGGAAAAAAGGAACACCACTGAGAAATACATTGATTATGATCCCAACAAGGATCAAAATACTCTATCTGAAGATGAGGAAGTACAAGCTCCTGCAGGTAAAGACTCCAAGAAAAAGGGAAATTGGGCTCAAAAATGATTTTGAAAATCAAATAAGGGAGATAGAAGAAAAATTGGGAAAAGAAATGAGAGAGATGCAGGAAAAACATGAAAAAGAAGTCATCAGATTAGTAAAGGAGATCCAAAAAATGAAGAAGAAAATAACATGTTAAAAACCAGAGGGGTGGCTAGGTGGCATAGTGGATAAAGCACCGGCCTTGGAGTCAGGAGTACCTGGGTTCAAATCCGGTCTGAGACACTTAATAATTACCTATCTGTGTGGCCTTGGGCAAGCCAATTAACCCCATTTGCCTTGCAAAAAAAAAACCTAAAAGAAAAAAACCAGAATAGGTCAAATAGATAAAGCAGTTCAAAAAGTTACTGAGGAGAAGAATGCTTTAAAAAGCAGAATTGGCCAGATGGAAAAAGAGATAAGAAAGCTTTCTGAGGAAAATAAATGCTTCAGATGAAGAATGGAGCTAAAGGAAGCTGATGACTTTACAAGAACTTAAGACACAATACTTTAACAACAAAAGAATGAAAAATTAGAAGAAAATGTGAAACATCTCATTGAAAGAACAACTGATCTGGAAAACAAATTCAGAAAAGACAACTTATTTTTTTTAATTTTTATGAAAGATATTATTTGAGTTTTACAATTTTCCCTCAATCTTGCTTCCCTCCTCCCACCCCCACCCCACAGATAGCACTCCGTCAGTCTTTACTTTGTTTCCATGTTGTACCTTGATCCAAATTGGGTGTGATGAAAGAGAAATCATATCCTTAAAGAGAACAGAATTCTCAGAGGTAACCAGATCAAACAATAAGACATCTGGTTTTTTTGTCTGAATTAAAGGGAATAGTCCTTGTACTTTGTTCAAACTCCACAGCTCCTTATCTGGATACAGATGGTACTCTCCTTTGCAGACAGCCAAAAATTGTTCCTAATTGTTGTGCTGATGGAATGAGCAAGTCCTTCAAGGTTGAACATCACTCCCATGTTTCTGTTAGGGTATACAGTGTTTTTCTGGTTCTGCTCATCTCACTCAGCATCAGTTCATGAAAATCCCTGCAGGTTTCCCTGAAATCCCATCCCTCCTGGTTTCTAATAGAACAGTGTTCCAGGACATACATATACCACAGTTTGCTAAACCATTCCCCAACTGAAGGACATTTACTGGATTTCCAATTCTTTGCCACACAAACAGGGCTGCTATAAATATTTTTGTACAAGTAATATTTTTACTCTTTTTCCTCATCTCTTCAGGGTATAGACCCAGTAATGGTATTGCTGGGTCAAAGGGTATGCACATTTTTGTTGCCCTTTGGGCATAGTTCCAAATAGCTCTCCAGAAGGGTTGGATGAGTTCACAGCTCCACCAACAGTGTAATAGTGTCCCAGATTTCCCACATCCCTTCCAACAATGATCATTATCCTTCCTGGTCATACTGGCCAATCTGAGAGGTGTGAGGTGGTACCTCAGAGAAGCTTTAATTTGCATTTCTCTAATAATTAATGATTTAGAGCATTTTTTCATATGGCTATGGATTGCTTTGATCTCCTCATCTGTAAATTGCCTTTGCATATCCTTTGACCATTTGTCAATTGGAAAATGGCTTTTATTAAAAAAAAAATATGACTCAGTTCTCTGTATATTTTAGAAATGAGTCCTTTGTCAGAATCATTAGTTGTAAAGATTGTTTCCCAATTTACTACTTTTCTTTTGATCTTGATTACATTCATTTTATCTGTGCAAAAGCCTTTTAATTTAATGTAATCAAAATCATCTAATTGGTTTTTAGTGATATTCTCCAACTCTTCCTTAGTCATAAACTGTTCCCCTTTCCATAGATCTGACAGGTAGACTAGTCCTTGATCTTCTAATTTGCTTGTAGCATTGTTTTTTATGTCTAAGTCCTGTAACCATTTGGATCTTATCTTGGTAAAGGGTGTGAGGTGTTGGTCTAATCTAAGTTTCTTCCATACTAACTTCCAATTATCCCAGCAGTTTTTATCAAAGAGGGCGTTTTTATCCAGGTGGCTAGACTCTTTGGGTTTATCAAACAGCAGATTACTATAATCCTCTCCTGCTTTTACACCTAGTCTATTCCACTTGTCCACCACTCTATTTCTTAGCCAATACCAAACAGTTTTGATGACTGATGCTTTATAATATAAATTTAGATTGGGTAGTGCTAAGCCAACCTTTGTTTGCATTTTTTTTCATTAAGCTCCCGGCAATTCTTGACTTTTTATTTCTCCATATGAATTTACTTACAATTTTTTCTAACTTACTAAAGTAATTTTTTGGAATTTTGATTGGTAGGGCACTAAATAGATAGTTTAGTTTTGGTAGAATTGTCATTTTTATTATATTAGCTCTCCCTATCCATGAGCTGTTGATATTTGCCCAGTTATTTAAATCTGATTTAATTTGTGTGAGAAGTGTTTTATAATTGTTTTCAATAAGATTCTGAGTCTATCTTGGCAAATAGACTCCCAAGTATTTTACACTGTCTGAGGTTACTTTGAATGGGATTTCTCTTTCTAGCTCTTCCTGCTGTTTCTTGCTAAACATATATAGGAAAGTTGAGGATTCATGGGGGTTTATTTTATAACCTGCAACTTTGATAAAATTGATAATTGTTTCCAGTAGTTTTTAGATGATTTCTTGGGATTCTCTAGGTAGACCATCATGTCATCTGCGAATAGTGAGAGTTTTGTCTCTTCCTTCCCAATTCTAATTTCTTTAATTTCTTTTTCTTCTCTAATTGCTGATGCTAACATTTCTAATACAATATTGAATAGTAGTGGTGATAATGGGCACCCTTGTTTAACCCCTGATCTTATTGGGAATGCCTCTAACCTCTCCCCATTGAATATAATGCTTGTTGATGGTTTCAGATAGATACTGCTCATTATTTTAAGGAACAGTCCATTTATTCCTACACTCTCTAGTGTTTTTAATAGGAATGGATATTGTATTTTTTCAAAAGCTTTTTCAGCATCTATTGATATGATCATATGCTTTCTGATAGGTTTGTTATTAATATAATTGAGTATAGTAACAGTTTTCCTAATATTGAACCAACCCTGCATTCCTGGAATAAATCCTACTTGATCATAATGTATTATCCTAGTGATGACTTGTTGTAGTCATTTTGCTAAGATTTTGTTTAGGATTTTTGCATCTATATTCCTGAGGGAAATAGGTCTATAATTTTCTTTCTCTGTTTTAACTCTTCCTGGTTTAGGTAACAGTACCATATTGGTTTCATAGAAAGAGCTAGGCAGAGTTCCATCTTTCCCTATTTTTCCAAAGAGTTTATATAGGACCGGAACCAATTGTTACTTAAATGTTTGGTAGAATTCACTTGTGAATCCATCAGGCCCTAGAGATTTTTTTTTAGGGAGTTCACTAATGGCTTGTTGAATTTCTTTTTCTGAGATAGGGTTGTTTAGGTATTTAATCTCTTCTTCATTTAACCTGGGCAACTTATATTTTTGTAAATATTCATCCATTTCACTTAGATTATCAAATTTATTGACATAAAGTTGGGCAAAATAATTTTGAATTATTACTTTAATTTCCTCCTCATTGGTGGTGAGTTCACCTTTTTCATTTATAGTACTAGCAATTTGCTTTTCTTCTTTCTTTTTTTTAATCAAAATGATGAGAGGTTTATCAATTTTATTGGTTTTTTCATAATACCAACTTTTGGTTTTATTTATTAATTCAATATGTTTTTTGCTTTCAATTTTATGAATTTCTCCTTTAATTTTTAAAATTTCTAATTTGGTATTTGATTGGGGAATTATGATTTGTTCTTTCTCTAATTTTTTTAGTTGCATGTTTAGTTCACTGATTTCCTCTTTCTCCAATTTATTCATATAAGCATTTAGAGGTATAATATATCCCCTAAGAGTTGCTTTGAATGAATCCCATAGGTTTTGGTATGTTGTTTCATTATTATCATTATCTGGGATAAAATGGTTAATTCTTTCTATAATTTGTTTTTTGGTCCACTCATTTTTTAAGATGAGGTTATTCAGTTTCCAATTTGCTCTGGGTCTATATCTCCTTGGCTCAGTATTGCATATGACTTTTATTGCATTGTGATCTGAGAAAGATGTATTCATTATTTCTGCCTTTCTGCAGTTGATCATTAGGTTTTTATGTCCTAGTACATGGTCAATTTTTGTATAAGTTCCATGTACTGCAAAGAAAAAGGTATATTCCTTTCTATCCCCTTTCAGTTTCCTCCATAAGTCTACCATATCTAATTTTTCTAACAATCTATTTACCTCCCTAATTTCTTTCTTGTTTGTTTTATGATTTGATTTATCTAGATCTGATAGTCGGAAGTTGAGGTCTCCTACTAGTAGAGTTTTGCTGTCTATGTCTTCCTGTAATTCTTTCAGCTTCTCCTCTAAGAATTTGGGTGCTGTCCCACTGGGTGCATATATATTCAATATTCAAATGACTTTTTTGTCTATGGTACCTTTTAGGAGAATAAAGTTTCCTTCCTTATCTCTTTTAAAGCTATCTATTTTTGCTGCTGCTTTGTCTGAGATAAGGATTGCTACCCCTGCTTTTTTTTACTTCAGCTGAAGCAAAATGTATTTTGCTCCAACCTTTTACCTTTACTCTATATGTATCTCTCTGCTTCAAATGAGTTTCTTGTAAGCAGCATATTGTAGGATTCTGGTTTTTAATCCACTCTGCTATTTGCTTACATTTTAAGGGAGAGTTCATCCCATTCACATTCAAGGTTATGATTACTAATTCTTTATTGCCCTCTGTGCTATCTTCCCTCTGTTTGTATTTTTCCCCCTTTCCCCCCTTTTATCCATATTCCCCAGTATTTTGTTTATGAATATCACCCCCTTCAGTGTGTTTGCCCTCCTATATTACACCCTCCCCTTTCTTTCCCCTTTCCCTGTTCTTTTCCCTTCCTTTTGTTATTTCCCCTTATTTCCTCCACTCCCCTTCCCTTTCTCCATCCCCCCTCCCCTTTTCCTCTTTTAATACTTGAAAGGTTAGATGTTTTATAAGTTAACTGAGTATGTGTAACTTGACTTTAGGCCAAGTCTGATGAGAAGAAGATTCAGGTGTTTCTCCTCTACTCCCTTCTTCCCCTCTATTACCATAGGTTTTTTGTACCTCTTAGTGTAATGAGATTTGTCCCATTCAATCCCTTCCCTCCTCCCGTCTCTTTCCTGTCCCCCTTTTTAGGGAGGTAGTGTATTTTTTTTTAGATCATTCTATCTAAGTTATAGAGAATTCTGAGTGTCTGTCCCTTCTAGTTCAGTATATTCTATCAAATAGAGTCAAAAGTCCTGACAGTTATTAGAGTCTTTCTCCCCAGTGGAGTTAAAGCCAGTTACATCCCATTAGATATCAGTCTTAGGGATAGGTCATGGATGTCCATCATTTCTGGCTAGGTATATTCTCTCTGTTAGAGTTACATTTCTCAGGATTTATGAGTCTCCCCCCCCCCCCCCCATGCTGGATATAGCCATTTTCAACTTACTGGATTGCATTTTTTTCCTTTTACCACCCCCCCCTTTTTTTTACCTTTTCATGTGTCTCTTGAACCTCCTGTTTGATATCCTAACTTTCTGTTTAGCTCTGGTCTTTTCATCAGAAATTTTTGGAATTCTTCCATTTCATTAAATGTCCATCTTTTTCTCTGGAAGAGAAGGCTCAGCTTTGCAGGAAAGTAGATTCTTGGCTGCATTCCAAGTTCCCGTGCTCTTCGAAATATCTCGTTCCAGGCCCTTCGATCCCTTAAAGTTGATGCAGCCAGGTCCTGTGTGATCCTTACTGTGGCTCCTTGATATTTAAATTGTTTCTTTCTGGCTGCTTGCAGGATTTTCTCTTTTATCTGATAGTTCTGGAGTTTAGCCGCAACATTCCTTGGTGTTCTCATTTTCGGATCTTTTTCTGATGTGGATCGGGATCGATGTCCTCTTTCAATAACTACTTTGCCCTCTGATTCCATGATGTCAGGGCAGTTTTCCATCACTAGATCCTGTAATATTAAGTCCAGGCTTTTTTTTCTCTTCAATGTTTTCAGGAAGTCCTATAATTTTCAGGTTTCCCCTTCTCGATCTATTCTTGAGGTCAGTGGTTTTGTTGATGAGATAGTTCACATTTGCTTCTATTTTTCTAATTTTTGATTTTGTTTAACTGACTCTTGCTGTCTCGTGGAGTCATTAGTTTCTGTAGACTCCATTATTTTTTGGGGCGAGGAGTTTTCTTCATTAACCTTTTCTAATTGGTCAATTCTACTTTTGAAAGAGCTTTCCATTTGACCAATTGAGGTTTTGAGAGAATTAATTTCTTTTTGCATTTGCTCATTTGAGGATCTGAGAGAATTATTCTAATTTTGTAATTCTCCAATTCTACTTTCTTAGGTTTTGTTTTCTTTTTGCAAGGTATTAATTGTCTCCCCCAAATTTTCCAGTTGATTTTTAAACTCCTTCCTTATTTCTTCAAGGAAGTCTTTTTGTGCTGAAGACCAGATTGTATTCTCCTCAGATGTTCCAGGTCTCTGTGGGTTGGGGGTCTTTCCCTTCCAGGAATTTTTCTATGGATCCACCTTACCGCTGACCCTTCTTCATTATGCTAAGACCTTGAGTTGGATGGGGCTGGTTCACCTGGGCTTGGGATCTCTAAAAGCTTTACTGAGTGCAGTTTCTCTGCCTGGCCAGTAGGAGGTGCTGGTTGCTTTCTCTGCAGAGTCTGTGACCTTGGTTTGAGGCCTTCTCCCTTTGCTTGAGGGAGGGAATTGGAGCTATTGAATTCTTTTGCCTTCAATCAATAGTGGGCTTTACCCTGGCCTGAGGTCATTTCTCAGCTGGGCTGGTTCTTTTTCTCACATACCTGGGCCTGAGGCAGAAATAATTTGCATTTGTTTGAGAAGAGGCCTCAGTGCAATGGAAGCCTGGGCTCAGAGTTTCTCAGACCTGAGGAGCCCAAGGATAGTGTCCACAGCTCTCCTGCACCAGACCTCTCCCCACAGCTCCTTTCCCAAGCTCCAGGGGGACAGCACCAACACCAGCACCTCTGCTTCCCTGCGGACCCAAGCCACCTTCGTCCAGCCCCATGGCTGATCCAGCAGGTCTGGCTCTCAGGCCCTCAGACTCCCGGTTCCAATCTGGCTGATCCCGGGCTGATCTTCCCTTGGAGCTTAGACTCACCTGCCTGTACTCAGCCAAGGCTGCTGCGGGAGACAAATCCTGAACTAGATTTTCCTCTCCTGGCTTTTCTTTCTGGGTTTCCTGGTTCGGATTTCTTTTAAGAGGTTTGTTTCATGTGATAGATGGGGAAGAGTTCAGGAGACTTTAGAACTGTGCCTGTCTTCTCTCTGCCATCTTGGCCGGAAGTCAGGAAAGACAATTTAAAAATTATTGGAATACCTGAAAGTCATGATCAGGAAAAGGGCCTTGACCTCATTTTTAAATGACTCCTAGAGGAAAATTGCCCAGATATCCTAGAAGCAGAAGGCAAAATAGAAATTGAGAGAATCCACTCATCTCCCCTGGAAAGAGATCCAAAAAAAAACCCAACCCCCAGGAATACTATAGCCAAGTTCCAGAACTCTCAAGTCAAAGAGAAAATATTACAAGCAGCCAAAAGAACACAATTCAAATATCATGGAACTGCAGTCAGGATCATACAGGACTTAGCAGCAATTACATTAAGGGCTCATAGGTCTTGGAATATAATATTCCAGAAGGCAAAAGAGCTAGAAATGCAACCAAGAATCAACTACCCAGCAAAAATCCTCTTCCAGGGGAAAAGATGGACTTTCAATGAACCAGGGGAATTTCAAATATTCCAGTTGAAACAACCAGAGCTGAACAGAAAGTTCGACCTTCAAATACAGGACTCAGGCAAAGCATAGAGAACGGAGGAGAAAGGTAAAATATGAGAGAGTAAATGATGATGAACTGCATGTATTCCTGCGTAGAAAAATGATACTGATAATATGTATATAAAACTTTTCATTTAATAGAGCAGGTAGAAGGAGCTTTTATAGATGAAGCACAGGAGAGAGATGAATTTGGAGATATAATATATTTTAAAAATGGAGTCAATGGCTAAAAGGGAAATGTAATGGGAGTAAGAGAAAGGAGAGGTAGAATAGGCTAAGTTATTTCACACAATAAGATTTATTTTTGTTGTAATGAGCTACTGCAATGATATGGAAGGGGGGAAGGTGAGGGGGAATGAGGGACCGTTCACTCTCATCAGAGGTGGCTCAGAGAGGAAAAATATATACACAAAATGGGGTGTAAACATCTAGAGTGAAAAGGAGAGAAGGACAGGGGAAGCGTGGGGATGTGAGTGATGGAGGACAGGGTGGATTGTGGGGGAGAGTGGTCAGATATAACACATTTTCTTTTTTGCTTCTTGAAAGGGCTGGGATTGGGTGGCCTGTCCAGGACCACAGGGCTGGGTGCTGGGCCTTTAGGAGTGCTATGTGGGCTTGGGGCCTTTTGGCTCCATGGCCAGTGATCAGTGTGCTGCACTACTCAGCCACCCTACAGCACATTTTAGAAAAGGGACAGAATGAAAGGAAAGAGAAAATATAGTATATGGTAGCTGGGAGGTATGAATGGAGGGACTTGCAATCAGCAATGGTAATGGTGGAAAAATATGGAGGTAACTTTTGTGATGGACTTATCATAAAGAATGTGATCCACTGGAAACAGTGGTTTTGGAACAGAGACTGAAGTACATTTTTTTTCTCTTTCCTTTACTTTATTTCTCATGAGGGTCTATATTCTTTTGGGGAAGAGGCTATTATGTTTACTCTTCAACAAGAATATTTTAGTAATTATAAAAACCAGCATTTGTACAAAAATAAAAATTAATTAATTAATTAATTAAAAATATTTTAATAAAAAGAAAAAAGAAGATGTAGTTTCTTTCCTTATCCCTTTTAAAAAAATTTATTTATTGAAGCCAATGGGCTTAAGAGTGACTTTCACAAGGTCACACAGCTAAGCAATTATTAAGTGTCTGAGGCCAGATTTGAACTCAGGAGCTCCTGACTCCAGGGTTGGTACTCTATCCACTGTACCACCTACCTTCTCCCCCCTCCTCCCACTTATCATTTAAATGAATTCTATTTTTGCTTTTGCTTTGTCTAAGATCAGGATTGCTACTCCTGAGTTCTTTATTTCCCCTGAAGCATAATATATATATTTTACTCTGAGCTTTTACCTTTAGCCTATGTGTATCTCTGCTTGAAATGTGTTTTCTGTGGAAACTATATTGTAGGATTCTGGTTTTTAATACATTCTTCTATGTCTTCCATTTTATGGCAGAGTTCATCCCATTCACATTTATAGTTAAGTTTACTAATTCTGTATTTCCCTCTATGCTATCTTTCCCCATTTATACTTTTCCTTTTCCTCTCCTCTTATCCCTCACACACCAGTGTTTCTCTCCCTTTTTCCTTTAACTTTCCTTTAAAATTTTAACTTTAACTACTTTACTTTCCCCTTCACCTTCCCTTTCATCAATCTCTTCTCCTTTCTCTCCCTACTTTCCTATAGAGTAAAATAGATTTTTAAACCCAATTGTAATGTATGTTTTTCTCTCTGTGTCAAATCTATTGAGATTAAGATTAACACAGTTTTTATACCCTCCCTTCCTTTCCTCTCCTATAATAGGTGTTTGTGACTCTTCAACTGATATTATTTATTCACTAATGCCTAACCTTCTCCTAGTAAGAGTACTTTTTTGGTCTTTATTATTTCAATCTAGTCCTGTTGCTATAATCCTTTTGTCAAAATATATCCCTTTTATTTGTCCTTATAGAAGTGCCATTCTCAAAGATTGATTGATTTCTTGATAAGCAGCATTTCCTCATAATCACTAAGTATCCGTCCCTCTTCTATTTTATTAGAAATATAATTCTCAAGAATCATAAATCACATAAAATTATAATTGATTTTTACTGTCCCCTCTTTTTAAGTATCCTCCATGAATACACAATTCTCATGAACCAAAGCATCTTGCAAAACCAAATCATTTCATTCATGTACTGGTTATTCTCCCCCACCCCTGCCACCACCCCGCCCAACCATACTCCCTCCAATTGTAGCCAAAGCATTAAGCAAAGCAAAACTGTTTCATGCTCTTTTCATTTCCAATTCCTCTAAGTACCCTCCCTTTTTCCATCTCTATGGTACTCTGATCATAACCCTACAATCCTTCCCAACCAGAGTATTGGGTACACTATCCCCCTCTGACCCTTGTTAACTAAAGTATGGATTAAGGTAACCCTTTTGAACTGAAGTTCTAATAAAGTTAGGTTACCTCATGATCTAGTTATGTATAGAACTTCTGAGTATTCTCCCTGCCTCTGGTTCTATAAGAAATACTAACCTCTTAATCAACATTACTTCATATCTCATTAATACCCATAGCCTCTAAGTACTATCCCTTTAACTATATTCAACCCTTTAACTATCCTAAGAGAAACAGTTCTCAAGAGTTACAAGTGTTATCTTCTCTTGTAGGAATATATAGTTTAATATTCTTGACTAGCATTTCCCCCCTTTACATTTATCTTTTAATGTATCTCTTGAGTCTTGTATTTGATAATATTATCAACTCCAAAGGTCTTCATCACATAATTCAATCAGCATCATTTTGGGGACCATAATTCAGAAAACGTAGACAAGGAGATCATCTGAATAGAAATCGAACACTTCAATGAATCTATGATATCTTAGGTGAGCATACTCTCACCAGAGGGAAGATTGCATTCCATTTATGTTCTTCACATCTTATATAACATCTCTTTATGTTTCCCCAAATAATCTACAGAGGAGAACCACTCAATACTCTAGAGACCTTTCTCTAGATACATTATGATACCAACAAGAGAATGTTGTTATATTGTTATATCTCATTTTAACAACAAGAGAGTGGGCAAAGGCATAAAAATGACAAATATTTCCTGAGTCCAAGGCAAAATAATAATAATAATAATAATAATAATAATAATAATAATAATAATAAGGTATAAAAGTATAATGATAGTAAAGGAAGAAGTTACTTCCCAGACAGAAGATGACTGTTTCTCCCTTTCTATTTTTCATGACCTTGGGTAAATCATTTAATCTCTTTAGGGCCCCAGTTTCCTTTCTTTTTTCTTCAGAGAACTGGACTAAAGTATTTCTAAGGTCAATTTCAGCTGTAAATACTAAGAACCATGTCAGATTCTCTTCATTCACATTGTAAATTCTGGGCTCATAGCAGTCACTTGGCTTGCCTGGGAAACATACAGCTGGGGATGCTCAGAAATATAATTTGCATTTATTCTCCAAGTCCAGTGTTCTGTCCTTTATAGCACATTATTTTTGTGAACTAGTGAAACAAAACAAGATTTACAATTAAAAATGAGAATTTTTAAAAGTTATAAAAAGTACTCATGGAGGGATTAAAGTAGAGATGGTGTCAGAGTCATGAAAGATGGAATTGATTTCAGTTAATAGAGAAGTATGGAAAGAAAGGCATAGTAAAACTAAACATAGTAAAGTATCAGTGTGAACCAGTGCATAGAGACAGAAACATCAGGAATGTTTAGAGGTTAGCAAGTGCTTCTTCTGAGTTAAGTAAAGGGTTATAATTGGATATGAAACTGCAAAAACAGATTAGCAGTAGGTTAAGAAAGGATTTAAGGTAGTGAGTGATCACAACAGTCAGAGTTACACTAGCAAAGACATTTTAACCTCAAAAGTCCATCTTACTGCTGGAATGCAATTCTCTTCACCCCTCTAATCATTTTCTTCCATAATATTATCAATGAAATAGTTAACAGTATTTACCAAGATTTCCAGTTTTAAAGACAAGGTAAACAGAAAAGTAAACAGACTTTTCAGAAACAGAAATAAGCTTCCCTAATCTTGGAAGGAAGGCAGCAGGGCTCTAACTTTCACTGAAGAGAGGGTAAATTGGAAGAGGAAAACTAGGCATCACTGGCTCTGCTGTCAAGTCCTGATTGGTCTTCAGCACTTGCAGCTGAAGCACTTCAGCATTCCCTCTTTCCTATATATGGTTTGACCACCTCAGCACCAGAAATTTGACTCTGGTGACTTCTTCCCAAACCTCCCTCTACCTTCCACTTTACTCCTCCCTGCAGCTTTTTTTCCCTTATCCTGCTGTGTTCTCTGCTTTTCCTCTTTATAATGCTTTAATATTGGAAGAACTAGTTTTTCCACCAAGATATGGCCCCACAAGTCCCAAGTTCAGGGTTAAGAAGGGGAACAATAAGAAATTTCTACCTGTCCAGTGGCACTTCATCCCAAGATTTTATGTTTCTTCTGCAAAGTTAAAGCACAGAACTAAGTTCAGAGTATCAGACATGATTTCCATGGATTAGGCATGATTACTATTTTAGGGAAATGATTTTCTTTACAAGAACCAGTTTCTAACTCAATAAAAAGAAACAACTGTCATTTGAATATTGGAATCTCTTCAATACAATGCTTACAGATTCTCTTATGGCCATAAAGAATAGAGGGTTAGGATGTTGTGGTTGCCACACCCTTACTTCCTTCTCTTCAGGCCTGTGTGAAACAATATAAATATATGCTCCTTTTTGTTTTAAATTTGAAGTTTGCTTTCATAATTACACTTGAAAACCACGAGTGGTGTGTTAGCTTTTCAAATTAAACTTGTTTTCTAAGAAAACTGCATGCTTCAGCAATTCCTTTGCAGAAGAAGGGAGGGGAGAGAATTCATATCATGATGCCTGATCCTAAAATCTTACAAAGGATATGGGGAAAGCTCAGTACTGGCATCTCAGAATTTAGTGGGGTTTCCCCCTTCTGTTTCTGCTGTTCTCTAAAGAAATGAAAACTATTTAAATATAGGGTAAGTTGTTGTTTTTCTTGTAAGCTCATTTCCTCCTTCATTGCAATTTCTTTAGTGAGAATGCATATCTTGATGTTCACTAAGTGTGAATAAGTCTTAGATACTTCCAAAGATATGACAGAAAAATCAATTCATTTTGGCTGATGAATGTCATCACGTCCTCTGGAACATAAAAAAGACCAAAGAAGTAATCAGAATCCAAGAGATTTGATTATCTGCTGTCCCTGAATGTTTGTGTCTAGACAACTAATAGAAAATGCCTTTTATTATGACCTTGAGAATTGGAGGAATTGCTGCAGATTAGGAGGAAAAGTGATATAGATTTAACCTAAGTTTCCTTCCCAATGCCTTTTCCACTGGTTGGAGGAATATATTGAGAATTTCAAATGGTCTGGAGAATTTCGGATTTCCCTTGAAGTCCTGTTGGGGAGATAGTCCTCTAGCAGTATGCCTGGAATAGCCTGAGTTGTGTCTGCAATAGGATCTAAGGCAAGACTGAGTTTCGAATCATTGCTCTTCATAGAGCTCAGCAAAAGAAGCTGAGCTTCGAATCATTGCTCTTCATATAGCTTAGCAAAAGAAGCTAGGTCATTTCTAGAGCTGCCCACCAAGAGGGAAAAGGATTCTAACAAGAAACTGTGAATTACCACTTTGCCACATGTACTTTCCAAGTTTGAGCCCACTTTCACCTGAACATGGTATATGCTGGTGGGAGAGTGGGCCAGACTTTTTCTTTTAGGGGAAAGGGGGAAGAATGTGTTTTTCAATTGTCTCTATGTTTATGTCATTACTATACTATTATATCTATGATTGTATCTCATAATCTGCTATTATACTATAATATATCAATTGTTTCTACTATTCTGATTGATTAATTAATATCTTTGATAACCAGTTGTAGGGTAGGAGAGATAAATCACTGGAATCTCCAGGATCATTTAAAAAATAACTCCTAACTGCTAGGAGCTGGCTCTATTAGTCACATCATGAAGTCCCAATTTACAATTTTGAGTAGGAATTATAATACAGAACACGTGATACACATACATGCTTTCCTAAACAATCATACTCAATGAGTGTTGAACATCATCAATTTAGAATAAAGTTTTTATTTGAGGTGTTGTAGTATATCATATTTTGTTTTGGTTGTTTAATCATTTTGGTAATTCTTTTGATCGATCCCACCTGGGGTTTTCTTGACAAAGATACTAGAGTAGTTTGTCATTTCCTTCTCCAGCTCATTTTATAGATAAGAAACTGAGGTAAACAGGTGACTTGTCCAGGGTCACACAGCTAGGAAAATTTCTGAGGTCAGATTTGAACTCAGGATGATGAGTTTTCCTGACTAAAGACCTGACACTCTACTCCCTGTGCCATCTAGTTGCCAAGTTTAACTGCATGGAAAAAACAAGTACCAAGTACCATGTTGCCATTTTTAGCATTCCATGCTGGTTGCATTCAAAAACCTGGCAGAGAATATTTGTATTTTTAATAGTACAACTGCAAACGTGTGACATATTACTATCCACTGACCGGTCAACTGTGTTTTGAATAATAATTGTCCCCAATATCTCAAACCTAAAGCAAATCTGACTCAAGGTCCTGAATCTATGAGTCCAATTTCCTTTTCCAAATTCACAGCAGGATACCAACACCTGCGAAATTAAATTTGAAAATTATTTGAATACTTTCCAATTCTCAGCAGGCATTATAACTTCAATCTGCCTCAGAGTTATTTTTTTTATTAAAAAATAGATTTTATTGGAATCTTTTATTTTTATTTATATATTTATCCCTATATCTCTCTTTTTACCACTGCTTAGGAAATAATCCTCTATGTCAAAGAATTATTTTTTAAGAAACAGAAATAAGGGAAAACAGTAAAATGATGAGTGACTGTGGATAGAGTGCTGAACATAGAGTTAGGAAGGCTTGTCTTCCTAAGTTCAAATATGCCTTCAGATATTTACTAGCTTTATGGCCCTGGGCAAGTCAACTAACCCTGTTGGCCCTAATTCCTCATCTGTAGAATGAGCTGGAGAAGGAATTAACAGACCACTCTAGTATCTTTGCCAAGAAAATCCCAAAGAGGGTCATGGAGAGTTGTATTCTATTGAAGCAAGTCAACAATATCATTTCAAAAATTGGCATTGTTAAGTATATGTTTCTACTAATGGACTCGATTATGTAGAAAAGTTGTGGAAAGATATTGTCTGATATTTTGCCTCTTAAAATAAGCTTGTTCTTTACAATTTATAACCTTTTTAAAAATTGTACCACATCATGTCTTTAATCTACATAGTTGGAATAATTGTATATATAGTTTTATTGGCTTTACTTACTTGATTTTGCATCAGTATAAGTTGTTTTCATGCTTCATGACATTTACCATGCTTGTCATTTCTTGTAGCACAATAACATTCCATTAAATTCATGTGCAACATTGAATTGTTCGGCTAATCCCCAATGCATGGGCACTCACATTGTTTCTATTTCTTTGCTGCTATAATAAATACTGAAAGTTTTTGTGTATAAAGAAATTTTATTTTTGTCAATGACTTCTTTGGGATATATTATTAACAGTAGAATCTGTGGATCAAAAGGCGTGGATTTTTTAGCCATTTTGTTTGCATAATTTCAAATTGCTTTACAGAATGGCTACACAAATTCACAGCTTCACTAAAACTATTTTTGCCACAGTTTTTTTTAGTCCTATTTTTGTTATCTTTGCCAATTCAATAGTTATACGGTGAGAACTCAGGTTTTTTTTTTAATTTACATTTCTTTATTATTAGTGATTTGGAGCATTATTTCTTATGATTATTAATTTGTTTATTTTAAAAACTGTTCATATGCTTTAACTACTTAGTTATGAGAAATGACTGTTTATTGACTATTAGTCTTACATATTTTAATTAATTTTCTATATATCCTGTTTTTAAAAAATCTCTCATAAAATATTTTTCTCACTAAGATTTTTTTCAATTGCCGAAAATTAATTATGTTTATGTGGAAGCTTTTCAATTTCATATTATCAAAAGTATCTATTTTATTGTTTGTGACTGTATCTATATCTTACACGGTTACGAATTCATCTCCTACAATGGCTATGAAAAGTATATGATCTGCTTCTCTTCTAATTTTGGATAGCATGGTCTTTTTAATTTAGGTGATGGATACATTTTGAATTTATTGTGGAGTGCAATATAAGCCTAATATTTATTCTCTAGTTTTCTTAGCAATACTTATCAAAACAGAAATTCCTTCCTAGATAATTTATGTCTTGGAGTTTATAAAGCATTGGGTTACTGAGTTCTATTCATTCCAATTCTCCCATTTAGTTTGTTCAACTGTTTTTATTTTTCATTATTAGTTATTCATTTTTTAGTTGCTGATTCCTTATAACCACTTTTGGGACTTTCTTGACAAAGATACTTGGATGGTTTGCCATTTTCTTCTCCAGTTCATTTTACAGAGGAGGAAACTGAATCAAATAGGGCTGTTACTTGCCCAGATCACACAGCTTGTAAGTGTCTGAGACTCATTTGAACTCAGAAAGTGGATTTTTTAAATTCCAGAACCAGCATTCTATCCACTATGCCAACTAGTTGCCCATGTTTTTATTCACTTTTCTTATAAATCTGTTGTTTGGTGTATTCTCAAATAATCTTGAAGTCAAAGACAAATAGTCTTTTATTTGTTTTTGGTCCAGAAATATTTTAAATGTCTCTTTCTTATTGAAATCAATCTTTTCTTTTTCATTGATTACTAGGCTCAGATTTTCATGGTAGATTATTCTGATATGCATTTTGGACTCTTTTGCTTTTCAGAATATTTTATCGTAGTTCATTTTGTAGTTTCTGGTAGATGCAGAGTTGTCTGAATTATTCAAATTTCTTTCCCTATAAAATAGAAAGACATTTTCCTGGTCATTTGTAAAATTTGTTGTTTGCAATTGAAATTCTTAAACTTAATTGTTTTGTATCTTGGAATCTGAAACATGGAGTTGTTCTTTTTTTTTAGAGAAAATCTGTTGATTTTCTTGTTGGGCTCTGTATTCAGCAGTTTTGACCTATTTTTAATTATTTTTTGGCATTATGGTTTTTGAGCTTTTGATTAATCAGATTTGCTCTAGGAGAATCTTTAAATTGACTATTCTTTCTTTGAGATCAACAGCTTTTGCTTGTATAGATATGTTATGTTCCCAATTTCAACAAAAATCTCCAAAATTCTCCAAGATCTCCTTTTATTAAACCAAATACAAGTGCTTAAATATCCTCCCCAGTCCCTGGTCTACTCCCACTCCCATGGCACTCTACAGTCAACCAGTAAATAACACTCTGGTGCCAGAGGACACCAGGGGAAAATTTACAGTACTCCCACACACAACAGTCCTTTACATAAATAGATGGCATGTTTCTACTTTTCTAGATTGTATTTCAATTTAGTATATATTTTTTTACAAGGCAATGGGGTTAAGTGGCTTGCCTAAGGCCACACAGCTAGGTAATTAAGTGTCTGAGGCTAGATTTGAACTCAGGTACTCCTGACTCTAGGGCCAGTGCTCTATCTGCTGTGTCACCTGGCCGCCCCTTGTTTTTTTTTTAATCTGGTTATATTTCACTTCTTTGGAGAGACTGGATGCCAGGGATTCAAATATTTCTATTCTGTGAATTAATTCTGCGGTGCAAGTCATAAATTCTATCAATTGTTCTCTTCTAAATTCTCTCAAGATTATAATTTTTCTCTTGAATCATTCTGAAACATCTTGCTATGAATCCATAAGATTTTATATTTTATATTTCTTATGTCTTGTAATATTTTTGATTGATATTTTATTTTATTTTTCCAATTATGTCTTATGAAAGTTTTTCGACATTCATCCACTTGAATATTACACAATTTTCTTCCACTCTCCCATCCCACCCCCCTCCCCTCAGTAGTAAACAGTCTAGTGAATATTGTACCTGTATATTTGTGTTTAACATGTTTACATATTAGTCATTTTGTATAGGAAGAATTAGGACTAAAGGGGGGGGGGAGTAAACCACGGAATGGGAAGGAAAAACTAAGAGAAACTTTTAAAAAGTGAACATAGGGGGTGGTTAAGTGGCACAGTGGAGTCAGGAGTACCTGAGTTCAAATATGACCTCAGACACTTAAGAATTACCTAGCTATGTGGACTTGGCCAAGCCACTTAACCCCATTGCCTTTCAAAAAAACCCCTAAAAATAAAATTAAAAAAAATGAACATAGAGTTTATTCAGATTCTGTGATGTTTTTGTTTTTGCTTTATCTTCTGAATGTGAATGGGACTGACCATAATAGATCTCCCAATGTTGTCCTAGCTCTCTGAACTGTTGAGAGGAGCTGCATCCATCAAAATTGATCAATTCACAATGTTGTTGTAAGTGTTCAATGTTCTCTTGGTTCTACTCCCTTTGCTCAGCATCAGTTCATGTAATTCTTTTCTCTAAAGTCTGAGAATTCATGGTTTCCTATAGAACAATAATACTCTATAACATTCATATACCACAACTTATTCAGCCATTCCCCAAATGATGGGTATTCTCTCATTTTCCAATTCTTTGCCACTACAAGAAGAACTTGTAATATTATTAGAAATGTATAATTTTTTGATATTTTTATGCTCATTTTCCCTTTTTGTTTTATTATCTTCTTTATTTTATTTGAGTTTATGCTCTAGATTTTTTTGACTGAGTTGTCTTCATCTTGAATTCTTTGGTGAGTTGAATCTTTTTATCTTATATTACTCTGCTACATCTAGTTTCTAACTTCTCCTTTGATGATGGGTTCCCTCCCAAGATTAAACCATAAGACTGTCTCAGCAAATTTGAGGAACTTAATTTTTTTTCTGGCCTTGGTTCTTACTTCAAGTACCTTCTGGGAGGAACAATTCTGTCAGTTTGATTCTAGTTTCTTTTTCTTTAGAAAAAGAGAAGTCATTAATATTGAACTCCTGACCTTTTGCCATTTATTCTTTAGTCATCTAGCTATATTGAATCTGCATCTGACAATTTTTGCAACATTGGAGAATTCTGTTGTTTCAAGTCAATTTTCTGTTCCTTTTGGCTTCCTAAGCTGGGACTTTCTCCAGGCATGATTCATGTGTTTTTTTCTCATCCTAACTTTTCTGAGAAGAGTTGATGCCCACCATTCCTTACAAGTCATTGGGAGAAGGGCAGTGACTTGTTTTTACTACAAATGTCTGAATCAGGAGGGAAACCCATGAATGAGTCAAAAAAACACATGCTTATGGGTGAGATAGTCCTCCCTGATACATCATGGAAGCCTATGGGAGGGGGGCAGAGTGAAGGTGTTAAGGATTAACATTCTCCATTGTTAATTCATAAAGGTATTATTGTGTTACCCTTATTGTTTTCTTTTCCTGTTGATTCATCTATAATTATTCCAACTCTGATACATAATTAGACATTTGGGGAGAGAAGCTGAGAGATAGTAGGCACTAAAAAAATTATCTAGTATTGTACCTTCTTGGCAACAAGAATTAAATAGAAACTTTATTATCAATATCTTTTTTACTCTACTCTTTGTTGGGCATGATCCAAGGCTCAGTCAAGGGTTTTCTTTCTCCTTTCATTTAAAAATATTTCAACTGATGATTTCATCAAGCCCCTATGAGTTCAGTTATCATCAATGTGTAGATAACTTCCAGATTATCTGTATACCCAACCCTACTTTGTCTCCCAAACTACAGTCACACATTTTTAGCTATCTCTTAGACAAGTCAAATTGGAGGATCAATTGACATCTCAAAACTCATTTTGCCTAAAAAGAACTCATATCCTAACCTGTTTTACTCCAACTTGCCTACTATTAACAAAGTCATCACCATTATCCTACCAGACTTACAACTTCACTGTCATTTTTGACCCCTTACTTTTATTCACCCACTTCATGCAATCTCTTACTAACTTATTGCTCAATAACCCTTTTTCTGTACTTCCCACAAGCCCATTTAGGCTAATAGGAACTTGAGTCTAGACTATTTCAAATAGTATAGACTATTTCTAGACACTTTTTTTAGGTTTTTGCAAGGCAATGGGGTTAAGTGGCTTGCCCAAGGCTGCACAGCTAGGTCATTATTAAGTGTCTGATGTCAGATTTGAACTCAGGTATTCCTGACTCCAAGGCAGGTGCTCTATCCACTGCGCAACCTAGCCACCCCTCACTGTACTTCTAAATGGTGTACTTACCTCAACTCTCTTTTTCTTTCTCTCCAACTTCTACTCTCATGTGTCAAATTGATTTTTCTAAGGTATAGATTAGACATGTCAAAGCTCTTCTCCCCCCCATCCCCACTCAGTGAGAACTAGTGTTTGCTTGTAACTTCTAGGATTAAAAATAAAGTCTTTCGTTTTGCACTGAAAACTTTTCAAAACCTGACTTTCTATTTTTGTACTCTTCTTACATTTTACTCCTTTCCTTGCATCATGTGATCCCCCTACTCTCTTTTACTTGAAGTTCCTCAAACATGAAACTCCATCCCCTTTGGATGATTTATCTCTTATGCTTTCCTATTATCAGAACAGAAACCTTTCAGTTTTCCTAACTTCCTTCAAGACTCAAGTCCCAGTTCTGAAAGAGGCCTTTACAGATCCCCCAAACTGCTAGTGCCTTCCCCTTTCTGGAGGATGTACTCTGCATGTGGTGTTACTTGCATGTACCTAATTATTTCCTTGTTGCCTCTCCATTAGAATGTATATACCTTGAGGTCAGAGATGGTGTTTTTGCCTTCATTTATATTTCTACCACATAATAAGTGATTAATAAATGTTTATTGACTCTGATTCAGTCTTTTTAATCCCCAGTAGTTTGGAAATTTTATATAATTGGATTAATTCTATTTCAAGTTAAATTGTTTCTTTATGTTTACCTGTATCATAATTTTTTATATCTATTGTCAATTCATAGCCAAATTTTTCTACTTTTAAATAATGTTTAATTCTATTGGTTATTATAATTACCATTTCTTCACTCCTTCTGTCTTTTTTCAATTTGATGCTCTGTCAATATACATTTGTATATACTTACATATATACATATATACATATATATTACAATTAATTATTTTATTTTTTCTTTATCTAAAGTTACCTTCAGGTACCTTCCTAAATACAACTAGATCTCAAGATTTATATTTTATTTTGCCTAGCTATTGAATTCAACCAAATTATTTATTTAGATTTGATCTTTTGGACAATTATAACTTTTCTTACCAAAAAAGTATCAAGTGTTCAAAAAATATAGAAATAGCTAGTACAAAGAAAGATTAAATCATGTAGTTTAGTCTGAATGAAAGCAAAAGGAGAAGAGGATTCAACCTCATTCAGTTCAGTTAACAGTTTGAAATGCAGATCCTTTCAACCCAGAAATAGAACAAATCAGATACTGACACCAGAAAGCCTAACTAGAAACAGCTCAGAGATCATTTTATAGATGAGAAAATCAAAACTCAGAAAGATAAAATGACTTGCCTAACATCACTTAAGTGGCAGACTCAATTCAATAGGGCTTTTTCACCATCCAACCTCAAAAAAATTTTGCATTTTCTGATATGATATTCTATAATTATATTGCTATTTTATATGAAGTATCACAAATATCACTTTTAAACTCATAATTAAGAACAATTTTTTAAAAATTCTACTTATTGAAGGCAATGGGGTTAAGTGGCTTGCCCAAGGTCACACAGCTAGTTAATTATTAAATATCTGAGGTCAAATTTAAACTCAGGTCTTCTTGACTCCAGGGCCAGTGCTCTATCCACTGCACCACTTAGCTGCCCCCTAAGTAATTTTTTTAATCCATTAACCTAAGCACCAGGTAAAGACTTCCTTTCCCCCTACTTATTTTCTCAAATCTGGGGACATTGTGATTCAGAAGCAGAGTAGCATACTTCAATTCTTGCTTTCTAATCAATAATAATAATAATAGTAATTCATTTATCTATAACATTGGAAGCCTTACAAAGTACTATTCTCTTAAAAAACCTATCAATTATGTAACACACTATTACCATTTCCCTTTTAAAGAAGAGAAAATGGAAATTCAAAAAAGTTAGGTGACGGATCCTACAGTTATTATGTGCTGTAGCCACATTCTAACTAGGGTTTCCTAACTTTGAGGACTGTGTTCTTTTCAATAAAACATGTTGCCTCTCAATTACAGAGATTGATTTGGCAGTGGAGTTTCAGATAAGGAAGATTCTGAATTGGAAAAAGAAAAAAATTATATTCCTTTTATCTTTACTAGTAAGCATTTCTTTTAAAAATGCACTCATTTTTAAATGTAAAATTATTTTAAATTATTTTAAAGTAGCTCAATTGTGTTCCAGGGACCAGCAGTCAGGGGGGGCAAAGTCTTCCTTGATATCATGAGAAAATAATAATGATAAAATAAATATTAATACTGGCTCACTGATCTATGTTATATAAAAGTAATTTCTGTATTATTCATTCTTTTTCATAGATAAAAATAATTGAATTTTCAAAATTTAACAAACTGCCTTGAGAAATACAATAAACATCTGCCTATTGCTGTTTCTCTTTATGTCACCAGTATAAGTTTTAGCGACTTTTATTATGTATATATGCTCATTTTCCATAGTCTACATGATGCATTTCACATATATGTATAAGATATTTAGTTTTGCTGATCTTGATTTTAACCACCCAAAAAGGTGGCTATATCTGCTTCACTGAAGGGAAAATGAGTGTGCTATCTCAATTACTCTCATACAGTGCAAATCCTGACTCTGATGTTATTCATGCCTCTCCAATTATGGATCTCATCACAAATCACACATTGATTTCCAAATTATCTTGATTTTTCTTTTCTTTTAATTGTCTGAAAATGGCATATAAAAATTCCACCCTTTCACAAATCCTTAGGAACAAAAAAAATTCTAAAAATAGCAAAAAAGTTAATAATAATGAAATTCAGAAGGAAATAATAGAAAGGGAAATTCTATTCAAAGTAATTACAAAGCATATAAAATATCTGGAAGTCAATATACTGAAGATAAAATTGAGAATCATTTAGATACAATTGCAAATCATTTTTAATGCAATAGAAACTGACAAATAATTATAATTGTTCATGACTGGGTTATGCTAGTATATCAAAATAGTAGTGTTATCTAACTACCATATAGCTTTAGTGTTATAATAAACTATCAAATAAATATTAATAGAATTACAATAAATAATAAAATAATGAAAAAATCATTTTGAGCAGCAAAAGATATATATAATCTCAAAGAAAACCCAGTAACTTCTCTGAAGTTATTCTTCCAGAAATGTACTCATACTCATAATCCCAGAGAGGAGCACTTTTTCCCACTGGGTTCCAGGGGTAATCCTGAAGATAGTAACTACTAAGCTTTAGTGTGTTTCCCAGTATCAATTAAACAATAAAATTCCATTTTAAAAGGGATTTATCGAGCAGATAAAGGAAGAAAACAGGAGTTATAAAAACAACTCTTTTTTCCCATGCCAAGAATGCATGCTCTCATTATACACATAAGATTCCAGGGGACTCACATTTAAAGAAGAGATACAGAGATGCATGAGTGAAAAGAATATATGTGCATAAGAGATGGTCTTGACTCATGACCCTGGAAAGTCTTTTCTTCCTTTATAGAGTCCATCTGAAGTTCTTCTCACATGGAGCTCTCTCCTGGGCTTTGAATATTGGTGTCTTTATATAATCCATACCCAGTATTTTTTTTTCAGTCATGAGGGGTCACGATCCCTGAAGTTTCCCATCTACACAAGGTGATTACTTTTCCATTTCTGTTGCTGGTTCTTTTTTTTAAATTAAAGATTTTATTTATTTTGAGTTTTACAATTTTTCATCTAATCTTACTTCCCTCCCCCTCCCCACAGAAGGCAATTTGTCAGTCTTTACATTGTTTCCATGGTATACATTGATCCAAATTGAGTGTGATGAGAGAGAAATCATATCCATAAGGAAGAAATATAAAGTATAAGAGATAACGAGATCAGACAATAAGATATCAGTCCCCCCCTCAAAATTTAAGGTAATAAATAGTCCTTGGTCTTTGTTCAAACTCCACAGTTGTTTCTCTGTATACAGATGGTATTCTCCATTGCAGAGAGACCCAAATTGTCCCTGATTGTTGCACTGATAGAATGAGTCCATCAAAGTTGATCGTCACCCCCATGTTGCTGTTAGGGTATACAATGTTTTTCTGATTCTGCTCATCTCACCCAGCATCAGTTCATGCAAATCCCTCCAGGCTTCCCTGAATTCCCATCCCTCCTGGTTTCTAATAGAATAATAGTGTTCTATGACTTACATATACCACAGTTTGCTAAGCCATTCCCCAATTGAAGGACATTTCCTTGATTTCCAATTCTTTGCCACCACAAACAGAACTGCTTTAAATATTTTTGTACATGTTAGGGTTTTTTACCCTTTTTCATGATCTCTTTGGGATATAGACCTAGCAGTGATATTGCTGGATCAAAGGGTATGCACATTTTTGTTGCCCTTTGGACATAGTTCCAAGTTTCTCTCCAGAAAGGAGATCTCCACCCTGTTGTTGGTTCTTAACCAGCTATTGATTATTATTATTATTATTTTTTGACTACCTACAGTGGAGCTCTGCTACATATTCCATTTACCAGGGAAACATCAGATGGCTCTGATAGAAACTCAAGATTTAGTTTCCAATTGTCACCTGGACACTACTTTCTCTCTCCCTTCTCCCACTTAAAAACTCAAAGTACCAGGAAAGAAGTTGTCAAATTGTTTGTCTTGTTTGTGCCCCCTGTTATGACTCGTCACCTCCTTGGTCATCATTTCTTGTGCTGCAAAGCCATTTAGAAGACTCATCAGCACACAGAACCAATGCTTAAACCACTTGTGACCCAAAGTAGGCTCGTCAACATTTCTACATGTATATATCAGAAGCAGGCAGAAAAATATCTTCATATACTATGGGGACTGAAACTAGGAAGGAAATAAATACCCATTTTAACATAGGTCAAAGTTATAGCCAAAACTCTCCCCTACCCTCTATTACAGAAATAAAGAAAAGAAGTAGGAATAAAGAGTCCTTTCAAATCTCAAAATATACTAAAAAAAGCAGTAATTGTAGAAATTATTTGTTACTAGCTAAAAAATTTAAAAATTCAGTGGAACAAAACAGATAAGGAAGAATGAGAAACAATAAAACTGCAGAACCCACTTTTTAGTAAACATGAATCCATAGACCATATGAGGTGAAACTTCCTATTCAACAAAAACTGTTGGGAAAACTGGCAATTAAAAATTAGGTTTAGGACAGTATTTAATGCCACATATCATAATAATCCCCAAATAAATACATGGCCCAAACATAAAAAATCATTGCATAAAAAATATAAAATAATATTGCTGCCTTTAACATGTATAACTAACTGGGGAAATCTTAATCAATTAAAGAATAAAGAGGATCACAAAAGGTAAACTAGGCAATTTTAATGATAGAAAAACTTTTGCAAAACAATATCAATACATCTTGAAATATAATAGAAAATGTTGACTAGGGGGAAAAAATCTGTGCACTTCACATCTTTGGTAAGTGACTGATATCTAATATACATAAGAAATTCATGCAAATATATGACAAAGAAAATTCTGCAATGGATTAAGTGGTGATTATATACAAACCATTTTAAAAAGAATTACAAACTATTAACAATCATTTGAAAGATCACTTCAAATTACTATTAATGAGAGAAATGTAAATTAATGCAATTCTGAAGCTTACTTTCACAACCAGAAAAATTGGCAAAGTTAATATAAGATAGAGAATTAGTGTCAGGGAAGGCTGTAG
This sequence comes from Macrotis lagotis, assembly GCF_037893015.1. NCBI lineage: Eukaryota > Metazoa > Chordata > Mammalia > Peramelemorphia > Peramelidae > Macrotis > Macrotis lagotis. The sequence continues at coordinate 154,124,732 of NC_133666.1, forward strand.
GAAAATAGGTCATTAAAATGCTATTGGTGGAACTATTGATGAATTCTTTGAAATTATAAAAAATTACACTTAATGCTAGATGATAGTTAAGACAATGGAACTTTTATCCATCGTTGCAAATTCAAAATTCCTTTTGGGTAGATCTTATAATTATGTGACCAACAAGATATAAAGCTGAATGTTTTGTCCACTTACCAAACCTCACCAAAATAGGAATTATGTTTGAGAAATAAAACAATTTAAGATTTGTCCATGGTTTAGGACCAAAAATCCTAATGAAAGAACTCAATGAATTCAATAAACTAACGGCAGAGAAAAATAATCCCTAATTATAATGTACTCATTCAGAATCCTCACTGTACTGTAATCAGCAGTGTTGGATAAATGAACACATGGGCTTTCAATAGAACTCAGTTACACTCCAAATTTCATTCCAGTTGCAGAGAGCTAAAAGACAGAAGTTTGCTCAGACTAGGATAGTGGTGTGGCAGTATCCAGAGCTAAATCAGAGCTCAATCAGAGAATTGAGGAACATTGGGAACCAAGGCAAGTGATATTTGTGGCTATGTGGCACTAGTCATTAAACCTGAGGAAAAGACCCCAGGATACACCTGAGGTCAGTTCAGTCCCCTCCATAAGTCACTTAGCAAAATGGGCTATGGTTAGAAAAGTTAAATATAGGAGAAAGATATTCAACAAGGGAAAATATTGGGATTCCCTCCCTGATTTTTATTCATCTTTCTCCTGCTATTCTTTTGGTTAGCTGCTAAGGATGTCTCACTTTTTCCAGTACTGAACTTAAATCACTAAAGTCTTAATTGGACCTAGCCAGAACATGGTGGGGACCAAAAACAATATAAAATTTCTACTCACTAAATGAAGGATTCCCCAAGAAGCAAAAAGTCTTTAAAAACCCTGACTGGAATCTAAGTCATCCTTTCAGAGTAAGACCAATAGTAAAGATACAAAATCCCCTTTCCCACTTACACATAGTTTGACTATTAACTAGTCTCCAGGAGTCTTCTCTCCACAATCATGGGCACAACAAATCAAGCCCAGACTCCCCATTTCCTTTTTTTCAAACCTAGTCCTACTAAACCCAGATAAAAACCTACCTCTCTCACAGATTACCTTGGAAATTTAATATAATTATGTCAAACAATAATTCAGAAAAGGCTAGGATTAACTGCTTTCTGAGAATACTAAGTTACTAAAGATCATTCAAGTTTTATTTTTTTCCTTGTTTTCTGAAAGAGAAGACATTGAAGGATTAGAACTGAAAACAGGACTTTTCTACTCTTAGCAGAGGAGGTTTGATAGAGTTGGGGAGATGAAGGGCACAGTAGCAATAGCAGCTGAAGCACAATTTTACAGGCCAGCTTTAAGTCTTATTATGACCCTTTCCCTGATTCACCACTTGCTTTACTGAAAGACTTCAGCAGAAACTATGCCTTCTGGGAGAAACCAATGGATTGAGAGTGATTGAGAGTGAATAAATTTGATTGGGCAGCTAAGTGCAGTAGATAGAGCACCGGCCCTAGAGTCAGGTGGACCTGGCCTCAGACACTTAATAATTGCCTAGTTGTGTGACCTTGGGCATTTAACCCCATTGACGTATATTAAAAAAAACATTAAAAATTGATTACTGCTTCTTGGTATTTTAATTTTGGTTTGAGATGAGGAAAAGTTAATTTTCATTACTTCTTGAATTTATATTTTTGTTATGAAGAACATTGATAAGGAAGAAAACATCTAATAACTATATGTAACACAAAAAATCTTCAGCACATCTTGAGGCTCAGAGCATTTTGTGAATTTGATAATTTATATTTTTAAGCTTTCTAAAATTGCACAGAGAAGAAGCAACATAAAACTGAGACTATCAATATGAACCATGCCATAAGACCAATCTTTAAATTTTCTCCACTTACTTTACCCTCAGGATAGAGAGAGAGAGAGAGAGAAGAGAGAGAGAGAGAGAGAGAGAGAGAGAGAGAGAGAGAGAGAGAGAGAGAGAGAGCATGTAAAATAGTTCCCACATTGAACTGATGGAAATAGGCATAAAAAGGCATGATCATACAAAACCAATTTTAGCCATTGCCAAACTGAATTTGTAAAAATACAAACATCAATTTTAATATTATTTTTTCATTTTATGGTTTCATTTTCCAAACTCAGCTCATCTATCTAAACCAGTAGTGCTAAGTGTTATGCTACTAGGTAATGGCTCCAATTGAATAAAATGAATTCTACTGATTGAAAATTTTGCAAACCACTGGGTAATAAGAGTGCAAGGAGTGAGGGTAGAAGGCAATAAGGAAGATTGATCTTGTAAATAATAGGGAGAATATATTTGAAAGGACAAAGATGAATCAGCTTATCATTGGATTCAAGACTCAGTGACATAGCCTTGATCTAATGCCTTCCATTCCAGGACTTTCTTCATTATATCCTCAGAAACAAGAAGGACATCTAGGAGCTTGAGAAACTTTTCTCCTTCACTCTTCTTTAACCCTCAATTTTTCTACAAAATGTCAACTGCTTTTAGGCCAAAATGATCTCCTTATCACTTCGCTAGAAGAGGCTGGGACACACATGCTTTCAATGACCAGAAGCTGTCTGTTTTAGAAGTCCTAGGTTTATCCCCAACCCTTAGCACAATGCTTAATAATTTCTGTCTTTAAAAAAGTACTAGATTTTAAATCATTAAACGTGCTAAGTTACAAGGTAATGTGGCAAGTAATAGATTGTTTCTCTCTGGGGCTTCAGGGGCAAGCTCTCCATATTCCCACCATGGTATAAACTGGTGGGTACATCTGTATTATTTTTGGGTCTATGGATTGTAACTTGGAGAATGCCTAACAGAATATTAATGAGACTGAATATTTATTTAGAAAAATTGGTTTAATCTCTATTTGAGACAAAGGAGAGGAAGTACACAATCTTACCAGTTATTTTTAGCCAAGGAAGTAAAATATGGGATTCCTGATCTGGAGCTTATTAGGTCACAGATTTTGTGATTCATCAGGAAGTTTCTAAATAAGCAACACTGTAGGAAATTGCTAAAATAATTATTGCTACTTCTAAATTTTTCAATTGCTATTTTTCAGGTCAACACAAAGCAACCTTTAGTGTTTCAGCTAAGTCCCAGCATAACACAAGGCAGGTTTGAAACCTGTAAATTAATCTCTCCTGTCTTTACCAGATGGTTCACTGGAAAGATTTCAAAAATTAGAGGGAATAATTAATGTTAACATTAGGAATAATACATGAAAAAAGCAGAAACCTTATAAAAGATAACTAGGTACAATTATAATCTTTATACCAAAGCATATGCCATTTTATTTCAAGGCGTTCATTATCCTACTTCTAATAACTTAGCTCACTTTTCAGCAATTTCCCATTCTTGGTCACATAAGTGACCTCCTTGAAGCTCAAAGAATTTTCACCTTTGAACCAATTTCCACACTTATCCTCACTTTTTGACAAAGCTTTATCTCAGAAATTGACTGCTATGCTTGTTTGTTAGGTTCTCAGACCACAAAGCAAATTTGTACAACATAACTTTTGGAATTTAGGAAAACTCTATGATTATAGAGTAATTTGACCTGTTCAAGATATTTAGTTTACCAATGCAATGAGTTTCTTTAAAGTGTCATGAATGACTCATTTGCATGGTTCCCACCCTCCTCCCATGTAGAATAGGAAAAGATCCCATGTTCAATAGTGAGCCAAAACTCTGGGCAAAGGAGATTGTCAGCCACAAGGAATATGAGAGTCAGTTTGAGGGCAAATGATCATTCTGACAATCTGAAAAAACAATTGTGCTGCCAAGAGAGACACTAAGGATCACATCTAGCTGGAAGCTTAAAGGACGGATCAAAGAAAAACCTGAATATTCAAGACAGTGGCAGTAATAGAATCAGAGACCCAAGAGGGGAAGCAAATGAGCACCCAGAAAATTTTAGTCTTTCCAGAATTATCAAGTATAGTCACACAATGTTAGACTTTGATTTGAAGTAAAGATGATATACTTAAGCAGAAAAATAATTCCCTGGAAAGGAGTTATTATTTCCCATTTCTGTGTTCTTCTTGTCTCCAATAAAATTGTTCTTTGTTTAATGACTTCTGTTTTTGAAAAAAGATGAACAAAATTCCATTGTTTCCAGGCATGTCTAAGATTATATGCCTAAGATTAAAACAAGTATGTATATATTCAGTTAATGTATTAAGACACAGGGTCTTCTTAATAATTAGATGGTGGTGGAAGAGGGTAGGGGTTGAAATCATCTACCCTGGCTGTACATTAGAAAAGTACGTCAATAAACAATAAAGTCAGCAGGAGTAAAGGAAATAATGTATAAATTTTGCGTTGAGGGGTCAGGAACCAATTGCAACTATTGCATAGATGGCCACAGATCCTCATCAGGTGCTGTTGATTTGTGACAAGGACACCAACAACAGAAAAAATTTCCAAGATTTCTGATAATTGCTGAACATTATATCTGAATCTAGTTCCTCTTAATAATATAAAAAACCCCCAAAATGTATCAAGCATAAAATAGGAGATAGGAGAAGGGAAGTATGCCTCAGAAAAGTCATTAAGAAAAATAGCAAAGAAACAAAAAAAATCTATTAAAATGATTCAATTTATATGAACATAGTATAATAACAAAAAATGACATAGAAAAGATCATGAAACAATGACAATAAACTTCAAAGTGGTTTAGAAGCACAATTAATGAATTATAAGAGATCAGAAATAAGAACAGAAATTAGCTATCCAAAATTGGGGAAAATAAAATAAATATTGACAGTTTATTAGATGTGATCAATTGAAGAATGCTTCTGTCTTGTCTGGGTTAGTAATTACTCTTTGCTGAGATACTATGTGACCAACATAGTTCCTGTATATGTTCACACCATCATTTTTTAGACAATCCAGCACTTTTGGTAGTCTCTCATTTTCATTACATAAACCATAAAGTCATCTAAGAAAGTCAATTTTTCTTTGCAGGTTATATCTCCAACTACTTTCTCTATCACTTATTTCATATAGTAGCATCCCTGAGGTCCCTTTGGACATGTAATCAAATTGGCAAAATCCAGCTGGATAGAAGAAAGCTATCTTCTCTTTATCTTCCTTTTCCATTGGAATCTGAGAGTATCCAATAAATAAATCTAAAATTGAGAATTCCTTCTGCCATCATATTGTCTAATAGCAGTCAATCTACAACATTTTCAACTCTTAGTCCTGCATATTCATCCAACTTCAATTACTAGATTATGGGGGGGGATCTTTTGGTTCATAGAAGTGATATCTGCTTGTTACAAAAATATTCTATGCATTTAAAAATATATACATACACACATATATATATATATATATATATCTCATGTGGTGGTCTGATCACATATCAGTCATCTCTCTTATTTTTGATAAAGAAATTTTAATCTGTTTTTATCTCCTCTAGAATGATGGACCCTTTGTCCATGATTGTGTAGATTTGTTGGTATAATTTCTAAACTAGTTACTGTTTATTTTACAGCACACAGTGTATGTTAAAAATGAGGATGATTGTTTTAAAGGTATTTTTTCTCACTAACTTTTGGTTTCAGGATGTCAGCAATTTTCCCAATCAATTCAACCACATACTTCTCTAAGATCTTTATGCCAATGTATTTTGCTTCATATGCACCCAACCAATTTTCATTGTAAAGCAACCTTGTTTTTGTGGGTTTTGGTTTACTCGGTTCTTCATTTCTCCACTGTTTTTTTTTCTTTTAAGAATTTTTCTTTCCCTTTTCCTCCCCTTTATTGTCCATTACTTTATTTGCTACATTTCTTACTATTTTGAGGCAATGAAGAGGAGTTAGTTTTAGAAATGACCACACAACCATCTTGCTAGAGAAGCCTACATTATTTATCAGATCCTTTCTTTCTATGGAAAAAAGAGAGTTTTCTTATACATTTATTTATTTCAGATTCTAATAGGTGGGGTACTTGCTTGGATACTTTTTCTTTCCTATGAATTTTCCCCAGTGTAATATATACTTCATGGGCTGTTATTTGACAGAACAAGCCCTTCTTTTACAGAATTCTTCTTAACTGGAAGGCAGAAGTGAAGTTAAAAAAAAGAGATCATTCTTAATTCTGCAATTAATGAAACCTATACTGCTGCCAATCTGATCTTCTATTCTTTCATTTCCTTTCTAGAGTGCTATGTCTAGATTTTTTGTGCATTTTCTTCCTTTTCCCTGGAAAACTTCCCAAATTAGAGACCTAGTTATGAAAATAAAGTACGTGTATTTAGCTCATTAAATTTGCCAAGCACTTGACTTAAGATAAATGAGTTTTAAATAAGCAAGTAAAGTGACTGTCAAAGCTCAGAAAAGATCAGAGAAAGAAACTGAATAAAATTTATATTGAAATCCCATCCAGGAATTCCTGGGTCACCTGACCAATAAGACTGAGTATTAGACATTTATTCTGATTCTCATAAACTTTCAAATAAGAATTAATAAGAAAGTAATCACAACTGTATCCATAATCAAGTTTAATGAAGTAAGAGCATGATGAATTAGTAGAGAAGGAGAATCAGAACTTTAGGTGGTAACCGAAATTCATAAGGGTAAGAGAATATGGACCAGAGAGGAAATTCCATGAAAAATCAGAAGAAAAATTATCTTAATTATCTTAGAGATGGGCAGAGGTATACATGAACTACACAGTCAAGGACAAAGGTACATAGTGCAATATTTCTGCTAAGTTTCCTTCAGGATTTGACACTTCTAAGAATGAGATTCTATAGTTAAAGTGGGGGAGAGGGGGAATGTCAGATCTACAAAGCAATAATATTAAAACCATTTAGAAAAGAGAACCCAAAATAGATCCTCTAGATTAGTTTTAATTACATGAACAGAACTAAAGAAGGATTAATGAAGTGTAACAGTTATAAATAGAATAAAAGCCCAGAATAGAAAGAGAAGAGAATTAATGAATAGAACAGGGAAAGCAATAATTTAATGAAAAAGTCACACAAATTTTTAACAAATATCTAATGAGCAAAAGAAATTGAATGGAAGAGAAGAAAAGAAATTTTACTTAGCCACTTAACTGAAAAAGAAAAAAGGGGGTGAGAAAAAGGAATTAATATGGTAAATAAAACTCCAAAACTGGGAATACTTTAAAGAAGACTAAACAACAATAACTAGAGACATTGTACTAAATATATTAAAGGGAATGAAAAACATCCTAATTCAGAAAAAAATAGCATTAGACAAATGGAAGAAAAAAATCTGACTCATAACTTTATATATAAATGGATGAACTCAAAGACTTATGCTATCTTCTAAACAAGATTGCTAAAGAACATACAGTATCTTTTACAAAATTTGACCATATACAATATACTGCACAAGTACAGAGATACTGCCAATAAGTGTAAAAAAAGAAGAAATAATAAATGTATCTCTTATAAACTATAAATTATCACATATCCCAATAAATACTGATTATGTGTCATGTTCATTCTTATTTATATCTTCCATTTTTCTATACCTGCTTCTTGTAGAAAACCAATGCCCAGTACTAAGGATTTAATGACCCTCTACTATATGGCTCTTACCAACCTTTCTATATATATTTCACATAATTCACCTCCATAATTCCTTTCCTATATGTTCTCCAGACTCAAATTCTACCTCCCATCTAAGTGCACTTGCACAAGCCATCCTTCAAAACTGGAGTGAACTACTCCCTTTACTGCTCTCCACATAATCCATAATCCTGTCAAACACACACACACACACACACACACACACACACATACACACATATATACTTGCTGCTCCTTATACACAATATTCCCTTTCTCATCTCCCAGCCTTTATACAGGTTGCCCTTATATTGTCTCTCCCCACTTCTGTCTTTTCCAAAATATAACTTTCTTCAAAGTTCAGTTCAAGACATCTATTTTTAGAGTCCTTTCTTCATTCCACACTTGCTAGTGCCTCTCCTCAATATATTTTATATACTTTCCCATAAACAGATTGCATCTCTTGACAAAACATAAGCTTCTTGAGGCAAGGTTTATTTTACTTTTGTATTTGTATTCCAAGGACCAAACATAGTATCTAGTGGGCCTTCAAAATGCTTGTTCATTGATTGAATATTCCCACCTCTTTGAATCTTTGTCTGTCTTAAAGCTAAGTGTAGCTACCAGGTTTTCTGAGAAGCTTACATTAATTGTTATTAATGCTCTCTCCCTTCTTAAAATTCATTGAATTTCATTATCTGTGTAAATTTATAAGTCTATATCATGTCCCCTTATTTTAATACAAAAGTATTTAATATTTAGTATGTGAGCTCCTTGAGATAGTTTTATATTTGTCTCTGTATGCCTGGCACTTGTTTTGTACCTGGTAGGTATTTAATGTTCATTGGTTAAATCAAATGAGTTCATTGAATTGAAGACATTTTGCTGTCTTACACAGCTTTACTGTAGTGAAAAATGATTCACTTTTGTCATTGTGTACACTTTTTACACTCAATCCTACTCTGATAGCAAATAATGGTGTGAAGGTAGCCCTTGGATTCTTGAAGGTTATGTCAGTAATACATAAAATCTAGAAGGTTCCATGATTTGAAGTATTTTAAGTGTGTCCTCGGTAACTATTTTCTAAGAATTGATTAAGTTTGGGGGAGTTAAGGTGGGGCAGTGGATAGAGCACTGGTTCTGGAGTCAGTAGGTTGAGTTCAAATCTAATCTCAGACACTTAATATTTACTTAGCTGTGTAACTTTGAGCAAGTTACTTAACTCCATTGTTCTGCAAAACTTAAGTAACTTGGGGTGGCTAGGTGGTGCAGTGGATAAAGCACTGGCCCTGGAGTCAGAAGTACCTGGATTCAAATCCGGTCTCAGACACTTAATAATTACCTAGCTGTGTGGCCTTGGGCAAGCCTCTTAACCCCATTTGCCTTGCAAAATCCTAAAAAAAAAGTTAAATAACTTGCTCAAGGTTACACAGCTAAGTAAATATTACATAAACTTTAGAGTAGTTCAGTAGATTGGCCAACTGGTGATTTTTTTTTCATGTTTGGCCATGGCAATACATGATGAAGAAAAACAAGAAATGACCTTCATTCTTATGGCTCCTTAATGATTTTTCAGAAAGGAGAAAAGAAGGAAAGGGGATAGCGTAGATTAAGAATCACAATATGTAGTAAATTAGTAAATTTTAAATTAGGTGTTCTCAGTGATGTAATCTTGCCAAATGGCCCAAAGCTTAATATAATATCATAATAATCTTGACATTCTTATTATTAATGAAAACTAGAAGAAAGAAGCAACATGCATCTAAATAGAATGATGGTTCATCGTAGCTTCTTGGAAAAGAAAAGAATGACATTGGTAAGTTTTTTTTTCAGATACCTAGATACAACAACAAACATTTCATGAGATCACTCTTCATCATAATATTTTTTGCAGAACTGATGATGTCATTCCAAAAAAGTCCTCCCATGAAAAGAATTATAGCTTGTATACCAACATAAACTAAGGCTGGAATGATCAAGATATTCTATGAAGACCTTTATCATCCAATCAAATCACAATTTTGTTGACTGTTGATGTAAAGCAAAAATTGGAAAATATGATAAATATATGGGAAAACATAGTGCAAGAAGGAAAGAAAGAGCTCAAAGACTTCTTTGAAGTTAAAATTTCTATCCATCTCTGGTCTTTTTAACAGGACTTCTTGAGATGTCTCTATTTCATTAAATATACATTTTTCCCCTTGAAAATAATACTGTTTTGCTGAATAAGTTATTTTTGGTTGCACTACTAGTTCCTTTTATTAGACCCTCTATATATTATGAACATTTCTTCAAGAAAAGAAATACTAGGCCTAGACATCATAACCACAAAATGATAACCTAATGAACAAAAAATAATTCTATTTTAACATAAAAAGACTCATTTTCATGTAGGTGAATTCCATTTCCATTTCCCTTTCCCTTTCCCTTTCCCTTTCCCTTTCCATTTCCATTTCCATTTCCATTTCCATTACCCTGGGTGAACTCTCAGTGGACAAACTAACAATTTGTTAGTTCAGAATATTAGTTCAGAAAACAACATATGACGTATAATTGAAACAAGTATATCTTAACGTATTTTACTTAAATAATTAACAATCAAAACTGTGAAATGAACAACAGAACAGATATAGGCAATTATCATATGATTTTATCAAAAAGTTAAACCAAAGTAAATTAATTGTCATAAGGCAAGCAAAAGAGCACAGAAAAAGCCTTAGTGAGCAAATGTCTGATTTATTTACCAAAGGAAAGAGATGACTACCCAGAGGCAGCAGAGGGTTGGAATATAAGTTTGTTTATAAAATCTTACTATAAGATGGAATGAGTTTCCATCATATTGTCCCATAAAATAGAGAGAAGTTGTGGAGGAACAAATCAACTTAAAGAAAGCTTTTCCAATAAAACAAAGTATTATGAATGGAAATGGAAGAAGGACTTATTCTTGTTCAATTGTTTCAATTGTGTCTGACTTTTCACGATTTCATTTGTTTTTTCTTAGCAGAGATGCTAGAATGGTTTACCATTCTCTTCTCCAGTTCATTTTATAGATGAGGAAACTGAGATAAACAGAATTAAATAACTTGCCCATGGTCATAGCTAGTAAGTGAAGCCAGATTGGAACTTGAGAAGATTAAGTTTTCCTGACTTGAGGTACAACACTCTATCCTCTATACCATCTAGCTGCCTCAGGAAGAGGAACTACACACAGAAAAAAATGGAAAGGATTTACAATTTTTTTTAATGTAAGGCAATGGAGTTAAGTGACTTCCCCAAGGTCACACAGCTAGGCAATTATTAAATTTCTGAGGCTGGATTTGAACTCAGATACTCCAGACTGCAGGGCCAGTGCTCTATCCACTGTGCCACCTAGCTGCCTCTACAAAAATTATTTTAATGAATTGTTTTATTCTATCAACAGCCAAGTAGAATCACAACAATTTGACCTTAATGTCACATTCCCTGATGTTCTTTTTTTTGTTGTTGTTGTGCCCTGATGTTCTTCTGAGGCAGCAATGACACTAGTAAGAACAAAGATAAGAAAAGTAGCTCAAACAGATCAAGCATTTATAAATGATTTAGAAAGATTTGTGCTGGAAGTAATGCAATTATAAGGGAATCAGAATCAAAGAATCAATATAAAAAAGGTATTTTTAAGGTGAAAAAGACAGAAAAGTCATGGAAAAAATTCAGACATTATTAGTGGAAAACGAAATCTCCTCAAAATTCTGAATCACTGATATGGAAGTATAGTAGTAGGAGCCAAGATAGCAGAGTAGAGGAAATTCTCACAATAATTCCCTCCCCCAAATTGTAAAATAATGCTTTGAATTGTATTCTGGAGTGGAAGACCAACATAAGTTGAGGTGAGACATTTTTTCAGACCAAATCAACTTAGGAGGTTGGAAAAAGAGATCTATGTAAGGGGTAAGGAGTAGGGGCTGGTCCAAGGCCCATATATCAGCAATACCAGTGGTAGACCTTGGAGGTGGAAAAAAAAGAACCAATTTCAGAAGCTCTCAAGCAAGAATTAATAAGGGAACAGGCAATTGATGAGAAGGAAAAAAATAAGATTATAGAGGAAGTATGTGCTAGTACTAGAAGCAATACTGGACATTGGCAATTCCATTACTAATATTAACTTCCAGATTAAAGTTCCAAGGAGGATAGGAGTGTTTACAATCCCAAAGGATCAGGGACTATAAGGAAGCAATATTTCTTGTGGCTGCAAGGGATCAAGTTCCTGAGGAGCAGTAAAATTTTTGGTCAGTAGACATCAATGACATTTCCTAAGTAACGATTAGAGGTCATTTCAGGAGAACAGTAATCATATAGCTCCTCAAATCACACCACCTTAAAACCACTGCAAATTTTCAAAACCCCAGAATTAACTCTGAAAAAAAAAACAGAATGAAGAAGCCTGGAATGGGGGACGATAGTTCTCTCTACCTTCCAATCCCATGAAAAAAAGATCAACTTTAAATTCAAATTAAAAAAATATGATGGAAAAATGAACAATTTTAAAAGAACCTGATCATAAAAACTACTATAGTGACAGGGAAAATTAAGTCACAAAGTCAAAAGATAATGATATAAAAACAACCACAAACAAAGTCTCAAAGAAAACTGGATTTGACACAAGTTCAGCAAGAATTTCTGGAAGAGAAAAACTGATTGTAAAATTCAAATTAGAGTATAGAGAAAAACTGGGGAAAGATGTAAGAATTATGCAAGAAAATTAAGAAAATACAATCAATAACTTGGTAAAAGAAGCAAAAAAATTGAAGAAAATAGCAACTTAAAAATCCAGGACTGGTCAAATGGTATTAAGAAAAAAGAAAAACTTCAATGACTAAAACTTAAAAAGCAGATTTGGTCAAATAAAAAGGACAGGGGACTAGACTCAAAAGTCCACTTTCCACTGAAGAAAATAATTCTTTAAAAAACAGAAAAAACTGATATTCTTTTAATTCAGTTGATGTGATTTCATTTTCTTTCATTATTTTCTTTTATCCAAGTCTTCTTGTACAAAATGATCACTATGGAAATGTTTTACATAACTACCCTTGTAATATATATGTATATATATATATATATATATATATATATATGTAAATTTGTTTACTAACTCAGGGAGAAGAGAGTAGAGGGAGAGAGGGGAGGATAGCCTTTGGAACTCAAAAGAAAAATGTTTAAAAATTTTTAACACACAATTGAAGAAAAATAATGTATAAAAGATAGAATTGGGCAAGTGGAAGCAAGATTGAAAGAAACCACCAATCACCACTTGGAAAAAAAATCTCAAAATGAAACAATCCCAGGATTATAGCCAAATTCCAGAGCTTCCAGGTCAAAAAGAAAATACTTCAAGAAATGAGAAAGAATATATTCAGATATCAAAGAGATAAAAACATGATCACACAGGATTTATCAGTCTCCATCTTGAAGGATTGGAGAGCTTAGACAATTATATTATGAAAGGCAAAGGAACTAGGATTACAACCAAAAATACCTTACTGAACAAAAATGAGTATTATTTTCAAGGAGACAAATGGACATTTAATAAAATTGAGGAATCTCAAGCAGTCCTAATGAAAAGACCAAGGGTGAATAGAAATTTTTACTTTTAAATAGAATACTCAAAAGAGGCAGAAAAGGTAAACAGGAAAGAGAAATCAAAAGAATTAACTTGTGTTATACTGTTTACATTTCAATATGGGAAGATGATAGTTACAACTTGTAAGAATTTCATCATTATTAGGGTGCATTGAAGAATTTTATCTAGACAGAGCACATAGAAGTAAGTCAATTTTGTTGAGATAACCTCAAAAAGGAGGTGTTGGCAATGATTTAACCTCTCTCTCGTCTTAGTTGTTTTGAAGAAGAAAGGATGCACACACACACACACACACACACACACACACAAACACAAGGGCTGAATTAAAGGAGGCAATGATCAAAAGCAAAACAGATTTTTAAGAGAGAGAGAGAGATAAAGAAAAGAAAAGAAAAGAAAAGAAAAGAAAAGAAAAGAAAAGAAAAGAAGGAAATAGGATGATAAGCAATCCACAGTAATCATAACCGTGCTTGTGATTGGGATAAACTCACTCAAAAGTAAAAGGAGATATCAGAATGAATTTGAAACAAGTTTTTAAAATAAATACTATCAAGTAGATTACAGCAATACATCAGAAAAGAGACACACAGTTAAAATAACGGACAAGAATAGAATCTATTATGCTTCAGCTGAAGCAAAAAGTAAAGTCAGGTATAGAAATCATGATCTCAGACAAAATAACACAAATATATAAATAAAACATATAATAAAAGAGAAGTAGGAATATTACATTTTGTTAAAAATTACCATTGACAAATAATATTAATACTAAATACATATAAACAAAAAAGCAAAGCATCCACATTCCTAAGGAAAATGTTAAATGAGTTATAGGAGGAACTAGACAGCAAAATAATACTACTAAGGGAACATGAACCTTCCCCTCTCAGAAATAAATCTAATTATTAAATAAGAATAGAATATCAGATGTGTTAGTTAGATATGATAGATCTCTGAAGAAAATTGAAGGTGAATAAAAATTGTATGCATTTTTCTCAGCTGTCCATAACACCTACACAAAATTGGCCACATATAAAAGAATAAAATTCTCACAAAAACTGAAAAATAGAAATATAAAATGAACCCTTTTATATCATAATACATTAAACCACATTTACTTATTATTATTTACTTATTATTAAAAATAATTGCAAATTAAATAATCTAATATGAAGAATGAGTTGGTCAAAGAACAAACCACAGAAATAATCATTGCATTAAAGATAATAACAATGATACAATAAACCAAAATATATGGGATCCAGCCAAAGTAAAACTTTAGGAAAATGTTATTTCTACATCAGTAAATGAGATAAGCATCAGATTAATTAATTAGGCATGTAATTAAAAAGAACTGGAAAAAGAACAAATTAATCCCGCTCCTCCCCCCCATTAAAAACTGTCATGATAATCTGGGATCAATGAATAAAAGTGATAGCAAAAAAAATCAAATAAGCAAATTTAGGTGTTGGTTTTATGTGAAAAGTTAATGAAGTAGAAAAATCATTGCTTAAATTGATTTTTAGAAAGAAAAAGAAATTACTAGTATAAATATGGATGCTCCACCAATGAAGAGGAAACTAAAACAATTATTTGGAGTCATTTTGACCAAGTATATGCTGGTAAAACTGAAAATCTAAGTAAAATGGATATTTACAAAAATATATTGCTTTCAAAAGCAGAAGACAAAAATGAAATACTTAAATAAACTACTAGAAAAAGAAATTGAACAATTCACAAATTAGTTCCCTAAGGAAAAAAAAAATCCCAGATTCAAATGGATTTATAAGTGAATTCTATCAAATAATTAAGGAATGTTCAAATCTGAATATCATATAAACTATTAAAATGTGTAAAAAGAAGTTCTAATAAGTTCCTTTTATGATACAAATATGGTTCCAATATCTGAACTAAGGAAAACAAAAACAGGGAATAAAGAAAAGTATAGATCAACTTTCCTAATAAATACTAATAGAAAAAAATTTAAATAAAATACTATTAAGTGAGATTACAGTAATATAACAGAAAAATTTTACACTATGATCACACTGGATTTCTACCAGTAATAGGTTTCTATCTATGGTACAGTGGATAGAGCACTAGCCTTGGAATCAGGAGGATGGGAGTTCCAATCTAGCCTCTGACACTTACTACTTGTGTGATCTTAGGCAAGTTACTTAAAACCTTGATTGCCTCATATCCAGGGCCATCCCCAGTCATCCTCATTCATATCTGAGCATTGGACCCAGATGGTTCTGGAAGAGAAAGTGAGGCTGCTGATGTAGCACAGTACTCCCTCACTCAAATCCAATTCATGTGTTTGTCATGGCATCACCTCTCCTGATGTCAATGGTCTTCTTCGAAAATTAAGAACAAACATTATAGTAATAAGACAAGGAAAAAAAAAGGTAGAATTGCCATTTTTATTATATTGACTTAGCCTAAAATTATTTTAATTGCGTTTATATATTTCATGAGTTTGTCTTGGCAAGTGTACTCCCAAGTATTTTATATTGTCCCACAGTTACTTTAAATGGAATTCCTCTTTCTATCTCTTCCTTCTGGGTTTTGGTTGATAATATATAAAAATGGTGATGTTTTAGGTGTGCTTATTTTATATTTTGCAACTTTTCTAAAGTTGTTAACTGTTTTAACTAACTTATTAGGAGGGTCTCTAAATATCACCATATTTTCTGCAAGTAGTAATACTGTCACTAGATAGAGGATTAGATAAGACATTCTACCAAAATTAATTAACTTATTCCATGCCATACTAATCAAACTACCAAAGAATCATTTTGTAAAATTAGAAAGAAATTGACTAAATTAATCTGAAAGAATACCAAGGCAATTGATGGGGAAAAATGAGAAGAGAGACAGTCTAGAAGCACTAAATTACAAACTATTTTAGAAACAATGATCATAAAAAAAATCTGGTATTGTCTAAGAAATAGAGTAGTAGGTCAGTGGAAAGGATTAAGAAATTAGTACATGACTATAATAATCTATTGTTTGATAAATTAAAGAACCAGGCTTTGGTGCAAAAACTTAGAAGTTGACAAAATTGTTAGTAAAATTGGAAAGCAGTTTAGTCAGAAACTAGAAATAGACTAGCATTTCACTACATATCAAAATAATATCAAAATGGGTAAATGATTTAAACATAAAAGGTGCTACAAGTAAATTAAGGGAGCATGGAAAAATTTAGCAGTTAGATTTACAGATAAGGGAAGAGTTTATGATCAAAAAAGGATAGTTGAGATCCTAGAAAATTAAATAAAAATTTTGATCACATGAAATTAAAGTTTTTTTCATAAACAAAACCAATGCAGCAAAAATTAGAAGGAAAGTAGGAAACTGGGAAAATTTTTATACCAAGTTTCTCTGATAAAGGTCTCATTCATATATATATATATATATATATATATATATATATATATATATATATATATATATATGGAACTGAGTCAAATTTATAAAAACAAGAGTCATTTCCCAATTGATGAATGGTCAAAGGATTTGAATGAATAGGTAGTTTTCAGAAGAAGTTAATACCACCAATAGTCACATGAAAAAAATGTTATAATTCACCATTGATTAGGGAAATGCAAACTAAAGCAACTATGATATAACACCTTACAACTAATATGACAGAAAAGGAAAATGATAGATACTGGAGGGGATGTGGGAAAAAATATCTCACTGTTGGTGGGGTGTTGTGACTTGGTCAATCATTATGAAGAACAATTTGTAACTTTTCGCAAAACGTTATCAAACTTTGCATATTCTTTGGCTCAGCAATACTATTACTAGATCTATCCCAAAGAGATCAAAAGATAGGGGAAGGGGTGACTAGGTGGTGCAGTGGATAGAGCACCAGCCCTAGAGTCAGGAGTGCCTGAGTTCAAATCCGGCCTCAGACACTTAATAATTATCTAGTTTTGTGGCCTTGGGTTTGCCTTTCAAAAGCCTTAAAAAAAATAAAGAGGAAAAGACCTACACTCAAAAAAATCTTTAGCTCATTTTGTAGTGGCAAAGAATTGAAAATTGAGCAGTTGCTCATCAATTAGAGCATGGCTGAGCAAGTTGAACTTTCTGGAACATTGTTGTGCTACAAAAAGTGATATGTATGACATTTTGAGAAAAACCTGGGAAGACTTAAATTGAAAAAGACTTAAAGTGAAATCAGCAGAACCAGGGATACACAGTAACTGCAATATTGTAAGGAAGATTAATTGTGAAAGACTTAACTACCCTTATAAATAAATGATCCAAGCCAATTTCAAAGGACCCATGATTCAAAAGAAAATCTTCGGGGAGAGAACTGATGAACTTTGAGTACAAATTTCTTTTACTTTTTTTTTGCAAGGCAATAGGGTTAAGTGGCTTGCCCAAGGTCACACAGCTTGATAGTTATTAAGTGTCTGAGGCTGAATTTGAACTCAGGTCCTCCTGACTCCAGGGCCGGTGTTCTATCTATTCAGCCTAGCTGTCCACCCTGAGTTCAGATTAAAGCAAATATTTTTCAATTTTTTTGGTTTTACTTTTTTTTTAACAACATGACTAATGCAGAAATATGTTTTTCATGCGTTCACAGGGTTAATTGATATCACATTGTTTGCTTTCTAAAAGAGTGGAGGAGCTAAAAAGACAATTTGGAGCTCAAAATTTTTAAAATAGTATTAACAATAAAGAAGTAAATAAAAATTACTGATCTGTTTGCCATTTAAGCAACTTTATAAGATGTAAAAAAAGCAAATTTAAGTAATTATCAATGAATAAGAAAACAAGGAAGAGTTTGCAAGTCAAATTCAACTAGCAGAAGAAAAAAAAAAAGTCTAAAGAACACAGCATAACCTTACAAGCTCTGTTATAACAAGTTATCTTCAATCCAAATACAAAATAATTTTAGATTCCTGGAAGATATAATTAATCAATAGTGTTCTGATAATAAGTATCAGGAGCAATGTAAAACAGTGCAATTAGATAGATAGATAGATAGATAGATAGATAGATAGATAGATAGATAGATAATAGGTAAAGAAATAGATATAGAGATATAAACATCTCTATATCTAAATAGATATAATTTGAGAAAATAAGCACAGGCCAAGAGGAAACAAAACTGTTGGTTATCAAAGATGATATGATGTCTATCTAGAGAATCCAAAATACTCAAATAAATTAATTGAAATAATAACTTAAACAAAATTGCAGTGATAAAATCAATCCATATGTATCATGAGAATTTTTATATTACCAAAAAAATCCCAGCAAAAAGTTATAGAAAATGGAATTATTTTAAAATAACTACAGAATGTATAAAATACCTGGGAGTCTTCCTACCAAAATACACATGAGAATACAATTATAAAACACTCTTCAAAGTCCTAAATTCTTGAAGATATATTAATTATGTATAGATAGAGGCTATCAAAAATAAAGATGCTAGTACTACAAAAACTTATTACTTTATAATTAGAATAATAATAACATTCATGTAGAGGAGCAAAAGACTAAGAAAATGAAATAAAAAAGAGTGGAGGAAGAGGACCTGTCAGGAGTTGATGTCTATACTACAAAGCTATATAGTTAGCTCTGCCATAGAAGGACATATGCATTCCTAAAAAGCAAAGGACTATGCAATTAAAACCAAAGAGCTTATGGGGGAAATGAAATTGGAAAGCAATGTTCAAAAACTTCATTAGTAATACATTTTTAAAAGATAGTAACTTAATAAAATGGCAAAACAGTTTTATGCTTGCTAAATTATTTTGAAATATATAAAAACCACAAAAATGGAGGTTTCAATAGTTTTGTATACTGCAGGTTGCATCAATAATTTGGGCAGATCCAACAACTTCTGGAGGTTGTGAGAGAAGGGGTTTAGTTTGGAAGTGGGGTGGTATGGATCAATCTTTCTCAAATCACAACTTCTATATCACCAGAAAATATATAATGGCACTTTTTCTAGACAAAATCCTTAAGTTTCTTTGTCAAAGTAGGTGGTGGAAAGATTGAAGTTTATAAGTTATTGTCAAATAATGTAATTTTCTTCATTCAATCTTTTTTTCATGGAAGAAGAAATTTCAAAGAAGTAAACTTAAAATTTGTATACTTAATATAATAATCACATTGAAACAAAGTCACAATTTTGAAATGTGATTTATAGCAGAACTAATTGTTTTCAAAATTATTTGGGATTCTTTAGAAAATAAAATTGATCAGTGTAACACATTAATTCTACAACATAAAAAAGCAAAAGCTATAGTAGCATACTTTTTGATACATGGAAACACTTCTACTACTTGGGTAAGGATTCACTATTCAACAAAACTTGGAAAATTTAGAAGGCAATCTAGCAGACATTAAAAATAGAACAAAATTTCACACTATATGCAAAGATAAGCTCCAAATGGACATACTACCTAAATATAAAAAGTAATATCACAAACAAATGAGAATGAAGAAGAAAATAAATTTCTGATCATGCCCACCCTAGAAAGAGATAGAAAGGATCACAGAAGAAAAATGGACAATATTGATTATGAACAATTTAAAAGTTTTTTGCATAAACAAAACCAATGTGGTTAAACTAGAAGGGATACAATTAAATGGAAAAAAATTCTTTGCAGCAGATTTTTCTGATTGAGGTCTCATATTAAAGAGATATAGTGAACTGATTCAAATTTATAAAAAAATAAAAGCCATTCTTCAATAAATGATCAAAAAATATGACCTGGCATTTTTTTAGGTTTTTGCAAGGCAAATGGGGTTAAGTGGCTTGCCCAAGGCCACACAGCTAGGTAATTATTAAGTGCCTGAGACTGGATTTGAACCCAGGTACTCCTGACTCCAGGGCTGGTGCTTTATCCACTGCACCACCTAGCACCTAGCCACCCCAACCTGGCATATTTCAAAGGAAGAAATCTAAGCTCCCATCATCTATTTGAAAAGATGCTCAATATTACTAATTATGTAAATATAAATGAAAATAATTATGAGATATTATTAAGGACTGCAGTCAAATTGACACACTAATGTTTGTTTTTTGCCCTTCATTCTTGAAGAAGACCATGAAATTACGGAAGTGATGCCATGAAAAGCACTTGGATTGGATTTGAGAGAGGAGCATACTGTGCTAAATCACTAAGCCTCACTTTTTCCTCCAGAACCATCTGGGTCCAGTGACAGATATGAATCAGGATGGCTGGAGATGGCCCTGGATGAGAGGCAATCAGGGTTAAGTGATTTGTCCAAGGTCACACAGCTAGTAAGTGTCAAGTGTCTAAGGATGGATTGAAATTTTCCTCCTGACTCCAAGGACAGTGCTCTATCCACTGCGTCATGTAGTTATCCCAATATATTAATGTACTGTTGGTAGAACTGTAAATTGATCTAGCTATTCTGCAAAGAACACTTGGCAACAGTGCTCAAACTCACTAAATTGTGCATACCCTTTGATGCCACTTCTAGACCCAAACACCAGAGATCTAAGAATGAAAAAAGAGACCTATATGCATGAAAATGTTTATTGAAGGTCTTTTTGTTATAGCAAAGAATGGAAAATAAATGAGTGCATATAAATTGGGCAATGGCTCAAAAATGATCAATATGAAATGGAAATTGTGAAAGGGATGATTTCAGAGAAATCTATGAAGATTTATTTGAATGACAGCATAGTGAATTAAACAGTACCAGAAAGATAATTTATATTAAAAATTATAAAGAAAAAACTTTTAAGGCCTTAGGAATTCTGATCAATGGATGAAGTCATGATTCCAGATGCCCAATGATGAAGCAAAGCTGAACCTCCTAACAGAGAGTTTATATATTCCAGATGCAGAAAAAGTGAAATACTTTCAGAAATGATCAATGCAAAACTTTGTTTGGCTTGAGTGCCCAAATTTACTATAATGGTTTATTCTTTCATTTGATGGACTGAGTTTGAGAGAAAAGAAAATAAGAATAATTTTAAAAGAAAAGAAAGAAAAAGAGTCAATGAAGAATTTTTACATACTCTGAAAACAGAAAAGAAGACAAGAAAGCCTCATAAAGTGAAATTTTTTTAAAATTTCATGCTGAACTTTCTATATATTTAACAAGAAAAGCTTTATGTAAATGCATATACAATCCTCCTTTCCTGTTCTATTTTGTAAGTAGAAATAGAAGAATCACTTTTTTAAATTCAGAATAAATAAAATTAAAGAGAAAAGATGACTGATCACATAGCAAGAGCAAGAATTAAAAAGTAAATAGAATGTCCCACTGACACCTTCACAATGGGTTTGTAAGAGAAAGTGATAAGGGCTTCCAATTTTCTGCATGGACTCTCTGTAGTGAATTTTGGGGAGGACATGGACAAGTTCCCTAAGATGACCAGCAATGAGAGAGTTAAATCTACATCCTTGAAGGGATCTTTCAAATCAGTAAGATCACAGGTCCATTTCAGCATATCTCAGGGATCAGTAGAGAGAGAGAGAGTACTTTTCATGCTCTTGAATTGAATTAAAGATGAAAATAAAAAAAAACAAAACCAACACCACAGATTTTCATCTTTTCACCAAACTTGGAAAAAAATCTCACTTTATTTGGTATGGTGAAAGAATATAGAAATGTAAAAAAATTATGTTTTGTAAAGAAATTTGATATAAATACTTGTATTCAGGTTAAAGTTGTATATATAGAACATAGTCAGCATGTTTTGATTTTAAGGAAAGGAATTTTCCTACTAGAAAGACCATAACCTGCAGCAGAGACATAAATAAACCAAGAAACATTCCTCCTCTTAACATCTGGAGTTACTTAAGCCACAGCACCACTAAAAAGAAATCATCTTCTCTAGAAATTATTTACAAAAAATCAATAAGAATTAAGTAGTAAAACATAAAAATGTAGAGATCAGAAATGTGAGTGAGAATAAAGAATAATGATCAGAAAGGGGTTTTTTGTGGAGGAAGGAGAAAGATGAGTGAGTTTTGAATGAGAAGAGTAATGCTCTCTATATGTCCTCTTATTTGTTATGTTTTTCTAGCATCATTTTTGAAAACTGATTACTGTTGAACTTAAAACTTCCATTTCTGAGAATTCTTAAGTTATTTGAACATATTCATTTGCTTATTGTCTCCCCTATTACTCCTAGAGAGCAGAGGCAATTTTTTACCCTTTTTTGTATTCCCCAGTGCTTATGGAGATACAAATGTCTGACATATAGTAGTTGCTTAAAAATGCTTATTGACTGACATAAGATTCTTCCACTGCCATGAGAAAACACAGAAGAGAATGAAAAATGGGGAATCTAGAGGATAGAGCACCGGTTCTGGAGTCAGGAGGACCTGAGTTCAAATGTGACCTCAGACACTTAATAATTACCTAACTGACCTTGCACAAGTCACTTAATACTATTGTTCTGCAAAAGGAAAAAAAAGGGGAGAATGAAATAGCATATTACGAAAGGCATAGGGGCTTCAAACTTCAACCCTACAGAACCTGACCAAGGAAGATATTTTTTTTTGGAAGGATACAATTATGATAGTGATTGAAGCAGAACTCAAATAAAGATGGAAGTAGAGGACAGAGTTAGTATTAAAGAAGGAACTAGATCCCTCACTTTTATATCTTTGGGTAATGTAAAATTCTAGCATTAGTATTTCTAGGTTTAGTAGGTAGAAATAAATTCAGAGATCTATTAATAATATAAATCTGATGGACATAAGGTAGAATATCAGAGCAGTTTTTACTTGCATTTCTTTTATAAGTAGTGATTTGCAATGTTTTCCCTAGTTTCTTTTAGAACTAATTTTTTTTTTTTGGATGAGGGAGACTTGGACAAGAAAATCCCAGTGTTTTATGATTCCATTTGGAATTTTTTGACAATGATACTATAGTGGCTTGTTGTTTCTTTCTCCAGTTGATTTTGCTTTTGAGGAAACTGAGGGAAATAGAGTTTAAGTGACTTGCTGAACTCAGGTCTTCCTGATTGCAGACCCGGTATTCTCTCTAATGTACCAACTACCTGGCTGCCTGAAGAAATCAGTGTTTAAGAAGAAATTGAAAATTAGAGGGGATAGATGATTAAGGATGATATTCTAGAGAAGAAGTTAAAGCCTAAAGAAAGGAAATTCATTAAGGTCACATAGGAAGCAAGAAAAAGTGGAAAGCTGAATCCTCTAAATCTAAATCTAGTGATTTTTTTCCTCCACTGAACCAAGAAGCCTCCTCCTTTATCATCTCTTTATAGCTAAATTCTTTAACTCTTCCTAAAACTATTTTGTTTCTTTTCCCATCTAAATTTATGGAGCAGCTATGGTGTGACTCTCCTTTATTTAATTGAAAGACTGGAAAAGAACTAGCATTTGTCTGTATAGACTTCTAGTTTCCAGGAATTGTGCTAAGCATTTTACAATTTAATCCACGTGAAAAAAACTGCAAGGTGGGTTCTGCTATTATCCTCCTTTTACAGTTGAAGAAACTGAGGAAAATGGAGTTAAATGACTTGACCAGGGACTACAAAGTTAATAAGTATTCTATCCACTAAAGGGGGCAAAGGGTAGAACTGGCATTATGATTTGTGAAACAAGGAAATTTCTACTACACTGTACCCGTTTTGTTAAAAAGAATGACAACAACGAAGACTCTAGCCTATACATGGGAACCCCTATTTCACAGACTTCACAAAGGCGAAGAGGACCACATTGCCTGACTAATCCAGTCATATTCAAATGGAGGAAGTAGAGTGTTGAATTATTATTGGGAAGGAATTAGACCCCAGTTCTACTTTTTCTGAATTGATTTTGTCTAAGCAAACACTTGTAAATTTTATTGTAAATGTAAAAAATTACTGTAAAATTACTGTAAATGCTCAATTAATTTATATGCTTTTTATCTTTTTTACTGGTGAAATTTATTTGATATATATATATATATTTTTTTTTTTCTACAGGATGTTGCCATCTCCTTTCTTGATTTTAACAACATTTCAGAATACCCTTCCCACCCCCAACCCACCCCTCACTCCCTCTGTCATTTGTAAAACTTTAAGGAGCCTATAAAGGAAAAACTTCAGAGAGGTAGGAATGTACCCAGGTAAGAACAACTCAAATATATTTACTTCCCTATTATCTTCCCTCTTTGTGCCCCAGCCCCTCAGGTTGAAGAGATTCCCTCTTCATGGGAGGAAGGGAGAACATACTTTGTAGCTCATATTTGAATCTTCGGTTGTCCTTTCACCTGAAGTCCTCAAAAGGGGACCAGTTTGCTGAGTCACCTTCTTCCCATCCCTAGACCTGATTTGACCTTGAATTATATTAGTATCTGTCAAAAAAGACAATCAAGTTACTTTTTGATAGGAGCTACCTGCCCTTCCCACCACCACCACTATTAACATGCAGTTTCTGCCTTCCTACCCCAACCAGACACTGACTGTCTTTTTCCATAGGGGAACACAACCCCTGTTGAAAAGCCTTTTAAACTTTCCAGTCTGAAGCAAATTTCTGCCATCCAACAAAACACCACTTCTTATACAAGTAATGACTCTGGACCTTAGTGATTATCTAGTTTAATCCCCTCATTTTATAGTTGAGGAAACTGGGAAATTCTGAGCAGTTGTGATTTGTCTCAGGCGGCACAGCTACCTGGAAACAAAGTTGCAACAAGAATTCAAGTTTCCTAAGTCCTAAAGGTTTTTTCATTAAGCTCCTGTATATTTCACATAGTTGAATTTCATTTCATAGAAGTAGTTAGAATATTATTTTTACCAGACCTTTTAATGGGAAGCAACCATAAATGTGGCTAAAGTTATCTAATTTATTATGTTGTTTCTTTTTTGTCTCACTTCCAAAGCCTTGTTGTTAGATTCTTCCCCTGAATATGAAAGTATGTTCATCTTTTTTTTCTGAATTTGGCTTCTTCTGACCCAGGCTAATCTGAATTGAAACAATAGAAAGGAAAATAATAATGTAGGTTACTTGGGCTTGGGAATTGTATTTTTGAGGAATATCTTTTTAAAATTAAAAAGAGAAAGTAACAATACTCTGGGTATATTTTAAACCACAGAAGATGGATGGGAATAGGGCAGGGAGTGGGCAGTCAGGAAGGAAGATAAAGCCTAGAAAGATGTGTGGTCTTTATAAGACTATTCTTTTGCATGTTGGGACAGATAGAAGTCAAAAGTCATTTGCCAAAAAAAAGTAAGCTTAGTCCAGAAATTCTAATGGACATGTCTATAAACATGCCTATATTTCCCACAACTTCAAACAACTCTTATTTGATCTGCCCACCACCAATAACTAGCTGTCCTATTTTATTCCTCCTAAATTCCTTGAGGCAGCTACAGGTGTCCATTTCTTTTCTTCTCACTCTTAAGTCTCTGAGATCTGGCTGCTGATCTAATCAGTCAACTGAAACTGCTTTCTCGAAAGATATGAGTGATCTTATAATGACTAAATCTAATGATCTTTTTTTAATCCTCATGCTTATTGACCTCTCTGCAGCTTTTGACCCTGCCAATCACTCTCATCTCCTTTATATTCTTTTTCCCCTAGATTTTTGTGACATTACTCTCCTAGTTTTCCTTCTACCTGTCTGACTTCTCAGTTTGGTTTGCTGAATTTTTAGCTGGGTCACACCCATTAACCATGGTTTTCCCTCAAGGTTCTGTTCTGGGACTTATTCTTTTCATCATCTACCCTATACTATTATACTTAGTGACCTCATCAGCTTCTATAGATTCAGTTATCATCTCTATGTAAATGATTCTCAGGATTTGTTCAACACCAATCTTTCTTCTGATCCCCATTATCAAATCTCCAATTGCCTTTGTCAAACTTCATGTTTTATAGACATCTTAAACTCAACATTTTGAACCTCTGATTTTATAGAAGAGGGAAATGAGGTGGGGTGAGGCTAAATAACTTGTCCAAGGTCACACAGAGTAAGTGTCTGAGGTGGGATTTGGATACCAAGTCCAGTGCTCTGCCAACTATTCTATGCTATCCATTATTAAAATATTAAATTAGAAGGGATTCATCTCCAGAAAAGGAATTTTGGTTTAGAAAGTCTGTGATAGGTAAATGGAACCATAGGGAAATAAATAAATGAACACACTATTTCCAGTACTGATCAATCATAGATTTAAGATCTGCTCTCCTCCTCCCATACTCCCCACCCCACAGAAAACAGAGGAAAGAAAGGAGGGATAGGAGAAGTAAGCATATCACAGTTTTCTATTAAAACCCAGTGGTCCGAAAAGTTCACAGCAGTCTGCTCCAGATATGGCTTCAGGCTATTAAACTGTCAAAAAAAAAAAAAAAAACAAAACTGTGGCGACAATGTTTGAGTTCTGTCTGCATTTCAAACCCTGGCTAATTTGTTTGCTTCCCATCTCCTCCTCTCATTTGTATCACCCTCTTGAACTAGAATGCTAATAGCATGCTGAATGACCTTCACTCACCCTTGTTAGTGTCTTCTCCCAACATTTCTTTTTAGTTAAAGGGAAAATGCCATTGCTTTAAGGACTACTTGATTCCAACATCTCCCAGAAGTCACCAAGTAGCTAGACACTAAGTATCCTTTATCCACAAAAACAAAATAAAACAAAACAAAAATCTATCTTTGATTTTTTCCTAGGTTTTTGCAAGGCAATGGGGTTAAGTGGCTTGCCCAAGGTCACACAGTTAGGTAATTATTAAGTGTCTGAGGTTGGATTTGAACTCAGGTACTCCTGATTCCAGGGCTGGTGCTCTATACACTGCTCCACCTAGCCACCCCTATTGCTGATATTTCTATAATATTCCATCCTTTCAAAAATCAACTGTGGACATTTGATGTCTGGAATTATATACTGCATCATCAGCATAAACATCAAAAATTAGTGGGACAAGAGTGATTAATCCAACATCCCAGGTATTCCTGTTATGGCAATTAAGCATTAACTGTAGATGCAAAAGATTTGGATAGCATAGCATACTTACAGGAGACTTCAGTGACTACAAAGCTAAATTATATGTGGATCATAATTTATATATATATATATATATATATATATATATATATCACAGCAGCATATGCATGTCTTCTAGAACACAAGAAAATATGAATAAAAGTATAACCCAAATATCAGGTCATGGGACTCTACTTATTGGTTGAATTTAGGGGAGCCTGGAGTTGGTTGGAGAGGGACATTAGCCTCCACCATACCAGTGACACTAAAAGAACAAAGCAAAAATAAAGGAATAATATCAAAGACCTATAAAATAAAGTATGCAAAAATAACATATATATGTACATAAATAAACAGCAAAACTATGCAAAATTAACAGAACAACACAGGTAAATCCATTAGCACTCTGACAAAAGTAAAAGTCTCAAAAGTCAATGTTATTTTAAGCTAGTAAAACTTAGTTTTGGGACAACCAGTATGAGTAAGAAAATAAAAGATTGTCAGTCATTTCAATAGTATATGACTCTCCATGACCCCATCGGAAGTTTTCTTCTACAGATCATTCACAGATGAGGAAACTGAAACAAAAAGGGTTAAGTGACTTTCCCAGGGTCACACAGCTAATGACTGGGATAAGATTTGAACTCAGGTCTCCCAACTCCAGGTCCATACCTTTATCCACTATGCCACTACCTTAAATAAAAGACAAACACACTCAAAGTCATGTAGTATTTCACATAAGAATAAAGGAATACTTATATGCAATGAGGATAAGCTAGAGTCATTCCCAATAAGATCATGGGTAAAACAAGCATGCCTGTTATACTCACTACTATTCAATATTGTGTTAGAAATGTTAGATTCAGCAATAAGAGAAGAAAAAGAAATTGAAAGAATTAGCGTTGGGAAGGAAGAAACAAAGCTCTCAGTCTTTGCAGATGACATGATAGTATACCCAGAGCATCCCCAAAAAAATCATCTTAAAAACTACTTGGAACAATTAGCAACTTTAGTAAAGTGGCAGGATATAAAATAAACCCTCATAATTCTCAACATTCCTTTATATTACTAGCAAGATACAGCAGCAAGAGCTACCTGCCAAGGCAGACTCAGAAACTCTATGAAAACAACTATGAAACACATCTCACACAAATACAATCAGATTTAAATAACTGGGCAAATATCAACTACTCATGGATAGGTCAAGCTTATATAATATAAATGAAAATTCTACCTAAATTAAACTACTTATTTAGTGCCTTATCAATCAAACTTCCAAAAATTTACTTTAATGAGCTAGGAAAAAAAATTGTAAGTAAATTCACATGGAGAAATAAAAAGTTTAGAATATCCAGGGATTTAATGAAAAAAGTGCAAAAGAAGGTGGCTTAGCTCTACCAGATAAAAAATTATATTATAAAGTATTAGACATTAAAACTATCTGGCATTGGCTAAGAAATAGAGTGTGAATCAGTGGAATAGACTAGGTACAAAAGAGACAACATGAAATGGTGTTTTATCAAACAGCAAAGCCCCCCAAAACCCAAAACTCAAAGAGTTCAACTTCTGGGCTAAAAACTCTCTCTTTGATAAATTGGGGAGTGGCTGAACAAATTGTGTTATATGTATGTGATGGAACACTATTGTTCTATTAGTAAACAGGAAGGATGGAATTTCAGAGGTGCCCTGGAAGGATTTACATGAACTGATGCTGAGCGAGATAAGCAGAGCCAGAAGAACATTGTAAACCCTAACAGCAACATGGGTTTGATGATGAGTCTAAATGGCTCTGCTCATTTCATCAGTGCAACAATCAGGGATAATTTTAGGGTATCTGTGAGGAAGAGTACCATCTATATCCAAAGACATAATTGTGAAGTTTAAACAAAGACCAAAGACTATTACCCTTAATTTTTTTTTTGCAAGGCAATAGGGTTAAGTGGCTTGCCCAAGGCCACACAAGCTAGATAATTATTAAGCATCTGAGGCCAGATTTGAACTCAGGTACTCCTGACTCCAGGGCTGGTGCTGTATCCACCACACCACCTAGTCGTCCTGGAAGAATGTTTTAAAAAGCAGAATTGGCCAGATGGAAAAAGAGATGAGAAAGTTCTCTGAGGAAAACAAATCCTTCAGATATAGAATGGAGCTTAAGGAAGCTGATGATTTTATGAGAAGTCAAGATACAATACTTCAACACTAAAAGAATAAAAAGTTAGAAGAAAATGCGAAATATCTCCTTAAAAAACTGATCTGGGAAACAGATTCAGGAAAGATAATTGAAAGATTATTGTGATACATGAAAGTTATGATCAGGAAAAGAGCCTTGACCTCATTTTTAAAGAATTCCTACAGGAAAATGGCCCTGATATCCTAGAAGCAGAGGGCAAAATAGAAATTGAGAGAATCCACTGATCTCCCCCAGAAAGATATAAAAAAACCCAAACAACCCACAAGAATATTATAGCCAAGTTCCAGAACTCCCAGTTCAAAGAGAAAATATTACAAGCAGCCACAAGGACCCAATTCAAATATCATGGAGCTGTAGTCAGGATCACACAGGACTTAGCAGCAACTATGTTAAGGGCTCATAGGGCTTGGAATATAATATTCCAGAAGGCAAAAGAAGTTGGAATGCAACTGAGAATTTACTACCCAGCAAAACTGAATATCCTCTTCCAGGGGAAAAGATGAACTTTCAATGAAACAGGGGAATTTCAAATGTTCCTGTTGAAATGACCAGAGCTGAGCAGAAAGTTTGACCTTCAAGTACAGGACTCAGGTGAGTGGAGGAGAAGGATAAATTATTAGGGACTTAGTGATGATGAACTGTATATATTCCTGCATAGTAAAAAGATACTGATAATATGAATATGAACCTTCTGATTTAATAGAGCAGGTAGAAGGAACTTTTATAGATGAAATACAGGAAAGAGCTGAATTTGAAGATATAATATATTGTAAAAATGGAGTCAATGGTTAAAAGGGAAATGTACTGGGAGTAAGAGAAAGGAGAAATGGAATAGGCTAAGATATTTCATATAAAAGATTTTTTGCAATGATATGGAAAGGGGGAAGGTGAGGGGGAATGAGGGAACCTCTACTCTCATCAGAAATGACTCAGAGAGGAAATAGCATACACATTCAACAGCATATAGACATCTAGAGTAAAAACGAGAGAAGAGGGATGGGGGAAGGGGGGATGTGGATGATAGAGAAGAGGGTAGATCATAGGAGAAAATAGTCAGATATAACACATTTTCTTTTTTACTTTTTTGCAAGGTGCTGAGTTTGGGTGGCCCGTCCAGGACCATGGGGTTGAGTGGTAGCTAGGTCTCTGTGGTGGAATGTGGGCTTGGGGTCTCTTGGCCTTAGGGTTGATGCTCTGTCTTCTGCACCACTCAGCTACCCTACAGCATATTTTAGAGGAGGGACAGAGTGAAAGGAGAGAAAAAATTTAATATAGTGGGAAGGAATGGATGGAGGGAATTACAATCAGCAACAGCAACTGTAGAAAAATATGGAAGTAACTTCTGTGATGGACTTATGGTAAAGAATGTGATTCAACCAAGACAAAACTGATGGTATCAGAACACGGACTGAAACACATTTTTTTCTCTATCTTTTACTTTATTTCTCATGAGGTCCTATATTTTCATGGGGGGGGAGGTATTATATTTACTCTTAGACAAGAATATTTTAGTAATGTATAAATAAAGTCATATTAACCAAAAAAAAAAGAATGAAACTAGGAGGGATGGGAATTCAGGGAAGCATGGAAGGATTTGCATGAACTGATACTGAGTGAGATGAGCAGAACCAGAAAAACACTGTACACCTTAACAGCAATAGGGGAGTGATCATTCTTGATGGATTTGCTCATTCCATCAGTGCACCAATCAGGGATAATTTGGGGCTATCTGTGATGGAGAATACCATCTGTATCTTGCAAAAGAGTTGTGGAGTTTGAACAAAGACCAAGGACTATTACCTTCAATTGAGAAAAAAATTATCTGATTATGTCTTATACTTTATTTTTCTTCCTTAAGAATATTATTTCTCTCTCACCACATTCAACTTAGATCAATGCATACCATGGAAACAAAGTAAAGACTAACAGACTACCTTCTGTGGTTGGCAGGGGGAGGGAAGCAGGATTGGGGGTAAATTTGTAAAACTCAAAATAAATAAAATCTTTCATTAAAAATATTTATAGCAGCTCTTTTTGTAGTGGTAAAGAATTGGAAATTGAGGGAATGCTTGTCATTAGCCATGTTGAATGGTTAAAGAAGTTATGGCACATGAATGTTATGAAGTACTATTATTCTGTAAGAAATGATTGGACAGTAGAAATGCCTAGAAAGGCTTGCATGAACTTGTGCTGAGTGAAGTGAGAAGAACCAGGAGACCACTGCACACATTAGCAGCAACACTGTGAGATGATCAACTATGATGGATGCAACTCTTCTCAATAGTTCGATGATAAAGAACAATACTGAGAAACTTGTATTGGAAAATGCCATCCAATGCTATCCAGAGATAAAGCTATAGATTCTGAATGGAGAGCAACTTTCTAAAACTTCTTTTTAAAGTGTTTCTTTCTCTTACATTATCTTTATTCCCCCTTAGTTCTAATTCTTCTTTCACAACATGCCTAATATGAAAATATATTAAACATGATTGTACATGTATAACCTATACCAGATTTTTTTTACTACCTAGGGGAGGTGCAAGAGAAGGGAGGGTGGTAGAAAAGTGCAGAATTCAAAAGCTTGCAAAAGGAGGAAAATATTGAAAACTATCCTTGCATGTAACTGGAAAAAAGAAAAAAAAGAAAAAATTTGCACTAACCAGTCACTGCATGCCTCAAGCCATTGTCATTAAAGCTGGTGGGGGCAGTAGTGCTGTGACCTAAAGTTAAGAGGGACTGAGCTACTATTTTGTTCTTCTAAATTTCTGAGGAGACTCTATATTATGCTAAAGCATTTTAATTTCAGAAATCTAAACTGTGGAAAATGGAAAAAAGTTCTGAATGGTGAAGTATATCCTTCCTTTCCACTGGAGCTGTTCAAAAGCATAACAGTGCAAGGAGCAATGGTCCAATCATTAAAAGCAGGAAAGACACCAAAGGATGAAATTGATTCTACTGTGAATCAATTATTGCTCCTAAAAAATTTCAAAGAAGTGACAGAATAGGATTATAATGCCAATTCCCCTCTCCCAAAATTCAGACCTGACAATAGCAAGAAGCCTGGAATCACTGAAGGTGAAGAGGATTTTGTAGAGGATCTTAGGACTGTGCAGATAAGCCATGGCAGAGACATTGGCTATAAGCTTACAGTTCAGTTTAGAAATGGCATGACTGATAGAGCACTAATAGAGTATATTGAGAAAACCATAGGAGAAAAATAACATCTTTTTTTCTCACTGGGACATGAGCAACATTCTTGATGCACAAGAAAATAAGAAGTCATTCTATCTTATATAGTCTGAGGTCACTTTTCTAAAGCAACACATGTAGATTATCTTACCCTGTTTATTTTCACAAAGTGGATGATGAATGATGAAAAATACCTCTAGAGGGATGGCTAGGTGGCACAGTGGATAGAGCACTGGTCCTGGAGTCAGGAGTACCTGAGTTGAAATCTGACCTCAAACACTTAATAATTACCTAGCTGTGTGGCCTTGGGCAAGCCACTTAACCCCATTTGCCTTTCATAAAAACCTGAAAAAAAAAAGAAAAATACCTCTAGAAAGAGTTAATATGAACAAATATATGGTTATTCAATAGAAAATGGAAATTTTATTATGGCCAACACTTTTGACATAAATAAAATTTTAATATTTTTGACCTATTATACGTGGGGTTATGTCACATTTAATCAAATAAAAGTCATCTTTGGCTTCATTGACAGTGATTACAGAGGAAAGATTAGTTTTCCAAGCTGCTCCATCCTTTAGCAACTCATTTCCACAGATTTTTAACAAGACAGATATTCAGTGTCTTACTTTATGTTTCATACCTCTGGATTCTTATTTTAAAATGACAAGAAATATGTCCCCAAAGACTGGCTATCCCAACCAGTCTTACTTCATTCAATCTTCTTCCTAGCTCTGCAGAGATCCCAGACTGGAATGAGTGCCAGTATCCCCAATTCTTTCATCTTCCTCACTGACACAGCCAACAGATAAAGAACAAGACCAAAAAATGCATTTTATGGAGGTAAAGATATCTTAGAGGAACAGAGACAGTTCAGAGGCAACTATGGTACTGATGATATGTTTTTCATGTAGGTCACCCTCTTTTGGGGAGATGATGACAAACTCAAGCAGGTAAAACAGGATTGTACAAGTGGAGCTATGCTCACTAGAGAGTGTAAGAAGATGCTAATCGAAGTTCTGCTGCCTTTGATTGACCATCACGAGGCCTGGCTAGCACAAAGAAATTAAAGGGGAAATAGAGAAATAGTTTTGAGTCCGAGAAAGCTATTATGTGACTTTCAATAGCATACATAATAAATATATCTAGGTTTATATAAAAAATCGTCAATATTCACCTGATTGGACTGCTATCACCCATATCCATCATTTCTTAGTTATCATATAGTCAACTGGAAGTTGGAAGTGACGTTTCATAAATTCTGTCTATGGCATCCCCATTTTTATCTTAACTTATCTGATTTTTATCTTAACTTATTGTCTGTATAACATTTATTCCCACTGTTTTTTCCTGTGAATTAGCATGAACCAGCTTAATGTAGACAAAAATAGCAAAAAATATGTATAATATTATATAGGTAAAATAAAGAATCCTCGAAGCTCATTTTCCATTTCAAAATAAATTAAATAATCTAGGCCCAGTGTTTGAAGAGAGTTGTTCTTCCATTTACAGGCAATCCAAGCACTTAAATTCTCAGCAAGTTGAGAAAAAAATAAGGTTTATTAATTAGAAAGACCTTCATATTTTATATCTGCAATATAGCTATCTGTGCTTATATGTGTTATAGATACTAAAAAATTCTACTTCCAATATTCAGAATTATTGCAAATGAATTCTATAATATTAAACTTTAGGCAAAAAATATAAACAATCAAAATGTTATTCCTGCTGCTTAGGAAATTAATATTGCTATTTATTGAGTTTAATTCTTATGCATACTGTTTGCATCAGAACAGAGAAACTAGATGCTTTCCCCTAAAAACTAATGAAACTAGTTGCCTTCCCCTGACATTAATGATAACTTTAACTAAGAAATGTCATCTCCATTGACTCAAGAGTAAATCTTGACACAGTTCTAGTATTGTGCATGATCCTTCAATATAACTTAACCATTTCTTATAAAATTTTGAAGTGCTTCATAGGTAAAATGTTCCTTTTTCTTTTTTTGTTTTCTTTCTTTCTTTCTTTATTCATTCATTCATTCATTCATTTATTTATTTATTTATTTATTTTCAAATTACATGCAAAAATAATTTTCAACATTCATCCTTCTGCAAGAATAATTTGTACAATAACAACATCAAAGCTTTAAAGACAAATAACTTTGAAAACTGTAAGAACTATGAACACTACAATAATTATTCAAGTATCCAGAGGATTGGTGACAAAATACATTAGTCACTTCAGACAATGAGTTGATGGATTTAGGGTGTTTCTCTATAGTCTATATGGAGATATATTTTTACTTGTTTATGAATACTTGCTATAAGGAATTTGTTTTTCTTTTCCATTTCTTTCAGTGGAGTGGGGATTAAGGAAGGATTATCAATAAGTACATGAAAAAATTTCTCCAAATCACTAATAATCAGGGAAATTCAAATTAAAGCAATTTGAATTCTACTCACCTCTATCAGATTTACAAAGATGGCAAATGAGGAGAAAAATAACAAAGGGTCACATTAATGCATTTTTGATACAGATATGAATTAACCTAGACCATCTAGAAAGCAACATGCCCCTAAAGTTACTAAACTGCATACATTTTGACCTAGCTATACCCCTACTAGGCCTATTCTCAAAGAGATATTAAAGGAAAAACATACCAAATGTACAAAAAATATTTATAGAAATTGTTTTGTTGCCCAGAAATGGAAACTAGAGGTGGTGGTATATGAAAATAATGAATTATTTCATAATAAATTATGAAATGAGCAGTTTTAAAAGAAACTTGGGGGTTCTCTATAATATGATCCAGAGTGAATTTGTTAAAACTAAGAGAACAACTTGTTCATTGACAATATAATTGGAGAAAAAAATTTTGAAATTAGAATGCTGATTAGTGCTATTATAAATCATGAGTCGAAAGGATTGAAGGTGTATCGTGCTATTCAACTCTTATCAGAGAGTCAATATACTTAAGTCTGGAATAAGACAAGTACTTCCTAGTGACCAGTGTGGAAATTTGTTATTCCAGTCTTTTTTAATTTGTTGAGCTCTCTCTCTCTCTCTCTCTCTCTCTCTCTCTCCTGTGTGTTTGTGTGTGTGTGTGTGTGTGTGTGTGTGTGTGTGTGTGTGTGTGTGTGTGTGTTTAACTGTTTTCCATTGGGGAGGCAGTTAAGGAAGAATCAATAAATATTTGGTAAAATAAATATTTTTTAAACTTCTTTATCGCTAACCTCTTCTCCCACTTTCAACATTACCTGAAACCTAGTTTTCTCTATTGAACATCACATTTCTTGTTAATTCTATCATGTACTCAGAACTCAAGCTTTCCTTTGTAAGTCTTATCATCTAATTACATTACTCTGGGTGGTACAGGTCAGGAGTGAGAAAACCTAAATTCAAATTCAACCTCTGTAACTTCAGATAATTACTGAGTGACCCTGGTAAAGTCACTTAACCTCTGCTTGCCTCTGTTTCCTCATTTTTAAAATGCAGATAATAGTACCTACCTCCCTGGGTTGTTGTAAGGATCAAATGAGATAATAATTGTAAAGCATTTCTATAGGACTTGGCACACAGTAACCATTATATAAAAGTTAGTTAATATTATTGTTTTCATTGTGTTATCTGTCAGACTCACCCACATTTCTTAGTGACCTAAGTAATGATATTCTTTCTCTCCACTCCAACCCTGAACTCTTATACTTGGTGACTTCAGTATATGTGGTGATGACCCTCCTGGCACCTGCTTTTCAGTCATTCAATTCCTTTAACTCTTCTTGATCTTCATTACATCCTGGCCATCCATGGGAGTGGTCACACTTATTTCTTACCATTACCCAAAACTACTCTCTCCTTGTTATCTTAACTACATACCTGCCCAATAACAAGTAATTTCATTGTTTTCATCTACACTCATATTCTTTGATTAAAACATGTTGTAATGGAAAGACTCTAAATCTGGAGTCAATCAATCAATGAACATTTATTAAGCTCTTACAGTGTGCCAGACACTGTTCAAATACTGGGGATACAAAAAGCAAGAGTGAAAACAGTTCCTGCCAACAGAAGAGCTTACTTTCCAATTGGGGTAGTGATAGAAATAAATAATATAATGAGGTTTAATATGTATGTATAAATAACATATACAAAATAAATATGGTACCAGAAAGAGATTCACTAGTGTCTAGGAGAAGTAAGAGCCTTGTGGAAAACTCATAAATGAGCTGAGTCTTGAATGAAAGCAAGTATCCTAAGAGGTAGAAGTGAGGAGTGAAAGAGTAGACTGGGAATAGCCAGTACAAAGGTATGGGGACAGAACTTGGAGCATCATGTGGGCAGGACCATGATAAGAAAGAAGTTTTGACAGGAAGAGCCAAATTATGAAGAAATTTAAATTCCAGAGTAATCACTAATTCTTGAATAGAGGTATGAAGGATATGACAACTAGACATATACTTTAGGAAAATCATTTGTCCTGGATGGATTAGAATGGGTAAAGACTTGAGATAAGAAGTCATATCTGGAATTTCCCTCAAGCCTAATAGGAGGTTGCTATAACAAACTCAAGGGAAAGATGATAATGACCTGAATTGGAATTGTAACTGTGAATGGATAGGAATAGATTATATGGGAGAGATGTTGTGGAGAGAAGAACAATATTTGACAAGTAGCTGGATATGTGGAGTGCAAATGAATAGTCAAGGATGTCTTGGAGGCAGCTGGAAAGATAGTGGTGCCCTTAACTGTAACAGAGAAGTTGAGAAGAGGGGTTCACTTGAGGAAGTGGAAGAGGATAATGACTTGTGTTTGGGATATGCTGAGCTTGAGTTTCTCACAGGCCATATAGTTCAAAATGTCCAACAGGCAGGAGTTTAGGAGAAAGAAAGTATCTGAGAATCATCTGTATACACAAAGTAAATGAATGCATAGTAGGAGATGAGGTCACCAAGTAAGAGACTGTTGAAAGAAAAGAGAAAAATATCCAGGACAGAGAACCTAGTTTTGACCGACATTTATTATCCATGTGACCTCTGGACAGTCATTGATACTAAGCTTCAGTTTTGGTAAGAAAAAACTATGAGAGAACAAGTGATAAAATAACAACATTGTGAATGGAGACAACTTTGAAAGATTGAAGGATTCAAGACCCCTGCAATGCTAAACAGTGATTGTAGAGAACTGATGATGAAGCAAGCTACCCATTCCTTGACAGGATCAATATAAGATAAAACAAATAGTTTTTTAAAAGTTTTTTTCCAAGGCAAATGGGGTCAAGTGGCTTGCCCAAGGCCACACAGCTAGGTAATTATTAAGTGTCTGAGGCAAGATTTGAAATCAGGTACTCCTGACTCCAGGGTCGGTGCTTTATCCACTGTGCCACCTAGCCACCCCTGAAACAAATAGTTTTTAAACATGGCAAATGCAAGATTTTGTTTTGCTTGACTGTACCTCTTTATTTAAAGGATTTAAAAATTTTTTTTTCCAGTGGGAATAGGAGGCATAAAAATATGTGCAATCTCATTAAGAGTCTGACTTTCTGGGGCAGCTAAGTGGTACAGTGGATAGAGCACCAGCCCTGGAGTCAGGAATACCTGAGTTCAAATCCAGTCTCAGACACTTAATAATTACCTAGCTGTGTGGCCTTGGTCAAGCCACTTAACCTCATTGCCTTGCAATAAAAGAAAGCCTAAAAAAAAGAGTCTGACCTTCTTATGGAAAAAATTAAGAGTATCTCTACCTTCAGATTAGGCTATTTAACATTCAGGTTGGAAAGCAGCCAGGTAACTAAATTTCTTACTTTGAAATCCCAATCTTCCATCTCTGATATGTTGTTGTTGTTTTGTGTGTGTTTGGGTATTGTGTGTGTGTGTGTGTTTCAAAGAACAGGAACAAAATTGCCCCTGCCATTGATCATACTATTAGTGAACTTTCCAATACCCATCTCTAGTCTGCTTTCCCTGGAACTTAGAACTGCTTAATCAGCTCTGGCTCTTACCTTATCATATACTTCCTGTTTTCCTCAGAAAAACCACCATTTAAAATATGCAGAGAGAAATTTACTATAATAAGTCACTTTCCAGGAAGAACCAAGGTTTCTGATAAGTGGGACAGTTCACAAAACAGCTGCTGGCACCCATCCCTTAACAAGCTGAATTTCCCTTTAGTCTAATTTGCTTGCTGGGAAGATGAGTCAGAATAAGAATATCCAAGCTTTTCAGTAGAGGTCCAAATGATCAGTAATACATGTATGGTGTATCCATATTAGTTTAAATACAGAATGACAGCGGACTTCAATTACATTACTAATTTAGACAAATCTTGGCATAATTTCTGGTGATAATTAGTCACATATCATTTTCATGTGTGCTAACTAATTTGATGATCTTTTCAAAGTTTTGTTTTACCAAAATTTTCAGCTTAGTTATATATCTGTGTCAGATGCATTGGACCTGAGGGCAAATTTTAGCTTTTTGGAATTTAGATATTTTAAGTCTTTTCAGTTAGGTTCTTAATAGGGCATCACATCGTTATTATGATAGTATCCTGAAAGAGTTAATAAAGCTTTTATCGGTTGCAGGATCAGAGAGTCACTAGTCACTTGAATAACCTGTCTGATTGTTACAATGAATACTTCCTGAAGATGTCGATTGGAAAATGATGGATTTAGAACCAAAGGATCTCTTTTTTGATTCCAAGTTAAGCCACTGGAAGTTCTCTTAAGTTTTGTTTTTTTTATAAAATGTAGTAGAAGACTAACTCTAGATTCCTTCAACCTTTAAATTTTTGATCCTTTGGAAAAAAGATGTTCAAATCTTACAGCAGATAGAACTGACAACCAATAGCCAAATAACTAGCATATAATAAGTTTTTAATAAATGATTATTGACTAAAAGAAACTAAAAAGAAATGTGAGATGCACAAATTTAGAGATAATTCCACTCCAAATGATCATATGGACTATTTGTACTTAACTTGTGGTAGAACATTTCAAACTCATATTGGCCTGATTAGCAACAGTTGGACACACTGTACCTTGTTTCCAACATAGTGATATCACTTTGGTTCTCTTTAAGAAAATAAGACACTAACTGTTGATCGAAAGAATGAAATTCATGAAGTATGGAAGTGATGCGCTTCATGAAGAGATCTTCATTAGAAATATATCAGTAGTTCCCAAACACTGTTTTCACCAAAATCCCAAGTTATCTTCCACATTCATACTTTAGTGTGTAAGGAGTAAAACTAATGATTTTGAACTTTCCAGCATGTCAATATTTATCTAACATAGAAGTTTGCTCTCTATGAAAACTGCCTAATTTGTGAAGTCTCAACTTCAGAGTAATGAGAGAACTCAGGATGTCCCTGATGTCTCTTTCACCTCTAATATCCTATAATTTTTGTTTTTTTTTCTTTCTTTATACTGTAATGTTGATGGTAAGTAAATAAGGAAGAACACATTTCTCTGCTCCTGGATGCTCTTTTCTTTACTGATGGCAAGTGAGTCACAAACTTTTGAAGTATAAATCCATCTTTTATCAAAGAAGTCCAACTATAAAAATGTCTATAGAAAAAGATATCTTATACAATTTTGGTTAATACTAGAATTCTTAATTTAAATAAAAGAAAAAAGAAATTACAAAAAAATTAAAAATACAATTTTTATTAGTGGTGGTTAGGTGTTACAGTGGATAAATTACTGTGACTAAAGTCAGGAAGAAGAGTTCAAATCCAGCCTCAGACGCTTGCTAGGTGTGCAACTCTTGGCAAGTCACTTTACTTCCAATTTTTTAAATTGTAAAATGGGAGCAGTAATAGGACCTTCCTTATAGAGTTGTTATGTAGTTGTAAAGGGCTTAGAACATAATGGTTGCATGATTAAATAATCCTTTTTTCCTTTTATTAAAATTGGTCTTGGGTTCATTTTATAAATTTATTTTCTTACTTTTCCTTTCTTTGGGTGCTTCTCTGCTTTTGTGCAATCCCTCAGAATGCAAGAAAATTTAGTTTCTCTATCTGATGACAAATTTCCTACAAAAGTACTGGGAGAAAATAAACAAGAGCTAAAAAGGGTAGGAAATTCCCAATGATGGTGATACCAGCTAGCCAAGCAGCAATGATGCAAAAGATGGAGATTGGAGAAGAGATAACATCACCATGTCCCTTATTATAACAAGTAGGTATATTAAGGGAAATAGCAAATTATGGGTAGACAGATCACTCTTTAAGTGAGCCAGTGAGTCAGATAAAGTTTCAACTTTGTGATTATTTTGTTGTAGTGTTTGGATATTGATGGACATGCCATCTTTACCATTTCTCCTGTCTCTGAAGAAAAGATTTCCTTTGATTCTCCTTTTCCTTGCAACTCCCATTCCTTAAGTGTTCAACTCCAACTTCTAGTTGATTCAAAAGGAATTAAGCAAAACTGAGAGAATAGTGACTACAATAACAAAAGGAAAATTATTTTGAAATTTCAGAACTCTGATCAATACAGTCATCATTCAGGACTTGAAAAGACTCATGGGGAGCCAAGTCTCCTGCCTCTAGCAGAGTAGTGGTAGGCTCTACATGCAGAACAAGGTGTGAATTACTAAGTGAATTACTAAGATGAGTTCAACATAATTTTTCTTTGCTGTATTTATTTGTTGTCAGGGATAACTATTCAAAGTGAAAGAGTTGGAAGGAATGAAAAAGAAAGGAGGGAGGAAGGGAAGGAAGAATACCAATAAAAGATATTTTGTAAATTATCTCAGGTGATCTTTCCAATGTAAAATTCCCAGGAAACAAATTTCAATTTATGAAGCAATTATGCTACCTTTATTCTACTTTGTTCATCCAATTCATTGACCTACATGATATGCTTGTTACTTAAGTATATGAACAACATCATCATTGAGGTTTGTCCTATCAGGGGATCATAGAATTATATGATGTAGACATGTAAGGGACTTTTTAAGATCATCAGGTCATTTTACAGAAGAGAAAATTGAGACTTAGAGAGATGAAGTGATTCACCTATTAATAAATAGAGGGAAAATGTTTCAGTAAAAATAAAATTAAGATATTCCTGGAGTTCCTTCAAACATGATATAGGTTTACAAGTCACAATTTCTCAGGTTGGATAAATTTTTGAGTCTTTCTCAGTATACTCAGTTGCTCCTCATATTCCCTAGCACATAAATGGAGAAGTTGGAAGTTTGTACAGCAGTGGGAGGAAACAAAGTTGGGGCATATTGGAAAATAATAATCAGGAAAATAATATGGAGGATAGAATATGACCCATTTTTCCACATTCAATTGCTTGGTCATATACCTCTGGACTAGGAAGCTCTAAATATTTTTTCTGTGTTGGATCCCTTTAGAAGTCTTGTGAAGTCTATGAATCCCTTCTCAAAATCATATTTTCAAAATGCATAAGACAAAATAAATTGAACTACATAGAAAATCAACTATTTGAAATAGTTATTTAAAAAAAATTTACCCAAGGGTAAGAACTCTTGCCTTG
Source organism: Macrotis lagotis (assembly GCF_037893015.1). Taxonomy (NCBI): domain Eukaryota; kingdom Metazoa; phylum Chordata; class Mammalia; order Peramelemorphia; family Peramelidae; genus Macrotis; species Macrotis lagotis. The sequence continues at coordinate 154,166,774 of NC_133666.1, forward strand.
GATAATATCACAGACTCTCAGAAAGGAGAGAGAAAAAAGAAGAGGATGAGAAGAGAAGGAGGAATATGAGATCCTGAACCCTTCTAATGAGGAAAATAAGTTGGACTTTTTTTCTCCTGGCCCTGAGACACTGCATTTTGTAGTAATCTCTACTATCACTTGCTACCTAATTTCTATTGAGATATTTGTGTCACACATATACTTATGAGCCTGCCTAACATATAAAAATGTCATTTGTGGATATCATGGATAGATATGACCTGGCATCTGGCCCAGAGTTTTGTAGAGTAAAAGTAGAGCTGTGCCAGACCCACAAGTAGTCTAGCTAGTGGAAAAGGCAGATGGGTTCCCAGACTGCTGAATCTGAGTGATCTCTCAAAAAAAAAAAAAACAAAAACACATGTTGACTTGAATACCTCAAATTTGTTAGATGATACAATAAGGCAATTCTTTTACATCTCCCTAAATACTTATCTGGCAGCTAGGTGGTGCAATGGAGTGCCAGCCCTGAAGTCAGGAAGACCTCAGTTCAAATTTGACCTCAGATACTTACTATTTGGGCAGGTCACTTAACCCCATTTGTCTCTATTTCATCATTGGTAAAATGACCTGGAGAAGTAAATAGTATCTTTTTCAAGAAAATACCAAATAGTATCACAAAGAGTTGGACACAGCTGAATACAAAAAACAACAATCTCTTCTCTCTTTCATTTGCCATAGAGACTAATCCAAACTTTTTTATCCTTCCTCAAACCTTCTACATACAGCACAATACCCCACCCCCCAATCCCCTACCCTTTCAAACAAGGAACTAAACTGAGGTCATTTACCAGTACCTCTTTCTTTTCCTCCTTCCTCATTATGCATTAACTCAGATATCTCCCACTATTCCCTCCAAAGTTACCCTCCCCCTGTATGTGTGTTTGTGTGTGTGTATACATATATATGTATATATACATACATATATATATATATATATATTTGACACCATACCATTCCATTTTCCAGCTGATTGAATTCTCTACCATCTCTGCTCTCTTTAATCTTAATCTCCCCATCTCCTCTCTGTAATCTCCTTAATGCACCCTTTCTGCTACCTATATGATTACTGCATCCTTAAAAAATTAGTTCCTTGATCCTTCTACCAACTGTTGGTGACCTCCATGATTTTATCCAAGGTTCTCTTCTTTTCTCTTTCTATATTATTCCACTTGGTGATTTTATCAGGTTCCAAATTCTCTGTATGCAATATGCAGACCTATATATTCAGTATTAACATCTCTCCTAAACTTCAGTCTTGTATCACAAACTGCCTTTTGGACATTTAGAACTGAACTTCATAGGCAACTAAAGCACAATTTATCTGAAACAGAATTCATTTTAATCCCCAAATTCCATCCTCTTCTGAAGTTCACTCTCTTTATTGCAGGTACTATAAACCAGCCAGGTTCACAACCTCAGTGTCATCTTCAATTCCTCTCTCAATCTCAAACCATATATATCCAATCTGTTGCCAAATCTTGTCACTTCTTCCTTTATCATATCTCTTTCATATACCCACTTCTCTCTACTCATACAATCCTTGGCTGGTCCTCATTACCTCTCTTTTGGACTATTACAGTGGAATCATAGAGTACACTAACCCATTTTAGCTCTTCCTCATCAAATGCTAGTCATACAAAAGACTATCATGCATCAAGAATAGCTAGTAATCAAAGAGCATCAAAGAAAGAGAAAACAATGAAAAACTGTTTAGGATTATGAAAATTTATAGAATCAGAAAAAGGAATGATCTCACTGAAGCATAGTCCTCTCTCAATAGTCTTGGTGATGAAAGTCAAGGGACACAATATGGTCTGTCTGTAGCTGTTTCTATCTGTGTGTCTCTCTCTCTGCCTGTTTGGTGTCTCTCTCTGCCTGTTTATTTGTCTTTAGGGTTATCTCTTCCATCTTGGAGTTTCTCCTACAATTTGAAGCAAGTTCCTTTTCAGTTCTTACATGTTCCTGACTCAGTGATCTCTCAGCAAAAATAAAACATATCTCCTCCACTTATGCAGGACACAGAACATGGAAATGTCCCTTCACAAATCAGTCCCAGACAGGTGAAGTGAGTGGTCTGCTGTAGCAATTTTCCCATAAAATTTACAGGAAATGCCAAGGAGGTATTGTACTGATTAGTGACATTCATGGTCTTACTCTGAAAAAGAAAAAAAAAGTTTAATGTACACCATATGCCAAGTGATTTGCAACTAAAGCCTAGAAAAATGATTGTAACAGTTTCTCTTCTTTATCTTGATGATTGTATGACACTTCTTTGATCATTTGGTGGACTATTTTTCACCCAAGAGCACCACCCCTCCTTTAGATTTTTAAATTTTATTTTCTTAGGGCCAAGAACCTGGATTGTAATAAATCAGATTAATATTTAATTCTGAAACTTTCCTGTTCTATATTCCTTTAACCCCAAGCATATTGCTTTCTTCCTTCCCTCTTCCACCCAAGAACTAGTTCAAGCTCTTATGACTTTTCTTCCAGATGTCAGTCATAAGAAATGTCAATGTTCTATGTCCACAAATTTTTGCCTTTTTAATCTATATGTCCTTTGAGACTGGTTCAAATCACCTCATCTAAGCTGCCTTTTCTGAAAAGCAAACTCTATAGCAATCTCTCCCTCTTCTGAATTCCAAGAACCATGCAGAATCTGTATCCTTCATATGAAAACTTTTTATTTTGTACTTAGTTGTATTTTTATGAATATCTTGTGCTTCAATTAGTATCTGCTATAATATAAATAAAAATTTAAAGCCCTCTACAAATGTAAATGATTAGGAGATATCATTTGTTAGGAAATCCTAACTTTTTCTATGTGTCAATTATTCAATTAATCAATAATTGTTTATTGACAATTGCTGTGCATAATGCCAAATAAGGCAGGAAAGGTATGTGGAAGTCAGATGTGGAAACCCTTACATTTCTTTCTAAAGAAGTATTGTGCTAATTCACTGATGAAGTCATAATTTTCTTATATTGAACCATTTGATGGTTTCCAGTATTTTGATGGTAAACACTCCTTTAAAGCTTTTCAATAAGTGGCTACTGCACTTGAAGAAATAGGTGCAGATGTTTTCCAGGATGATAGTAGGGAGGATAGACTAAAAATAGACACTTTCAGAGTTCTTCAGTTTATCTGCAAATTTATTGCAGTTGGTTTGTAGGTGGAACTGAGAGCAGAGAGGAAGATGGGTTCCTTTGCCACATTGATTGCTCCCTTCTATGATGACTGAATTAAGAGATTATATTTTTATCCTTTTAACAATAGAGAATTTCTAAATTATTTTTTTTTCTTTTTACCTGAGTAGAGAAATTGGCAGACATGCATTAGGGAGACCTTTTTTTTACCACTGATATAAAAGATTAATTACAAAAAATAGAGATTTAAAACAGAGAACTAGTTAGAAGTTAAAACCTTTCTAGTTAGGAAGTTAAAAACCTCTCTGAGATTATCTTCCAATTATTCTGTCCTTATTTTTGCATACCTTTATTTTTTGAATGTTGTCTCCTTCAAGGACTACTTCTCCTGCTTTTTTGATCTTCAGTGCTTAATATAGTGCCTAGAACATAGTAAGTACTTATTAATGATAAGGGAAGGAAAATTATTGAACTATGGTAGGGGCAATATGAGCAGAGAAAAAATATCTATTGAGATGTTGTTGAAATAGAATCAAGACATCTTGGTAACTAAAAAAGTTACAGAAACAGTAGTCTAGGATGATACTAGTTACTAACTTGCATGATTTGGAGGCTGGTGGGACTCAATAGAAATATTGAAGGATGGAGAAGGATCCAGTTTTGGAGAAAAAAAATAAGTTTAGTTTTTGATATCTTGGATTTGAAATCAGTGGAGAAATCAGTGGAGTTTTCCATAGAGGATTAAGGATAAAGGGAGAGAAAAAGGTTGGTTACAGAGATATGAGTAATTTTCAAAGAAGTCAATGATAATTGAACCTATGAGACAGACAACATCACAAAAAGGAGACAAAATAGAAAGAAAAGAAGGCCTAGGAAATAATTTTAGATAATATCCCCACTTAAGGAGTCTCAGGGAGGTGAACCAGTAAAAGATTAAAAAGGATACAAGGAAAGGAAAACAGGTGAAAGAAGCATCATTGGAAGCCAGGAGAATAAAAGAGAAAGAGAGGATAGCTTGGAGAGGGTAATATCAGGAAAGTTAAAGAAGATGAAGACTGAAGAAAGGCTACTGTTGAGCTTCAAGAGAATAATTCTAGTAGAGTAGGCTGCTGGTTTGAAGTCAAATTTCAAAAGATTGAATATGGATGCTGAGAAAGTACATTTAGCAAAACTGAATTTTGCTAGTAGCAGTGAAAAGGAAAGTTCTATCTAAGGTTTTCTTCTCTTGTCTCTCTACACATTCTCTTTTGGTGATCTCACTAGCTGACATAGGATTTATTATCCTCTCTATGCTGATAACTCTTAGAATTCTAAATCCAGCCCTATTCTTTCCTATAAACTACAGTCACACATTATATACTGCCTACTGGACACTTTGAACAGAATGTTCTGTAGGCATCTCAATTTTAACCTGTTGAAAATAGTACTCATTACCTAAACACCAAAGCCACTCCACTTTGGAATTTCATCATCTCATTTAAGGACAGCATTACCTCTGTAATTAACCAGGTTCACAACCTTGGCACCATCTTTGTCTTATCAAAAATATCCATTCAGTTATCATTTCTACCTCTACAATGTCTATAGCATCTGTTTTCTTCTTTTTTAGTCATATGGTTACCCCTTCATTACCTTTCATATCAATCACTACTTCTTAATTGCTCTCTCTTTCAAATCTCCCACCATTCCCATCTATTCTCTCCCCGGATGCCAAAGTTATTTTCTTAATGTGAAGATAGAACTATATCATTAACTTTTCAATAAATTCTACAGAATCATTTAGACACTCAAAGTCCTTCAAAACTTGGTCCCAATATGCTTTCCTCCACTTAATAATAATAATATCACCACTAGCTATTATATTATCATCTCCTCTTTTTAAAGTTAAACTCCTCAAGAAAATTATATTCAGTGTGCCTCCACATCTCCTCTCACTATATATTAAATCATCTGCGATTAGACTTCTGATCCCATAATTCATCAAAAATTCCCCTCTCCAACAGCAACTACCTGTTAACTGCCAAATCAATTCTAGTCCATCTTGACCTCTGCAACATTTGACATTGTTGATCATTGTATACTCCTAGATCCCCTCTCCTTTCTACATTTTCCTGACATTGTTCTCTCCTGCTTTAACTCTCATTTGCCCAACCATTCATTCTTGATCTTCTTTACTGGTACTTCATTTGTGCTATAACTATTAATTGTGTATATCCTCTAAATTTTTGCCCTAGCTCTCTTTTATGCATGTAATATGTCACTTGGTAGTCTCATTTGTTGAGTCCCTTTACCAGATTCTTGCTTTGAGTCCCAGTTCTGGACTCCCTTAATCTTCCCCAGTGAGCATCGGAGGGGTGGGAGACAAGGATGACAAAGTAAAACAAGTACTCAAGATCTCCAAGTGCTTCCTTTATTTACCAAAACACAGTGCTTAAATATTTTTCCAGTCTCTAATCCACTCCTACTACCATAGCACTTAGTAAGAAAAGACTCTGGTGTTCAAGGACACAAGGTGAAGATAATGCTCTGGTTACACAGAGTTCTCAACACTCATTATTTACCATGGGTTCAAGGATCTTCTCTGTGTAAATGGTTCTTAAATCTATATATCCAGAACACACTCATATAGCTAAAACATCTATAAATTCAAAAGTCTCCTTAGTCAAAATCATGCATAAAAAACTGCCTTTGGGATATTTAGAACTGGAAGTTTCTTAGGCATCTCATACTCAGTTTGCTTACCCATGACAACACAATTGATGTATAGTTAGGCCATCTTCCTTTGCATCATTTTAATTAATTGCCTTGATATTTTTGACTTTTTGTTCTTCCAGTCGAATTTGTTAATATTTCTTCTAATTCTATAAAATACATTTTTGGCAATTTGATTATTATGGCAGTGAATAAGTCAATTAGTTCAGGCAGAATTTTCTTTTTTTTTATAATGTTAACATGAACTACCTATGATAAAATGATTTTCCCCCCAATTCCTTTAGATATGACTTTATTTGTGTTTAAAATGTTCTGTAATTGTGTTCATGTATTTCCTGGATTTGTCTTGTCAGGCAAACTCCAGTTATTTTAAATGGAATTTCTTTTTCTTTCTCCTGCTTCTGAGCTGTGATGATCATATTTAGAAATACTGATGATTTATGTGGATTTACTTTATATCCTGTGACTTTGCTAAAGTTGTTTCAAGTAGATTTTTAGTTGATTTTCTAGGATTTTCTAAGTAAACCATCATATCCTCTGCAAAGAGTGATGTTTTGTTTCCTTAATGCTTATTCTAAATCTTTAAATTTCTTATTTTTCTCTTTATTGCTAAAGTTAACATTTCTAGTATACTATTGAATAAGAGTGATGATAATGGGCATCCTTGCTTCATACTTGATCTTATTGGGAAGAATTCTTGTTTATTCCAAATTACAGGCAATTGTTGATAATTTTAGATAGATACTGCTTAACATTTTAAGGAAAGTTACATTTATTTCTATGCTCTCTAGTATTTTTAATACAAATGGATACTGCATTTTGTCAAAAACTTTTTGGCATCTATTGAGACAATCATAAGATTTCTGTTGGTTTTTTAATTGAAATGGTCAATTATGTTGATAATTTTCCTAGTAATAAGCAAGCCCTGAATTCTTGGGATAATTCCCAACTGATCACAGAGTATTATCCTAGTGATAAATTGTTGTAATTTTTGTGTTAATATTTTATTTTAAAATTTTGCACCAATATTCATTAGTCTATAATTTTCTTTCTCTGTTTTGGCTTTTCCTGGTTTAGGTTATCAGTCCCATATTTCACACATCTTTTCTCCAAAACTCTTCCCCTTTCCAAATTCTCTTATTAATGATACCATCATCCTTCTAATCACCTAGATCTAATCACCTCAGGGACATTCATATTTCCTCACTCTTACTCACCTTATATTCTAAGACCATTGCTAAATTGTGTGATTTCTGCTTTCAAAAGCATTTCTTGTATGTGTCCACTGCTCTCCATACAATAGCATAACTTAAGTTCATCTCTCTTATCTTGGCTTTCTAATTGATCTTCCTGATTCAAATCCAATCCAATAAGTATTTATTAAGGTCCCACTATGTGCCAGACATGTCTTTATTGCTGAGGATGCTAATAAATAGACAGAAAATTTATGCCTTCAGCTAGCTTGTAATCCAAAAGGGGAGAGAACACACAAAAGGAGGCAGAAAAGTCAAGGTGGGAGGGAATAGGAATGGGATACCAGAGGGTACATATTCGGGGCATTTGATTGAAATCAGGGAAAGCAGAAAATGCAACAGGGAGTGATTTGTGTCCATTTTTTGGTCTCTATAAAGGAAAGTATTGAAAGGAGTTTGATACCTTTTACTTCAACCCTCCAATCACAGGGGAGAGGAGGAGGATGGGGGTGGTGCAGGTCAAGGCACCATTGCGTTCCAATGCATCTTCCATGTTGAATTTTCTAAAGCATGATTCTCATCATATTACCTCTTCCTCCATTGGTTATCCAGGTTGAAATATGAAGACTTTTGTTCAGCATTCTAGCTGCCTTCCCATGCAAGTTTACCTTCCATTTGTTCTTCATATATATATATATATATATATATATATATATATATATCTTGAATGTACCTAATTATTTACATGATATATCCTCCATTAAAAAGTGAGCTCCTTAAAGTCAAAGACTATTTTTAAAATTTCTTTGTCTCTTTAGGACTCAGTAAAGTGGGGACAACTAGGTAGCACAGTGGTTAGAGCACCTGCCCTGGAGTCAGGAGGACTTGAGTCCAAATCTGGCCACAGATACTTAATAATTACTTAGCTATGTGACCTTGACCGAGTCACTTAACCCCATTGCCTTGCAAAAAGCAAAAAAAAAAAAGACTCAGTTGGCATATAGCACAAATTTACTAAATGCTTATTGACTAATGGATTATTGTTCCTCAAAGACAACATTGAAACTCTTGTTTTTGTGTCTTTAAACTGGTTGTTCAAAAAGCCTGGACTATCCTACCTGCTCACCTCTGCCTCAAGGAATACTCAGTTTTTTCAATACTCAGTTCAAGCACCACCTTCCGTATGAACCATTTCTTTTTTACCTCAGCTAAAAGTACGTGCATGCCAAATTTATTTTATACACATTTTATACCTGTCAGCATGTGTGTTTGTATGTTCCAGGTGGCTCAGTGAATAGAGCACTGACCTTGAAGTCATGAGGATAGAGTTCAAATTCAGGCTTAGACACTTGACTCATACTAGCTACATGACTTTGGGCAAGTCACTTAGCCCTGATTGCTTGACATCCATGTTCATCTCCAGTCAACCTGATTCATACCTGTCTCTGGGCTCAGATGACTATGGGGGAGAAAGTGAGGCTGGTGACTTAGCACAGCACCCACCACCACCACAATCCAATTCATATGCTTGTCATGTCATCACCTTCCCTGATGTCATGGTCTTCGTTGAGAAAGAAGGACAAATACTATCATCATGTATGAATGTTAGTTTTTAAAATGATTATCCTACATGTAGCCTGATGTAACTACTGACTATGTGAACCACACCAGATCCCTACTCCCTGCTCTCTAATTTTATTCATTATTTTCTTCCTTGGATAATAGAAAATCTGAAGGTACATTTTATACTACTATACTTTCTTTTAATTAATATTAAATCAAACCATATCCTATTTTGAGGGTTTATTTTTATATCCTGCAACTTTGCTAAAGTTTCTAGTAGTTTTTTGAGATGAGTTTTTATGATTCTCTAGGTATACCATCATGTTATTTGCAAAGAGTGAGAGTTTTGTCTCTTCCTTCCCAATTCTAATTCCTTCAATTTCTTTTTCTTCTCTTATTGCTGAAGCTAACATTTCCAATATGATATTGAATATTAGTGGTGATAATGAGCACCCTTGTTTCATCCCTGATCTTATTGGGAATGCCTCTAGCCTCTCCCCATTGAATACAATGCTTGTTGATGGTTTCAGATAGATACTGCTTACTATTCTAAGGAACAATCCATTTATTCCTTTGCTCTCTAGTGTGTTTAGTAGGAATGGGTGCTGTAATTTGTCAAAGGCTTTTTCAGCATCTATTGAAATAATCATGATTTCTGATAGGCTTGTTATTGACATAGTTAATTATACTAACAGTTTTCCTAATATTGAATCAACCTTGCATTCCTGGGATAAATCCTGCTTGGTCATAGTGTATTATCCTAGTGATAACTTCTTGTAATCGTTTTGCTAAGGTTTTAGTTAAAATTTTTGTATCTATATTCATCAGGGAGATAGGTCTCTAATTTCCTCTGTTTTGACTCTTCCTAGTTTAGGTATCAGCACCATATTGGTGTCATAGAGTTATACAGAGTTTTGTCTTCACCTATTTTTCCAAAGAGTTTATATAGAATTTGAACCAATTGGTCCTTATATGTTTGACCGAATTCACTTGTGAATCCATCTGGCCCTAGAGATTTTTTCTTAGGGAGTTCAATAATGGCTTGTTGAATTTTTCTGAGATAGGGTTATTTAGGTAATTTACTCTTCATTTAACCTGGGCAATTTATATTTTTGTAAATATTCTTTCATTTCACTTAGATTATCAAATTTATTGGCATACAGTTGGGCAAAATAATTCCAAATTATTAATTTTCTTCTCATTGGTGATGAATTCACTTTTTTCATTTATGATACTAACAATTTGGTTTTCTTCTTTTTTTAATCAAAGTAACCAGAGGTTTATCAATTTTATTTTTTTCATAAAACCAACTCTTGGTTTTATTAGTTCAACAGTTTTCTTGCTCTCAATTTTATTAATTTCTCCTTTAATTTTTAGAATTTCTAATTTGATATTTAACTGGGGATTTTAATTTGTTTTTTCTCTAATTTTTTAGTTGCATGTTTAGTTTTTTTATTTTTCTCTTTCTCTAATTTATTCATGTAAGCAGTTAAAGATATATCCCCTGACAAGTAACTTGGCTGTATCCCATAAGTTTTGGTATGTTGTTTTGTTATTGTTATTATCTAGGATAAAATCATTAATACTTTCTAAATTTGTTTGATCCATTCATTCTTTAAAATGAAGTTGTTTAGTTCCAATTAGTTTTAGGTCTATCTCTCCCTGGCCCATTATTGCATGTGATTTTTATTGCATTATTATCTGAGAAGGATGTATTCACTATTTCTGCCTTCATATCCTATTTAATAAAATGAGCCAGATAAAGCTTTTACTTTTTTCTTTTCTTTTTTAAAAAATTTACCACAGCTATATGCAAAAGCAAGTTTCTACATTTACTTTCAAAACCTTGAATTTCAAATTCTCTCCCTTCCTCCCACCCCACTCCTCCATTGAGAAAGTAATTTACTTGGTTTAGGTTAAAAATGTGTAGCCATGAAACACTTTACAATAGTGTTGCAAAAATAAACATAATTCCCATCCCCCAACTAAGAAAAAGAAACCTCAGGAAAAATAAAGTGAGAAAAAAGTGTGCTTCAGTCTGTATTCAGACACCATGTGATCCTTCTTTGAGATGGATAACATTCTTTATCATAAGTCCATCAGAGGAGAAGCTAGGTGGCATAGTGAATAGAGCACTGGCCCTGGAGACAGGAAGACCCGAGTTCAAATATGACCTCAGACACTTAATAATTACCTAACTGTGTGATCTTGGGTAAGTCACTTAACCCCACTGTCTTGTCAAAAAAAAGTCCATCAGAGAAATTGTAAAACTCCTTTTATAAAAGTCTCTGATCATCTCTTTTTTAAAATATATCAAACTGTCTATTACATAGACTTAAATAAGCATCTGTGTTATCAATATATTTATTAACAGTATAACAAAACAATACTGAAAATAATACAAAGAAATATTCAAATATTTCCACAATGTATCATAGGGAAAAATATCACAGTCAGATTCACCTCTAACCATCACTACAGCTTTCTCCCCAACTCTGCAAATACAGCCCCATCATATTCAGTTCCCTCAGGATGTCCATTAATGTTTCTCAAGAATTGTCTTTAGTGTATCTTCTCCACAGTCTAAGCTTTAAACTCAGTATCCTCAGGAAATGATTCTTTTAAGCTCTTTCTCTTTGACGGTTAGTTCATTCATTTTCTCAGGAATGCTGCCTTACAAACATGACGGATTTAACAGTTTCCAGATGTCAGTTAAACTTCCTCTATCTAAAATTCTTTTCGCTTTTAAAGTTGCAGTAATAGCATCCAAAGTCTTGGGGGGGGGGAAGGGGACTATAAAAGTTGAGGTTATGTATGTACATGTTTCCTCTCCCATATAAGACTCTTCAAGGGCAGGGACTATATCACAGTGGCTGGAACGCAGTAAGTTTTAATAAATACTTGCTGACCGGCTGACTGATTAACTTTGAAATAATAAAATGACTAGACAGGAATGGATAGAAACAGGGAAAGTTGTGTGTGTGTGTGTGTGTGTGTGTGTGTGTGTTTCTGTGCACATATATGCATGTGCATGGAAGACCACGTTTGTAGGAAATGAAGAGGAGCCTATAAGAGAAAGGGATTTTAAATAAAAGAGGTGATTGAGGACATAATTGGTATGATAAGCTCCTAAAGAATATGGGAATTATAGTCAAGTACATAAATCCAAGTTTTGATTAACCTTATCTAGACAATGGAACAAAGGATGATAAGATAAAGAGATCTAAGGATATTTTGAGATATTGAAGAAAAAATGGAAAGGAGAAGGATCTCAGATACTATGTCCTCAAATATTCCAGGAAAATATCAGATAAATTCATATAATGAGAGACAAAGTTGTGGCAAAATATTGAGACTTAAGATGAAAGGGCAATGCATGGACAAATCATTGTGGGGAGTATGATAGGAGGTCCCTCAGTTTAATAAGATAATATCCATGAAGAATTAAAAGCATTTAAAGTTGGATATAAATTCATAGTGCACTTACTTAGCATGACTTCTTCACTTCCTTTGATCTCATTTAGTGATTAAACAGCAGGAACTAAAAAAGACAATGAAAGATCAAGAGCAATGCCATTTTGAATTGGTCATATATAGGGTATATATATTATATATATATGTATATATATATACATATATATATATACATATATATATATATATATATATATATATATATTACTTCACAAAAACCACTATGTCTTTCCAGACCATGAGATAAGTCTGACAAATCAGTTTCACTTATGGATCTAGTCAGTTCTCATTCCCTTATGCAAACACATCATTTTGCATGTGTTTGTGTGTGTGTGTGTGTGTGTACACATGTGTTTGAGAAAGTATTTAAACAAAGAATGAGATAAAATATCATTGCCCTATATTTCCTCTTCCTTATTTTCTGTTTGAAAGGAAAGCAAAAAAAGGAAACAACAAAAAGAAGCAGTGTATTAATAGACTGTTATCAAGGCATTTAAAAAATCTTTTATTGATATTTTTATCTATAATTCTTAATTTGTTCCTCCCTATTCCTATTCCAGTGAGCAATTTTTTTCAAACAAAAATGATCAAAAAATAATTCCCCAAACATATCAACTATATTTGAAACCATAAATTTTAGGAGGAAAGGGATTTAGCAAAAAAAATATATACCTTATCTTGAAGTTACTGGGTGTACTTCATGGCCAATATACTTTAAAATGAAGATATATTCCATTCTATAGCCATTTAATAAGTACTAATGAATTTAACTGTTGGATTATAAAATACCAGTTAAATTTTTTGGCTTTGTAGTTTATATTCGTGAAAAAAAACCAAGTCTCTATTTTCACTCTTCTGGAAAAATAAGAGTTTCAGATCAGATAATTCTACTTTTTTTTAAGACTTTTTTTCTCTCCGTGAAAATATTTCCTATAAAAGAAAAATAAATCAGAAAGATCTGTGTAAAGTTTACCCTTTAGTTTCCTGGAATCAATATTGATATCACCATCTCCCCTTATATCTAAAGATTTTTTCAAAAAAGAAACCTTTACACACTGACTGTTGAAAACTTCTTTGAAACCTCTCTCTCTCTCTCTCTCTCTCTCTCTCTCTCTCTCTCTCTCTCTCTCTCTCTCTCTCCCCTCTGTGTGTGTCTCTCCTTCCTTCTTTCTTTTCATCTTTCCTTCCCTTTCTTCTTCCCTTTTTTTCCTTTCTCCTTTCCATGTTTTAAGAGTTTTTCCAGGTCAAATTTATAGGTTCAGAGAGTTCAGGGCTTCAGAAAGCCAAATCTTCGATGAAACCACACAAGACCAACTTTAGAAAGAACACATTTACATTGAGAGTGTATACTCTGACTGGTATTTCCAGTTATGTTTCAAAATTGCAGTTTACAATTTACAGTAAAATTTGGATATAATATCTTTGTAAATTCCAGGCCAAATTCCCTAAAGCAAATTATCCCTTCAGAATATTCTATAAACTAAGTTCCCTGGATAACATTAGAAAACAATACAGAAGATGGTTTAACCTCTATTCCTGACTCCAGTCCTTCTATATATCACAACCACATCCAAACCAGATGTTTCCTTGTTTCTCACCATTCATTCTTGACACAGCTGGAATCCTTCAGTTGACACTGTTTATTGAATGTGGCAGGGAAAAAATTCCTCTCATCATCTGGTAACCATTTCTCTTTTGTAAAATATTCCTTCATCCCTCTTCTTTCTTTTGAATTTATAGAATGGAGATTTCTTTCAAAACTAGGTCTCCTCAACCCCCGATACATGTTTCTTCTGTAATTTTTGGCTAACTAACTTTCTTTGAAATGTACAGTTGTTTTATACTTAGTCAATATTTTGAAAACAATTTCAGAATAAGGGATTTGATTAACTAGAGAGAACAAATTAGAAAGTAAACCATGTTATTGAGTTTAAAGAAAAAATCCATTTCTCACCAAATACAAAGATGTCTAGGGGTTTGAGACAACTTAAAAAAATATTGTCAAATTCCTCTGTGGTTCCACTCATCATCACTATAACCTCAAAAATCAAAGCACTTCCTCCACTACTTATGTGTTACTTCACATCCTCAGTGCTTTTATTGGTATTTTTTTTATCTTTACATTCATTTCTTAATTTGTTCCTTCCTATTTCTATACTAGGGAGCTATTTCTTTAAACAAAAATGACCAAAAAATAGTTTCCCAAACACATCAACTATATTTGAAAGTACAGATTTTAGGAGGAAAAGTTTCTTTTTTTCAAGAAATTTAGAAAAAAATTAAATATTTCTTATCTTGAATTTACTGGGTATCCTCATAACTGAAGAATTTGATAAAGTTTGGGGTTGTTTCTCTTTCCTTATTTACTATATTTATGAAGAATGAAGTTCTGGTTTTTAATAAACTTACCTCAGATAAAGAAATATTCATTGTAAGCAACCTAGTAGGCCAATCTATAGCAGAAAAGAATATTCTCTACAACACACTCAACAAGGAGCCATTCAACTTTTTGCTTTGAGAACTCAGTTGAGCACTATTTCCTGAGACTGCTCATTTTACCAGAGAGTGGTAGATATTAGAGTTACTTTCTTAGGTAAAGCCAAAGTGTACCTCTCTGCAATTTCCATGGTGATTAGTGGCCCATCATTCTTCCCTCCAAAGTCAGAGCACTAAATCTTCTTCCATATGACAATCCTTCAAATATTTAGATAGAGTATTCCCTTGAGTTCTCCTCTAGGCTAAAAATGCTTTAATTTATTCACCTGTTTTATATACATGAACCTGAGTCTCTTCACCACTCTCTTGAATCTGCTCTGGACACACTTTAGTTTATCAATATACTTCCTAAAATATGGTCCCCAAAATTAACTTCAATATTCTATGTGTGATCTAATTAAGATAAAGTATAGTAGGATTATTACTTCTCTCTTTCTGAACATTTTGTCTCTCTTAATGCAGTCTAAGATTCCATTAGCCTTTTTACTAACTGAGGCAGTATGGTATAGTAATAGAGTGAATAAATGAAATCAGAAGAACTGATCTAATCATTCCCTCAGAAGTTTATTAGCTATATGATTCTAAAGAACTCATTTCATTTTTCTTACCCTCTTTCTCCATCATGAAATGGAGGTTATCTATAACAATTGACTTACACCTATATGGTAAAGATTAATTGAGTCAATGTATAATGTATTTAAAGTATTTTGTAAACTTTAAAATATTATGAAAATGTTTGTTGTTGTCTTCCCTTTAGTACCATGAATTCATATTGCAATTTTGGTACACTACTAAGATCCATAGATCCTTTCCAGACTAATTGCTTTCTAGGTATACTTCCTCCATCTTTTACATGTGAAGTAGCCATCTGTTATATTTCTACTTTTCTCTTCACTTACATAGTCACCACCCTAACTCTTACTTTGATGATTAAAATAGCTTCACCTCTCAGTGAATGACTAAAATAGCTTACTAATTTAAATTCCTGCCTATGCTCTCTTCCTATGTTCAAACAATATGCCACAATTATGCCAAAATTGTTTCTTTAGAACAAATCTATGCCATTTTCCTTCTCCAGTGACTGTTTCCTTTATCACTAAATATAAATTGTTTTGTCCTTTAAAGCCTTTTACTATCTGCTTTAGAGGACCTTTCAGGACTTTTACATAAAATTTCCCTTCATATACTCTACATTCTGGCCAAACTGGCCTCCTTACTGTCTATCATCATCAATATCTTCATTTTCTATTTCCCCGATTTACATAGGCTGTTCCCCTGCCTAGATCCCAGTCTCCTTATAGTCCAGCTCAGACTACCACATCCTACATGAGATCTTTCCTAATACCCCATTACCAGTTGCTAGTGTCCACTGAAATTTCCTTGAATTTACTTCTTATATATTTTATTTCTTCTTATAGGTGTATATATGGTTTTCCTCAATATAATTCATTTTTAAAAATTCAATTTAACTTGATTTTTCAAATGAAAAACCTCCATCCAAATTGAGGAAGCAAGAAAAATAAAATCTTTGGTATAAACATGTTGACTCAAAACAAATTACAGCACTGGTCATATTAAAAATAACATGTTTTCATCTGCACTCTGAGTCTATCATCTCTATCTATGGAGTAGCTTATTTCACCATGAATTCTCAGAAATTATGGTTGGCTAATTTGTTAATCAGATATCTTAAGTCTTTTGAAATTTATTTTATTACAAAATTGCTGTTATTGTAAAAATAGCTCTTTTTATTCATTTTGCATGACTTCATATGTCTTTCCAAATTTCTCTAAAATCATCCCCTTCTTCATTTCCATTCATTATTTCTTCATTCCCCAATTGATTGGCATTCCCTCAGTTTCCTGTTCTTTGCTATTACTACTAGAGCAAATATAAATATTTTTTGCATATATGGATGCTTTTCTTCTCTCTTTGATTTTTGAAAGGATATAAACCTAGTAGGTAATGTTAGGTCAAAGAGTATAGAAAGTTAAAAAGATTTGGAGGACATAGTTCAAAATTGCTTTCCAGAAAGATTGGACCAGTTCCCAGTTGCAACAATAGTTCATTAATGAGCCTGTTTTCCCACAGCCTCTCTGGCATTTGTCTTTCCCCCTTTTTCAATTATGGTAATCTGATTAGTGTGAGATAGAATAGCAGCATTTTTTCAATTTTTCATTTATCTAATTATTAATGATTTAGATTATTATTTTTCAAATAATTACTTCTTAATTTGATGACTTCTTATGAAAATATCTTTTCATATCTTTTGATCATTTATCAATTAAGGGATGATTCTTATTCTTATAAAATTTCTCTCAGTTATCTTCTAATTTTAACTGCATTGCTTTTTCTTGACAAAAACCTTAATTTTTAAATTTAGGTATATACACATATACAAGTCATGTATTCAGTTGAAGCTTATCTTAGTGTATGGTCTGGGATTTTGGTCTTTAACCAGTTTCTGCCAGACTGTTTCTAGTATTCCACAAAGGTTTTATTGAATAGTACATTTTTGCCCCTAAAACTGGGATCTTTGTATTTGTCCAATGCTATGCAACTGTGCTCTTTTGCTTCTGTGTACCAAATATGTACTACTGATCAATCTCAATATTCTTAATCAATACCAAGTTGTTATAATGATCATGCTTTGTAGCATTTTATTAAAAGGCATGTTAACATGCACATGACATAATTATTTCAGGGAATTTAACATAGAATTCTTGTGGTGAAAGAACAAAAAACTAGGAGAAGCTAGACATCTTATTCATGGACATGACATAAGCAAAAGAGGGCCAGGGAAGCTAGGCCTATTCAATAATTTATCCTTGCTGAATATTCCATCTAAGTAAATCTTTTTTGGAACTGTTAAATATATGATTGTCATATTTCATTCCAGTCTCAAACCTTAAATACTAGAGCAGACTAAGTTAGGTGTCACTTACTAACCAGAGCAAACATAGACAGTTCCCTCCACTATTGCTATGATTTATGTGGACAGCACATACGGTATAGGGAAAGGGATGAATTCCAATTCCAAGTTTTTCCTCTTTTGGAGGGAAGGGGGTAGGTGAAAAATGGTATTCTGAAGATAGAAGATGGATCTATTTCAGAGTGGGATAAGAGTATAAATCTAGAGGAATGTAGTTTCCTAGCAAAGGTGATGCTTATAAAAGGGAGACAAATGGACTCTTTATGGACCCCAAATCTTTCTTTTAGCAACAGGAATGTGCTATATATTTAGAGGAATATACAACTTTCTGAGGAAAGTAGGATTCAACAGAGAAGCAAAGCAATTTATTTTGATCAATCATAATTTTTGGTGCAACATGTTTTGCATTTCTGTAGGATTTTGTACATGTCTTTATTCAAAATGTACTAGCCTGAATACTTTTGTGGAAACTGAAATGCAGTTTACTTTTTCAATAGAGCCTAAAATATCTTATATTTTGATATTCCCAGGGGATACTCCTGATGGGGGCAAAAAGTAAGCCAAATTCTAATGTCCTCAGGGATAACTCTGAGTTGGAACATGAGTCACAGCACATATGAGTAATCACTTTTCGCCCTTTCCAATTTAAACAATCTATGTAAATTCAGTGAGGTCCTCAGTCATGGGTCAAATCTGGAGGACTTAGCTAAGATATTTATATCTACTATAGAGAGACATAGTCAAAGACAGAGGAAAGGTATTATCTTTTAGGCCTGTTATTGTGACCAAAAACTTCCAAGTTTTATCCACTATAGTCTAATAAATATCACAGAATCTCATTGTTGGAATAATTCTCAGAAACCATCTAATCCACTTTATTTGTGAACAAAAATCTGATCATTCAGGCTGTGCTAGAAGACCTTCAGTGAATGTGTCTCTACCTCCTAAGAAAGACTATTTCACATTTGGATAGTTCTAAGTTGATTCATTTTATTAAATTCAATCTGACTTTTCAATCTATCAGGATCATGTCAGTTCTTGACTTTTTTATTCAATGAGCTAATTATGACTCCAAACCTTTTGTCTTTTGTAAATTTGATGAACATGACACTTAGGACTATATCTAAGTCACTGATAAAAAGGCTAAAGACAGAGAAAGGGAAAGCACAGGTCCTAAGGATATGAGTATTAGAAAATTCCTTCCAAGTTTATCTTAAACCATTGATTGTTATTTTTACTAACCTTTCTACTAAGTCTCCTTAGAGTTGTGAATTATAGAAATAGTTATGGACTTGAAGTTCAGGGCTTCCTCCAACAAGTTAGGGGAAATGAGGTATTCAATGTACAAACATGAATGGAATGGTTAATTTTTTCTCAACTAGAAATAGCATTGCTAAGCAAAAAAAAAAAAAAAAGACTGAATCCATTTCCACATCTCTTCCACTCCCTAAGGCTGTTAATTAAGCAGTTCACATTTTGTCTCTGCCTCATACAATTTAACCAAATGCTAAATGTGGTCTTTTCCTGGGAGCCTTCCTAGGAGAAGATCACCAAGAGCAAAATGATGCATAGTTGAGGCCACATTCCATCTAAAGAGCAGGAACTCATAGCTCTTTGATCCCACTATATTAATGAATTCCAAAATTTTCTCTCTCCATTCTCTGATTGTGATCACATCTTGTCATCTCAGAACCCATCTCAAATAGCTCAGATACCTGGAAACTGCTTCTCCTGTAAATTACTTCTCCTGCTACAAGGCATGATATTTTACTTTATCATCCTTTCAAACTTAGCATCCTATTGAGAGATAATTCAATAATGAGATAAAATTTATTATCTTTTCCCCAAAATCCTGCCCTTGTCCAAACTTCCCTTTCACTGTCAAGATTACCATCAACCTACCACTCTTTCCCTCAACCTCAAATTTTTTTAAAAAAATGTTAAAATTTCTGTTTACAAGTAATTGGAAAAATTAAAAAATCATTTTATAAAATGGTCAGAAAGGATAAAATTGTGAAGAGCTTTAAATGCCAAACAGAGGTCCTTATATTTAATCTTGAATGTAATATAGAAATATTAGAATTTAGCTGAGCTGTATTTATGTGAGGAAGAGGGTGGAGAAAATAAGGTCAGACATCAAATTTAGGACAATCATTTCAGCAGCTTAATAGAAGATAAATTAGCCTCCCTCTCCCTCCCCAAAAGAAGATCAATTAGGTGAGAATTAGGGCAAGTAAATGTACCCAGGCTGGAAGTAACCTCCTTTGATTGACTGTATAGATTTAAAACTGGTCAGACTGAGACATCACTCTCTCCTTCTTTAAATCACAGTTCATCCACAGTGTTGGATTGTTAACTAAACTGTGACAAACCAAGACTTTCTGTTTCCTGTTCTCCCCCCTTTTTTCTACCCCAGTTCCAAGTAATGGACCTAGGACATTTGTTTCTAATATGTTTCATTTATTCTTCTCAGTTTGGTGTGCCATTGATCATTCCTCCTGTACCAGAATTTTGAGCCATGGTGACCTTGGAACCAGGATTCCAGATGTTAAAGACAACCAGAGAAACCAAAGTCTCTGGACTCAAGCCCAGTGGGTATTTTTGGACTCCACTCTATGAAACCTGAGAATAAAACATGAACCTAATCTTCCTGTCAGACTATGGTGATGGTGGGTCAGGGATTATGGGGCTCATATATTGGGGGAGTAAGTTCATAGTTTTGTGATTCTACATTTGAAGGATGTATTTCCTGTAAAAGCTAATCTGATTGTTAATGGATTAAATGAAACTAAAGGACAAGGGATCTCCCCTACATTTAACCATTGGTAGGGTATGAACAATTGGCAAGGAGCCTTACTTTGACCTGGTACCTTAATGGTACCAGAGAACTCTTTTAAAAAGAGGAGTAAAATAAAGCATAATTGACCTTCAGGTGGTAAGAGTCAAGGTAGAGAGTGTTTCAGACTATTCCAGGAAAGAGATGATAAAGTCTCTACTAGGATACTGGCTATAGGAGCATATAGAGAATGATTTAAATGGCCTAATATTGTGGTAGAGGGAATGAAATCTGAAACAGTAGAAGATGAAAGGCATTCTCAATAGGGAAGGCTCTAAATAGAGAGGAGCACCTATGGAGACATAATGCAGAAGGCAAGATTTGGGCTGAACTTTGGTAGAGATGTTAAAGATTTCAGAAGAAGGATAATACTTCAGGATTAGGAGATAGCCAGGGCAAAGGTACACAGAGGGTACACTAAAAGGAAAGAGAAGGGAGGTGACTTAGGGAAATACATTGGTCAAAATGGTGGGAAAACAATTGTAGCAGGAGGTTTGAGGAAGGTCAAAAAAAGGTTTGGAATGCCATAGTGGTGAGTGAGATAGTCAATTAAGGAGGTATAAAAATTTTGCTTTGCTATTCAAGGTAAGATTATGTAACATAAATGTTCAGGGAACCCAATCAGTACAGCTCCATGACTTTCTCTAGATTTAATAAAAACAAATGAATACAAGTAAGAGAGGCATATAGTAGGAATGAATAGGGCTAACGTTTGCCAATAAGACAAAGGGACAGAAATGTGTAAGTGGAATTGGAGGCAATAATGATAGAGACTTAACATAGAGAGAAGAGATAAGAATAGATGGCAAGAATATGCAAAAGAACTATACAAGGAAGAATTTAACATCCCCAATAGCCATGATGGTATGGTTATTGATTAAGAGCCAGACATTCTGGAAAGTGAAGCCAGATGAATTTTTAGGAAGCATGACTAACAATAGAGCTAATGGAAGTGATAAAGTTCTAGCTGAACTATTTAAAATCATGAAGTATATTACTGTTAGAGTGCTGCTTTTAATATTCCAGTAAATTTGGAAAACTCAACAGGTTATAGAATTGGAAAAGTTCATTTTACATCCTATCATAAAGAAGGGCAATGCCAAGAAATTTTCAAATTACTGAACAATTGTGCTTATTTCATGTGCCAGTAAGGTTATATTTAAAATTCTTCAAGTTTATTGTTGCTGTTATTCAGTTGTTCAGGGTGTCTGACTCTCTGTGACCCCATGGAGTACAACATTCCAGACCTCTCTATCTTGCATGATCTCCCAAAATCTGTCCAAGTTCATGTTAATGATTTCCATTATGTTATCAATGCCATCTCATTCTCTGCCATTCCTTTTTCCTTTAGCCTTCAATCTTTCCCAACATTGGGGGTCTTTTCTAATTATGATAAAGCCAAAGTATTTTAAACTTCAGCTTCAGTATTTTAAACCAGTCAATTCAGCTTCAGTATTGACCTTCTAAAGAATAGCTTGAATTAATTTCTTTATGCATTGAATAATTCAATCTTCTTGCTGCCCAAGGGATCCTCAAAATTTTTCACAATTAGAAAATATCAATTCTGTAGAGCTCAGATTTCCCTGTAGTCCAATTCTTACAACAATGCATTGATACTGGAAAAACCATAGCTTTTATAATATAGATCTCTGTTCTTAATATTTGGTTTAGATTTGCCATTGCTTTCCTTCCAAGAAGGAAATGCCTTTTAATTTCATGGTTATAGTATTATCTACAGTGGTCTTTAATCCCAAGAACATAATTTTTTTTTAGGTTTTTGCAAGGCAATGGGGTTAAGTGGCTTACTCAAGGCCACACAGCTAGGTAATTATTAAGTGTCTGAGGCCAGATTTGAACTCAGGTACTCCTGACTCCAGGGCTGGTGCTCTATCCACTGTGGCACCTAGCCACCCCACCAAGAACATAAAATTTGCCACTGCTTTTATTTCTTTTCTCTCTCTATTTGCCAGAAAATGATGAAACCAGTTGAAAAGATCTGAGTTTTTTGATGTTAAGCTTCAATTCAGCTTTTACAGTTTCCTCTTTCACCATCATCAAGACGCTTCTTAAACCCTCTTCACTTTTGACTATCAGAGTGGTATCATCTGCCTATTTGAGACTGTTGATATTTCTCAACGTACTTAACGCTGACTTTCAATTCATCTAGCCTGCCATTTTGTATGATGGACTCAACATATAGATTAACTAAAGAAGGTGACAAAATACAAACTTGCACTCCTTTTCCAATCTTAAGCTAATCAGTTGCTCCACATTTGATTCTAACTGATTCTTCTTGGTGTGCCCCACTCCCACACAAGAATGATGACCTGGTACTCTCATCTCTTTGAGGACTTGCCACATTTTGTTGTGATCTACACAGCCAGTGGTTTTAGTGTCATCAATGGAGCAGAGATAGATGGAACTCCCTTGCTTCCTCCATAATGTATCAAATGTTGGCAACTTAGTTTTTAGTTCTTTTTCAAAAATGAGCCTGCTCTTCCAATATTTCTCAGTTCAAATATTGCTGAAGCCTAGATTGTAGAATCTTAAGAATACCTTGCTGCCATGTGAAATGAATGTAATTGTTCCATACTTTAAACATTCCTTTGCTTTGCTCTTCTTTATTACTGGTATGTATACTGATCTTTTCCACAACACTTTAACTATATCATCTTTTATGGTTTCAAATAGCTCAGCTGGAATTCCATTTCTTCCACTAGTCTTATTATTAAAAATTCTTCTTAAATTGCACTTCATTTTCCAGCATATTTAGACCAGCAATCACATGCTTGTGACTATTGGTGATCTTAAGATCTTTCTTCTGTAGTTCTTTTGTGTATTCTTGTCACCTCTTCTTAATCTCTTCTGCTTCTATCATTTTTCTATAATATTTTTTTTGTCTTCAGTAATATGTGAACCAAGAACTACCAGATCGATTTTTAAAAAGGCAGAGGAACTAGAGACCAAATTGTTCATATTTACTCCATTATGATAAGCAAGGGAGGCCCAGAAAAACATCTACTTCTGTTCACTGACTACACTAGAGTCTTTGACTGTGTGAAGCACTACTACATGTGGCAAATCCTCAAAGAAATGAGAGTAATAGATCACTTATCTCCTTGAGGAAACTGTGTGTAGATCATGAAGCAACTGTTAGAACAGAATGTGGAACTGATTGATTTAAGATTGGGAATGGAGTTACAAACCTGTATATTGGCACCATAATCTATATACAGAGTAAATTATACAAAATTCCAGGCTAGATGAATCAAAAGCCAGAATTAGATTTACATAGACAGAAGACTCCTATCTTATTATATAGCTAAGTGTAAAGAGTTTAAGAAACCTCTTGATGATGATGAAAAAAAGAAAGTATAAATGGTGTCTTGAAGACCCAGGGCAGGGTCAAAATGGTGGGGGTGAGGATAGCATGCCCCTGGAGCTTTTCTCTACACAAAGCTAAATGAAGACTATGCACAGACATTAAAGTTACAGATCCCACCAAAAATAGACAAGATCCAAAAAAGTTTTCAATGGTAGACATTGTGGAGGCTCTTCAGTGAAAGTCTGTCTCTTTGGGAGAAGAGGGGAAGTAAAGCCCAGCTATATGGAAGAAGAGGAAAGTCAGCAGGAGGCTATTAGCCATAGTGCAGTATAGGTCCCAATAGCTTAACAACAGCATAGGTCCTGGCAACTAAATAGCAAGCCAGCAGGGAAGGTTCCAACCTCAAACAAAATTTGAATCTTGGGAAAACTGGGGCAAAAGACAGTTACTGGGGTTGGAAACAAACCACTGCATAGCCAAAGCCTGGACATAAAGGAGGAAAGAAACCTCTGCAAAGGGAAGGCCTGGACTGCATAGGCAATATCTTGCTTAATGACAAGCCAGAAATAAAACCACAGTCCCAGAATAAAAGCTTGAGTCTATACTCCCTATACCCCAGGACTAGAAGTCAAACAATTAGGATTAGCAAAAAAGTTAAAAGAGAGCTCACTGTAGAAAGCCCATGCAGATAAAGATAACAATACCACCTTAGAAGAAGAAAACAGTAAAAGATTACAGGGGAAGTCTTAAAAGAGTCTATGAATTGTACTCAAGACCAAAAATTCATAGAAGAGTTTAAAAAAAAATTTAAAAATCAGAGAAGAGCGGAAGAAGAAAACAAAGAAATGAGAGTCATGCAGGAAAATTATGAAAAATAGATCAAAGAAATCAACTTCTTTAAAATTAAAAATAAACAACTGGAAAAGGAATACAACTCATCTAAAACTCAAATTGAAAAGGAATGCAACTTAGCAAAGAGTAAAATTAACCAAATGGAAAAGGAAATAAAAGCTAATTAGAATTGGAAAAATATTAATCAATGAAACTACCAAAGTACAAGATTATACAAGTACAATGTAATAAAAAGGCTGAAAAAAGTGAAAACACTGTTAAACTTTTTTTTAAATTTTATTTTCATATCACAATAGTCTTGATTTTGGGGGGTTGTTTTTAGGTTTTTGCAAGGCAAACGGGGTTAAGTGGCTTGCCCAAGGCCACAGAGCTAGGTAATTATTAAGTGTCTGAGACCAGATTTGAACCCAGGTACTCCTGACTCTAGGGCGGTGCTATATCCACTATGCCACCTAGCCATCCCTCATAATAGTATTGTAAAAATAAAAATAATTCCCCCACAGAGAGAGAAATCTCAAGGAAAAATGAAGTGATAGAAAAAGAAAAAAATGAACTTCAGCTTGTGTTCAGGATACCATCAGTCTCTGGGATGTATCACATTCTTGATCATAAGTCCATCAGAGAAGTTGCTTCAATATTTTTTTCCCACAGTAGCTACTTCTATTTCCCTCTGTTCTAGTCTTTCCCACTCGCATTTATTCTATTCTCTCTCTCTCTCTCTCTCTCTCTCTCTCTCTCTCTCTCTCTCTTCACTTTGTCCCTCCTCAAAAGTATGTTGGGGATAGTCAATGGTATAGCAGACAGAGCACCAACCCTGGGGCCAGGAGGACCTGAATCCAAATCTAGACCCAGACATCCAAGAACAACCCAGTTGTGCGACCCTAGGGCAAGTCACCCAACCCCTCCTCCTTGCAAAAAAGTGTTGTATCTGACTACTCTCTCCCACAATCTTTTCTTTCTGTCACCTACACCCCACCCCTCCTCTTCCCCTGTCCCCTTCTCCCATCCCTTTCCTCTCCTTTTTCTTCTAGGGTAAGATATACCCTACTGAGTGTATATGTTGTTTTCTCTCTGAGCCATTTCCAATGAGAATGAAGCCTCATTCCACCTCACCTTGCCCTCTTCCACTCCATTGCAAAAGCTTTTTCTTGACTTTTATGTGAAATATCTTAGCCTATTCTACCTCTCCATTCCCTTTCTCCCAGTACATTCCTTTTTTTGTCCCTTGACTCCATCATTATAATTATATTATCTTCATATTCATCTCTCTCCTGTGCCTTGCCAATATATAGTCCTTCTAGCTGCTCTAATAAATGAGAAGATTCAAATGAGTATCAGTATCATCTTCCCATGCAGAAATACAAGCAGTTCAAATCATTGAATTCCTCATAGTTTGCTTTTCCTGTCCACCTTCTCTATGCTTCACCTGAGTCCTGTACTTTCTGTTGAGCTCTGTTCAACAGGAAAGTTTGAAAATCTTCTACTTATTGAATGTCCATCTTTTCCCCTGAAAGATATTTAGTTTTGTAGGGGAGTTGATTCTCAGTTGTAATCCAAACTCTTTTGCCTTCCAAAATATCATATTCCAAGCTCTATGAACTCTTAATGTAGAAGTTGCTAAACGTTGTGTTATCTTGATGTAGTGCCATGAAATTTGAGTAGTTTCTTTCTGGATGCTTGTAATATTTTCTCTTTTGACTTGGAAGCTCTGGAATTTGGTAATAAGGTTCCCAGGAATTTTATTTGGGGGGGGGAGAATCTCTTTCAGGAGGTGGAATCCTTCAATTTTTATTTGACCCTCTGCTTCCAGGATATTAGGGCAATTTTCCTGGAGTATTTCTATAAAAATGAAGCCTGAACTCCTTTCCTGGTCATGATTTTCAAATAGTCCAACAATTTTTAAATTATCTCTCCTGAATCTGTTTTCCAGGACAGTTGTTTTTACAGTGAAATATTTCACCTTGTCTTCTAGTTTTTTATTTTTTGTTTTGTTTTTGGTTTCTTGATTTCTCACTAAGTCATCAGCTTCCTTCTCTCATTCTACTATTTGAAGTAGTTTGAAGGAGTTATTTTCTTCAGAGAGCTTTATTATCTCCTTTTCCATCTGGTGAATTCTGTTTTTAGGGGATTCTTCTTCTCATTGATCTGTTTTCTCCCATTTGACCTAAACTGGTTTTTAACATGTTATTTTCTCCAGTTTTTTTGTATCTCCTTCACCAAATTGATGAGTTGGTTTTTATGATTTTCCTGCATTATCCTCATTTCTCTTCCTAATTTTTCCTGAACCTCCCTTACTTGATTTTCAGAATCTTTTTTGAGCTCCTCCATAGCCTGAGACCAATTCTTATTTTTCTTGAGGCTTTGAATACAGAAGCTTTGACTTTCTCATCTTCTGAGTGTGCATTTTGATTTTCCATGGGACCAAAGTATCTATGATCAGATTTTTTTCTGATTACTGATTTCCCCAGTGATCTAGTTTTAACTCATTTCCCAAAGTTTTGAGTGTTTTGGGGACACTTCTCCGGAAATCTCAATTCCTTCAAGGTCTTATGAAAGGCTCTAATTGATTTCCCATCCTGGTGACTACAAGTACTCACCTATGCCCTGGAGCTGTGAGGAGGGTCCCTGCTCCACTATCACAGTAGGGGGGCCCAGATTGAAACCTGGTTCTGAGTATGGACAAAACAATAGAGTCCTGTCCCAGGGATAGCAGAGAGACCTCAACAGTCTCCCCTGACCCCCTTACATCCATGGGCTGAGCACCCTGGAAGCACTGGTGGCTCACACTTAGGTGGCTCTGTATGTTTCTGAGCTGGGGCTGTGCTGAGGCTTTATTCGTCTGGGTTACATGCTTATTCTGGTGTTGCAGAGTTTTCTTGCTGACCTTCCAAGTTGTTCTTGGTGATCCCTAACCTGAGAGTTCTGGAAGCAACTTGAGCTGCCACGAGCTGCCACAAACCCAGGTACCCCACAGGCTATTCCTGGAAGACTGGAGCTCATTATCTCTTGCATGCTGAGGCCTGGGTTACACTGCAGCTCCTTCCAATTACAGTAGAACAGACCCTTCCTGCAGATTTAACTGGAAAATTGTTTCATGTAGTCTTTCTGTGGGTTCCACCACTCTAGAATTTGGTTAAAGTCATAATTTTAAGGCATTTGCAGTGTTCTGGAGGAGAACATCTGGGAATTTCTGCCTCCATGCCACCTGCTTGGCTCCACCTCCCTAATGTACATTTTAGGAAAAACAAAGAACCTGGAAAAACAGATCCAGTAGAGATAATTTACAAATTTTAGATTACCAGAAAGCCTAGATCAAAAAAAGGGCCTGTAATATCTTTCAGGAAATTATCAGGGAAAATGGTCCAAATCTGCTAGAGCAAGAAGATAAAATAGCCATTGAAAGAATACACAGAAATCCTCCAGAAAGAGACCCCAGGATAAAAACTCCAAGAGATATCATAGTTTAATTCCAGAAATCACAAATAAAGGAAAAATATTGCAAGAAATAAAAACAAGCAATTTAAATACAAATGAAACAAAATAAGACTTATACAGGATTTATCCATTTCTGTCAGGGAAACAGATGGATGATCAATGAAATAAAGGATGTACAAATTTCAAAAAGAATGACAAAAAGACCAGAACTGAACAGAAAATTCAATCTCCAAATAAAAGATTCAAGAGATGCATAAAAAGGTAAACGAAAAGGGATATACAAAACAAAATAAATGTTAGCCAAGAACCTTAAATTGTATTCAGCCCTATAAGGGAAAATGTCACACTTGAGAAACTCTAGAGAATTGTATTTATCTTAGGATAGATAAAGTATTTAACTTAATTGAAGAGATTGGATTTAGGTAGTATGCATATGGATGATTCTTGTCTTTACATTGAAGAGGATCAAGATTACGTCACTGTTTTTTTATGAAAAATAACCCAGATGAAAAACTGGAGTATTTATGCTAAATTTATGTGTCTCAGCTTCCTTTAACCTACTTATATTCTGTCTTGCTCCTAGGGTTTAGCACTTTCACTAACAATGGTATTCCATGCTGGGCAGTCCAGAGCCAGTGTCTCCTATACCTTACAATCAATTGTAAAGTTCTTAACAGAGACCTTCAGAGTGTTCCAGTACTTAGAGTACTTAGAGAACCTATAGTTAATTAAATCAGAAGTGACTTCAGGGGCAGAGAGTGAGAACCAATCCATACTTCAGTTAACAAAGGTTTAAGTATCATGGAGGGTACTTAAAGGGGTTGGGGGATTAGAGTGTGGGAAAGCATGCTTTTGGTGGAGGAGGAGGAGGGGTTACATGTGATTCATGAAATGATTTGCCTTTGCCTGATGCTTTGACTCTTGAGGACTGGGTGTCCATAGAGGGTACTTGAAAAAGGGGCAAAGTATAAAGTGACTTTAATTTGATGTGATTCATGATCCTTGAGAAGTATATTTCTAATGAGATAGAAGAGGGGATGGTATTTAGTGGCTATGAGGCAATGCTGCTTATCAAGCAATGAAGCAATCTATTAATCAACCTTTGACCGATGGTACTTTGATTGATAGTACTTGATTGATAGTACTTCTCTTGACAACACCAGGGGAAGAGGCACAAAAAGCTATTATAGTAAAGGAAAAGAAGGGAGGTATGAACACTGAGTAATTCCTATTCAATAGATTTGACCCAGAGAGGGAATTCCCACTTGGTTTTAAAAACCTATCCTACTCTACAGGAAAGTACTGGGGGGGAGGGATATAAAAGGGAAGAAGGGACTGATAAAAGGTCAGGCAAAGGTTTAAGTGAAAATAAACTGAAAATTAAAATTTAAAATAAAAGTAAAAGGGGAAAGAGTAAAACTTTGGTGAGGAGGAATAAAAAGAAAGGAAAGAAAAATATAAATAGGGAAAGATAGCAGGGAGGGAAATATAGAATTAGTAATCTTAACTGTAAATATGAATGGGATGAACTCTTCGATAAAACAGAAGTGGATAGCAGAATGGATTAAAAACAAGAATCTTATAACATGTTGTTTAAGAAACACATTTGAAGCAGAGAGATACATGTGAGATAAAGGTAAAAGACTGGAGAAAATATATTATGCTTTAGCTAAAATAAAAAAATAATCACGGAGAGTAATCCTTATCTTAGATAAAGCAAAAGTAAAAATTGATCTCATTGAAAGGGATAAAGAAGGAAACAGTATCTTCTTTAAAATCACCATAGTCAATGAAGCTATATCATTATTAAACATGTTTACACCCAGTGGTATGATGTCCATATTCCTAGAGGAAAAAGTGAGTGAATTATAAGGAGGCATAAACAGCAAAACTTTAATAGTGGGAGACCACAACCTCCCTCTCAAAACTAGATAAATTTAACCACAAAATAAATAAGAATGAAGTTAAAAAGGTGAATAAAATCTTAGAAAACTTAGATATGAGAGACTTGGAGAAAACTTAAAGAGGATAGAAAACTGTACCTTTGTCTCTGCAGTACATGATAGGTATACTAAAATTGACCATATACTAGGGCATGAAACCTTACAGTAATTTGCAGAAAAACAGAAACAATAAATGCATAATTTTTAGATCATAATACAATTAAAAATTACATGTAATAAAGGGTCTTGGAAAGATAAAGCAAAAATTAATTGGAAACTAAATAATTTTAAAGAATAAGTGGATCAAACAACAAATCATAGAAATAATAAATTCATCCAAGAAAATGATAATGA
This sequence comes from Macrotis lagotis, assembly GCF_037893015.1. Classification (NCBI taxonomy): domain Eukaryota; kingdom Metazoa; phylum Chordata; class Mammalia; order Peramelemorphia; family Peramelidae; genus Macrotis; species Macrotis lagotis. The sequence goes on from NC_133666.1 coordinate 154,197,078, forward strand.
GACATCATACCAAAATTTAAGGGATGCTACCAAGGCAATTTTTAGGAGAAATTTTATATCTCTAAAAGTTTATATGAATAAAATAGAGAAAGAAGAGATCAATGAATCTGGTATGCAACTAAAAAAGCTAGAAAAAAAAGAACAAATTAAAGATCTCCAATTAAATACCAAGTTAGAAATATAGAAAATCAAGGGAGAAATTAATAAAACTAAAAGCATGAAAACCATTGATCTAATAAATTACACTGAGTTAGTTTTATAAAATAGATAAATCTTTGGTTAATCTGATTTTAAAAAAAAATAAAGAAGATAACCAAATTACCAGTTATCAAAACTGAAAAGGATGAACTAACCCCCAATGAGGAGGAAATTAAAGAGATAATTTGAAGCTACTTTTCCAGACTATATGTCAGTAAATTTGATAACCAGAGTGAAATGGATAAATATTTACAAAAATACAAATTGCCCAGATTAACAGAAGAGGAAATAAAATATTTAAATGACCCCAATTCAGAAAAAGAAATTGAAGAAATCATCAATAAACGCCCTAAGAAATAACCTCTAGGTCCAGATGTATTTTCAAATGAATTCTACCAAACATTTAAGGAACAATTAATTTCCCAAATGAATGAAGAAAATTATAGACCCAATCTCCCTAATGAACATTGATGTAAAAATATTAAATAAAATTTTAGCAAACAGATTACTGCAATATATTACTATGATAATACCATGATCAGGTAGGAGTTGCATTAGGTAGGCAGGGATGATTGAATATCAGAACACTCAACATAATTGAATACAGTAGTAACAAAACCAACAGAAATCAAATGATTATCTCGATAGATGGTAAAAAAACTTTTGACAAAAATACAACATACAATCATATTGAAAACACTGGAAAGTATAGGAATAGAGTTTTCCTTAAAATAATAAGCAGTATCCATCTAAAACCATCAACAAATATATATAATAGGGACAAACTATGAGATTTCCAATAAGATCAGGGATAAAGCAAGGATGCCCATTATTACCATTATTATTCAATGTAGTATTAGAAATGTTAGATTTAGCAATAAGAGAAGAAAAAGAAATTGAAGGAATCAGAATTGGCAATGAAGAAGCAAAGCATTCACTCTTTGAAGATGATTGATGGTATATTTAGAGAACATGAGAAAATCATCTAAAAAACTACTTGAAACCACAAATTCAGCAATGTAGCAGGATATAAAATAAACCCACATAAAGTATCAGCATTTCTTTATATGAGCAACAAATCCCAAGACCATGAGATAGAAAGTGACATTTGTTTTTGCTCTCTTCAGCTCCATTCCTCTCAAGGACTCCCTGCTATGTCTAGTAGTCTGATCCTACTCAAGCATTAAAATCATTCAGAATTAAATCCTTGTCCTCTCTTGGCACACTGATCCAGGTTTTGATAAAATTTTTCTTTGACCTCATAATATCATGAAGGGTACTTCACAGTGAATGCAAAGGCACTAATGATGATGGCATAGTTTTTTCCCTGCAAGTGGCAATTACATTCTCATAAATCTGTTGTAACACTCCTTTTGGTAAGTATACAAACTTGTTGACTAGATTAGTTTTGATTGCAAAACTTACTCCCCTTCATTGTGGTCACTTAAAAAAAAACATGTATCCAGCTCCCACTTCAGTAAGTTGGCCTTCCTTTGCCAGTTTTGTTTCCCTTAGAGTTGCTATTTGGATTTGAAACTTCCTGAGTTCTCTCACAAGAGTTGTTCATCTTTTATTTCTATTGCATCTTGTACTGTCTATAAGTGTATACACATTCCATGTACAAATGGTGAGTGGAATCATATTTGCAGAAGTTTATGTACATTTTTTGTATTTTGATCACAAAGTGTGATGCCCACCTGCCACAGTAATAAGACCAGGGTTGGGTAAGCAGACAATTTTAGGGCATCTTTTTTAGCCTCTTCCTCACAGCAGGTAAGCAATATGGTCTTTAAAAGACTACTTAGATACTCAGGAAGCTGCCAAATCCCACTCTGTTTCCAGTGAGAGGACAGCTCTATGAGCCACCTGTATACTGGGTTGTGTCTACAATTCTTAGTGTATGTGTACCTTATGATTTGTCAGTTGTCTGTTGTCACAGGATTTGAGATAGGTAAAAATTGGTAAAATGTTATAGGTGATATTTTTTGATTCACGTATAAATTGGATTTGAGTAAGACAGGGTTACATGGAGTCATCAGCCTCACTTTCTCCTCCAAAGTTGCCACAGTCCAGTGACAAGACAGAGTCAAGATGACTGGTGATGGCTCAAGATGCAGTGGATGGCATTTTTGATGTCTAACCAAACTCTAAGCATTCCCTCGTGCCTGCTTCAGCTGCCTTCATGGCCATTGGAACAAATTGCTCTCGACCATCTAATTGACCAGAAGTCTTCCTATGCATAAGGTAAACACTCCCCCCACATACATAATCCTTCCCTGCTGCCAACTCATTGACAGAATTGAGATCCCTCAATTTTCTTCAACTTGGTTTAGCCCATCTGCTGAAATAGTTTAGCAGGCTATAGCCAATGTGTATACTATAGAGTCATAGATGAGAGGAGAATGAGGTGGACCAAGTGCTCAACAAAAATAGAAAGCAGACCTGAAAAGGGTTTGGTAGACCTCAGACCTGAGGTACTACTCTTCCATGAACACATCCATCAACATGATATAGAGAAAATATAAGGAAACACCAGTATGCTAAGCACTGAGGAATGAGTCCAGGCAGAATATCTGTGGTAATAGAAACATGTTGAGGAAGACAGGTGATTAGACTGTTCAAAGTTTTCCTTCCTGGTTGTAAAAGGTAGTGAGACTCCAGTAGGCTCACCTCATAATAATAATAATAATAATAATAATAATAATAATAATAATAATAATAATAATAATTTTCCTTCATATTCAAAGAGCACCACATTGACCAAATTAATGGAGGCATGGCTTGCACATTTTTTTTTCATTATAATGAGGAGTACATCATACAAAGACATTCTTCTAATTTACCTTTTCAGACCCATTTTACCCCATGGCCTACTCTGTCTGAATGCAGTGTGAGTCATTGGTCTTTGAGTATGATTTCACCTCTCACATCATCAAGGTACCTTGGCACTCCAGCAATGAGACATAAAATCTCAGTATGTGATATGTGGTGACAGAACCTGTCTCTTTATGAACAAGTCCTAGGAATGAGTTCCTCACACATCAGGGAGGCACCATAGCATTACAGAAATACTGGGCTATGACAATATCTCCATCTAAACCTTGGAGGAAGAGGTAAAGGTGGAGGTAATCTCAGGAGGTGTCCAGTTAGCTAAAAAGTAGAAGCATAATGTAGGATGTAAGAGGAAGGTGTTAAACTTTCTGGAGAGCAATTTGGAATTATGTCCCAAGGGCAATACAAATGTTCATACTCTTTGATCCAGCAATAACACTACTGGGTCTGTATCCTAAAGAGATCATGAAAAGGGGTAAAAACCCCACATTTAAAAAATATTCATGGCAGATCAGTTTGTAGAGGCAAAGAACTGGAAATTTGATGGGATGCTCATCAACTGGGGAATGATTCAACAAATTGTGATATATGTATGTGATGGAACACTATTCTATTAGAAATCATGAGGGATGGGATTTCAGAAAAGCTTGGAAAGACTTGCATGAATTGATGCTGGGTGAGATTAGCAGAACCAGAAGAACATTGTACACCTGAACAATATGGGGATCAACCCTAATGGACATACTCACTCCATCAGTTTAATAATCAGGAACAATTTTAGGGGATCTGTGATGGAGATTACCATTTGTATCCAGTGAAGGAACTGTGGGGTTTAAACAAAAATCAGAGATTATTATCTTCAATTTTTAAAAGTTGTCTTTTGTATTACATAATTTTACTGTCTCAAATTCTTGGTTTCTTCCTTTTGGATCTGTTTCTTCTCTCAACACATTCAATTTGGACCTAAGCATATCATGGAAACAAAGGCAAACACTTTATCTGAATGTCTTCTGTTGGAGGGAGGCGGGGAGGGAAGGAAGGAAGGAAGAAAAAATTGTAAAATTCAAAACCTTGCAAAAAATGATTGGTAGAAACTACCATTGTATGTAATTGGAAAATAAATAAAATATTTATATAATCTTTTAAACAGGAGGAAGATGTACAAGTAGGTCAGTTTTGGGAAGGGCTACTCATTAGAAATTGCTTCTCTCTCTCTCTCTCTCTCTCTCTCTCTCTCTCTCTCTCTCTCTGTCTATCTCTCTCTTTTTGCAAGGCAATGAGGTTAAGTGACTTGCCCAAGGTCACACAGCTAGGCAATTATTAAGTGTCTGAGTTCGGATTTGAACTCAGGTACTCCTGACTCCAGGGCTAGTGCTCTATCCACTGCACCACCTAGCCACCCCTGCTTTTCTCTTTTTTTCTGGTTAGTCAGTCAGTCAATAATCATTAGATGTTCGGGCACTGGAGATATTAAAGGAAGGCAAAGACAGTCTCTGACATTGAAGTGCTCACAATGTAATCAGGGAGACAACTTGCAGCTCTGAGTGAAAGAAGAGGAAAAACACTGTATTGAATGACTGATGAACCATTAAGAGCATGGAGCTAATACTGTATCCTTCTCCAAAAAGGAGGTTTCAGTCTCTGCTTCTGGCAGAAAAGGAATTTGAGAAAACTGGGTTTATTTTGAAAGCTGAGTCAAGAAGAAAGTAGATTATTTTTCTATTTCACAAAATCTATGCAGCAGGGAAGTCTATTAGTTACATGGTTGCTTTCATTGGAAATTGGAGTATTCTTTCCTCAAGGTTCAATAATTGACTTTCTGTCTAACACAAAATACATAGCATGCAAAGGGCAGACCTGTTTGAAAGTCACGTAAAAAATAACTTCCCTACAAAGAGCTAGAAGAGACCAAAATGAAATTACTTCTTAGCTTCCCATGTATAAAATTATGGTCATGATAATATATATGAGCCAAAGAATTTGTTGAGACAATGTCTTGAGATGGTTCTTCAAAATACCATAATCACAATGCTGTCATCAAGAAACACTCAGCATGTCCTCTAAAAGACACTGGGTGTGGCTTGAAAAAAAATGCTACTGCCCAGAAAATAATGGCATACAATGTTACAGTGGAAAAAAACACCGATTTTGGAGACAGAAATCCTGGGTTTCCTATTTCTCTGAGCCTCAATTCTGTTATCTATAAATTAATAAAAAGAGCTAATGTTTATTTAGCACTATTTAATTTTTGATTCCCACATCAGAATAAGTATTATAATACCATAAATAAAGCTTTCTGAAAAAGGAGGAAACTTAGTAAGAAGATTAAATCATTTGCTAACAAACAGAAGATGTCCAAGGTGAAACTTGATTATTCCAGATCCCTCTCTGCTCATTCTACCACTTAAATTCTCAATGAAGAATCAGTCATACATCAAGACCTCTTTTACATCAAGATTTATATCCTGTGAGCTGCCCAAGTGTGATTATTTTGCCTTTTAAAAGTAGGTTTGACAGGCAGAAACACATCATGGAGGGATTTTTCTTTTTTAATTTTTTTCCTCCAGCTACATGCAAAAACAAGTTTCAAAATTTATTTCCAAAAGTTTCAAGTTCTCTTCCTTCCTCCAAGCCCACTCTTCCTCATTGAGATAGCACATTACTTGATGTGGGTTGAAAATGTGTAGCCATAAAAACATTACCATAATAGTTATGTTGTAAAAGCAAACAACCCCACCCCAAGAAAAATAAAGTGAAAGAAAAAATAGTATGCTTCAGTCTGTATTCAGACATCATCAGCTTTGTCTTTGGGATGGATAACATTTTCACATGTCTTTCAGAGTTCTTTTCGGTCATAGCATTGCTGAGAAAAATAGGTCATAACTGCTCATTCTGCAATATTGCTGTAACTTTGTGCAAAGTACATTTCCCATTGCATCTATAAGTTGTTTTTTTTACTTAGAGTATCCTGTTCATCATTTCCCATAACAGAAGAGTATTTCATCTCAATTACATACCACAACTTGTTCAGTAATTCCCAAACCCCTGGGCATCCCTGCAATCACCAGCTCCATTCCACTTGAAAAGATCTGCTATAAATATTCTTATATGTGTAGATTCTTTTCTTCCTGTATTTCATCTCTTCTACAATATAGACCTAACAATGACACTGTTAGACCAAAGGGTTGGCATGGTTTTATAACTCTTTGGGTAAAGTTTCAAATGCTCTACAGAATTGTTCACTCATTTCACAACTCCTCCAACAATGCTTCAATGTCTCAATTTCCCTACATCCATTTCAACATCTGTCATTTTCTCCTTCTGTCCTATGAACGAATCCAATAGGTATACCTCTCAGAATTGTACCAACCCTCATTTCTCCTATGAGTAGTGAGTTGGAACATTTTTAAAAAATATTTAAATTATATTGATAACCTCTTCTGAAAACTGTTCGTATCACTTAATCATTTATCAATTGGGAAATGGTTCCTATTTTTATAAATTTGACTCAGTTCTCTCTGTTTGAGAAATGAGGTCTTTATCAAAGAAACTTGTTTCAATATTTTTTTTCCTACAGTTGCTATTGCTAGCTGTATTTCCCTCCATCCTGTTCCCCCATCCCCATTTATTCTATTCTTTCTCTCCTTTCTCTCCTTTCCCTCCTCAAAAGTGTGTTGCATCTGACTACTCTCTCCCAAGATCTTCCCTTTCTTCTATCACCTACACTCCCCCCCCTCCCTTACTCCTATCCCTTTCCTCTCCTATTTTCCTCTAGGGTAAGAGAGATTTCTATATCCAATTTAGTGTGTATGTGATTCTCCCTCTTAGCCACTTCCAATGAGAGTAAAGTTCACTCATTCCCCCCACCTTCCCCCTCTTCCACCCCACTGATAAAGTGTTTTCTTGTCTCTATCATGTGCAATAACTTATCCCATTCTACCTTTCCTTTCTCTTTCTCCCAGTATATTCCTTCCCCCCCACACATTAACCCCATCTTTTTAAAAAGATACCTTCAAATTCAACTCCCTTCTGTGCCTTGCTTATATATGCTTCTTCTAACTGGCCTAATAAATGAGAAGGTTCATATGAATTATAAGTATCATCTTCTTATGCAGGAATATAATCAGTTTAACATCAAGTCCCTCATAATTTTTGATTCCCAGTCTACCCTCTCTGTGCTTCACCTGAGATTTTACTTGAAGATCAATTTTTTTTTGTTTAGCTCTGGTCATTTCATCAAGAAAGTTGGAAAGTTCCCTATTTCACTGAATAATCCAACTTTTTTCCCCTGAAAGAGTATGTTCAGTTTTGCTGGGTGGTTGATTCTTGGTTATAATCCAAGCTCTTTTGCCCTCTAGAATTTCATATTCCAAGTCCTATGATTCCTTAATGTAGAAACTGCTAAATCTTGTGTTAACTGTAGCTCCATAGTATTTGAATTGTTTCTTTTTGGCGGTTTTCAATATTTTCTCCTTAACTGAGTAGTTCTGAAATTTGGCTATAATATCCCTGGCAATTTTCATTTTGGGATCTCTTTCAGGAGGTTATAGGTGAATTCAATTTCTATTTTACTCTCTGCTTCTAGGATATAAGGCAATTTTCCACAATGATTTCTTGAAAAAATGATATCTAGGCTTTTTTTTAGGGTCATGACTTTGAGGTGGCTCAATAATTTTTAAATTATCTCTTCTAGATCTGTTTTCCAGATCAGTTGTTTTTCCAATCAAGTATTTCATATTTTCTTCTAGTTTTTCATTCTTTTGATTTTGTTTTATTTTTTCTTGATTTCTCACAAAGTCATCAGCTTCCCTTAGCCCCATTCTACATTTTAAGGAATTATTTTCATCAGAGTACTTTTGTATCTCCTTTTCAATTTGATCAATTCTGCTTTTTAAGGCATTCTTTTCCCCATTAGTCTTTTGCCCTGCTTTTTCCATTTGATCCAAACTAGTTTTTAAGATATTATTTTCTTCAGTATTTTTTTTTTGTATCTCCTTCACCAAGCTGCTGATTTGGTTTTCATGATTTTCCTGCATCACTCTCATTTCTCTTCCCAATTTTTCCTCTACCTCCCTTGATTTTCAAAATCTTTTTTGAACACTTCTATATGGAGACCTTGGATGCAGAAGCTTTGACTTGATATTCTGAATGTGTATTTTGACCATAAGACCAAAGTAATTGTCTACGGTTGAATTTTTTTCTTCTGTTTTTTTTTTTAGGTTTTTGCAAGGCAAATGGGGTTAAGTGGCTTGCCCAAGGCCACACAGCTAGGTAATTATTAAGTGTCTAAGACTGAATTTGAACTCAGGTACTCCTGACTCCAGGGCTGGTGCTCTATCCACTGTGCCACCTAGCTGCCCTTTTCTTCTGCTTTATACTCATTTGCTCATCCACAACCTGATTTTAACTCTTTGTTAAGGTGGACCTCTACTGAAGGGTGGAGGACACATTGTTCCAAGCTTTTGAGGGTTTTTGTAGCTGTTTTCAGAGATACCCACCCTCCCCCCGGGGATGTGCAAGTTCTCAATTCCTCCAAGGTCTTCTGAAAGGCTGTAACTGCTCTCCTGACCTGGTTGTTGGATTATCACAAGCACTCCTTTCAGCCCTTACCTTAAGATGAATTTCTGTTCCACTGTAGACAATAAGCTCTGTTGTGCTGCTCCTTCAGGCTAGCAAAACAAGAGAGTCCTATCTTAGGGACAGTAAAGAGATTCATGAGGTCACCCCGACCCCTTACCATATGTGGGTCAAGCAGTCCCTGCCAAGTAACTTCTCAGGCCTACTCCTGGTCCCCTGGGACTGAGTCTACACTGAGGCCAGTGGATAGACAGATGGACAGATGGGCTTGCCCAGAGAAGCATTGGTTAGTAGCAAAACAGAATTCTTAAGGAAAGTCAGGATATAAATAGAATAGAAGAAAGAGAAGAAAATGGGATGGAAGGAAATATATGGGAATAGGATGTTTACCTGTAAAACAGAGGCAGATAGCAGAAATCAAAATCTAACAATGTTATTTATATAAGAGACACATTGGATACAAAAAGACACAGAGTTTAAATGACTGGAGCAGAATGACATTATGCCAAAGGTACCATAGACAATGAAGTAAAGTATAAAAAATTTACAGCAAATTTCTTGGATAAAGATCTCATTTCTCAAATATTTTTAGAGAACTGAAATTTATAAAAATAAGCCATTCTCTGACTGATAGTCAAAGGAAATAGGCAGTTTTCTGATGAAATAATCAAAGCTATCATGTGAATAATGCTCTAAAATCTAAATCACTATTGGTTAGAAAAAAGCAAACCAAAGAACTCTGAGGTATCACTTATTAGAAATTACAAGTACTGGAAGGGAAAAGGGAAAAATAGGTTCACCAATGAATTGTTGGCAGGGTAGTAAACTGGTTCAAACATTCTGGAGAGCAATTTGAAACCATGTCCAAAGGGCAACCAAAGGCATTCCCCTTGAGTTAACAATATCACTTCTAGATCTATATTCCAAAGAGATCTAAAGAAAAGGAAAAGGACTTATAGGTTCATAAATATTTATAACAGCTCTTTTTTAAGGTGGCAAGGACTTAGAAATTGAGAGAATGTTAATCAATTAGATTTTGGTTGAACAAGTTGTAGCATATGATTGTGATGCAATAGTATGCTTTGGGAAAGGAGAAGGGAGGTGGTGGTTTCAGAAAAACATGGCAAAGACCTATATGTACTGATGCAAAATGAAGTAAAAAGAACCAGAATGTCACTGTGCACACTAATTACACTATTGTAATGATGACCAACTGTAAACGACTTGCCTTCTCTGATCAATATAAATGATTCAAGAAAATTCCAAAATACTCATGATGAAAAATGCTAACTACTTCCAGAGAGATGAACTCTGAGTGCAAGTTGAAATATAATTTTCTCACTTTTTTGTTTCTTTTGCTGAGATGGCTAATATGGAAATATATTTTGTGTGATTTCATATATACAATTGATATCATATTTTGCCTTCTCTGTTGGAGTGGAGATGTGGGAGGTAGAGAATTAAAAACTCAGAATTTAAAAAGAAAAATGTTCTTAAAATATTCTTAAAATAAATCACAAACATTTTAAAATAAACCAATCAGAAAAATAGGAAAAAATGTTTCCTTTAGGGCAAGCTATACAACTATGTGATTATGAATGTTTGGGATAAGTTTTCATTTGATTCAGGCTCTTATTCTTTGGCCAAAAGATTTGAAAACACTTTGAGAAAAGGTTTTTTGAGTATATTCTCTAAATAAGGATGTTATGACAGTATTAAAAGTGTCCTTTTCTTTGTGAAGAGACAAAGTGATCCTCTAGTCAAGTGGAAGACTTATTCTACTAGACTCCAGAAAGCAGTACTATAGACAGGTTATGGTTCAGTATATGGCTTTGGAGTCAGAGGACCTTTGTTTAAATTCTGAATTCTGTTACTGTGGGACCTTGAGCAAGTCATTTATCACAGGGGCTAGTGGAATGAGACCATAGAAATGAAGTGATTTCTATGGTCTCATTCCACTTTTCTCTAAAATCGATGTTTTACTCCACAACTATCAAAATTCTCAAGATGGACTCTTCAATATTGCTTCATGAGCAACAGCTAAAAACAATGTTATCAGTGATATTAGAAAATAAATTTAGACTCCCAGTTCTAAAATAATAAAATTTTAAAAAAGAAAAGACTAGGAAATTCTTCATGACCCCACTTGAGATTTTATTGGCAAAGATCCTGGAATGGTTTGTGCTTTCCTTCTTTAGCTCATTTTACAGATGAACAAACTAAGGCAAACAGTATTAAGTGAAGTTCCTAGTATTGCACAGCTAGCAAGTATCTGAGTTCAGACAAGTTCAGGTCTTTCTGATTCCAGGCCCAGTCTTATATCCACTACATCATCTACAATTTCATCAGTAATATTATAGAAAAATTCTTAGGATTAGATTGACTATGGAGACTTCTCCCAATTCTAAAAATTGATTCTATGACTTCACTTTTCATTTTAAAAAGAAAATTTCTATAGTGCCTTATAATTTATAAAGCACTTTCTTTTTATTTCTTAAAATAAGTTTTATTGTTGCTTTTGTTTTTAAGATAATGATAATTTCTCATACATATATATGTAAATATATATCCATCTTGCAGCAACACAATGTAACTGAATCCTTCTTTGTCACAAAAAGAACAGTTAAGCAGAAAGGATTCGTAAATTATTATGCCTAATAAACTACGTTTCTCCTATAACCCTGCGCTATTTTACTGAGAGAAGAGGATCAGTTCATATTTTAGTCTATCAATAACATTTTGCTTTTATATTAGCCCACACAGGGTGAGCTTTTTGACTAAAATAATTTCCACCTGTACCCATTGCCGAGCTTCTTATTATATGAAAAAGATAAGCTCCACATGGTGCAAGTGACTTGCTTTCATGAATAATTATGACTCTTCTTCCATGAATCAGGACAACTGAAGGTGGCCATGGATATGAGGCAATCAGGGTTAAGTGACTTGTTCAAGGTCATACAACTAGTAAGAGTCAAGTGTCCAAGGCCAGATTCAAATTCCTTTCCTCTTGACTCCAAGGCCAGTCTCTCTCCACTGTGTCACCTAGCTGCCATCGACTTACAAGTAGAATTTGTGGAGTGAGGTGAGAAAACTGAGTTGAGACCCCTGAGACCCAAAAGAAGTTTTGTCTGATTTTTAAGGTACCATTTGAGTAAGAAGAGACACTGACCTTCTTCCCTAACTCTGGGTTTTGTGACCAGTGGCTAGAAAATACTGGGTGACACAAAGATAGATAAGGAGGTTGAAGTTATTGACATAATGAACTTGGAAGAGGAAACTTTCAGGAGAGGCCTGCCAGCAATACTGTGACCGTAACGCTTCTTCTTCTGGTGTGAGGCTCTCTGAAACTCTCAGAGGCCACAGACTGGTTCACCAAAAAAGCAAAGTGAGGTGCAATGGGGTGCTTGGTGAGCAATGGGGTGTGTAGGACTGACTATTGTATCACTTGGAGTGCTTCCTATCCATAATATTCACTAATAAGAAATCAAAGTGATACAGCTGACCAGGCTAACTTAGGAGGCTAAATCCTAGGATTTTTTTCTTGCTTCTGTTTTTTTTTTTTTTTTAAATTTCAATCCAGTATAGCATATTATGAAAAGCACTGTTTGGCAGTTAAAAGACTAGGAAATAGCATAGCATTGCAAATTGAGTCCAATATCTGCCTTGAATCAGAGAGCCTAGAGTTCAAATCCTGCCTTATACAATTACTAGACACAACTTCTTTGATACAGTTTATTCACCTAAGAAATGAAAATAATAGGGGTGGCTAGGTGGCTCACCGGCCCTGGAGTCAGGAGTACCTGGGTTCAAATCCTGTCTCAGACACTTAATAATTACCTAGCTGTGTGGCCTTGGGCAAGCCACTTAACCCCATTTGCCTTGCAAAAGCCTAAAAAAAAATGAAAATAATTGCACCTACTTCTCACAGTAGGATCAATGGAGAGTATTTAAATGCAAACTGTTATTATTGGCCATGGGATCTTAAGAAAATCATTTATACCTTCTAAGCCTTACTTTTCTCATGTGTAAAAGGCATGGGGTGAGTAATATTGGTTTTTCTAGATTGCTGTAAGGATTCTTCCATTTTTCTGTAGTCCTCACCATTCTGCTATAAATTAACTGGTCCTATCATAAGTTGCTGGTGGAGGTCCTTTGGGTTAAAAAAAATAGATGTAAAGGACCTGAAAATGATAATGATACCTGACAATCTTCACAAATATAATGATTAGCTTTGCTGCTGCCCTCCACCTCCCCTATCCCTCAAAGCCCCACCACTGTGATCCTGAAGTCTCAGTCCTGAAGGTAAAACAGCATTATAAAGGGAAAATATAAAGTTCTTCAGGTCCATAATTAATTAAATTAAGAATCAGGTCAACTTTCTGACTGGTCTTGCTCTGGCCTTGTACCTGTAATCAAAGTTTTAGCTTATTTCTTGTAAATAAATCACCTTGCACTCTGGTTCCAGTAAATAGGTCTCTGTCATGGTCACGTAGTTCCTTTTGGAAAGGAGACAGTGCCTTGCTCCTCCAGTATTCCCAGTATATGGAGTCCTTGTGGCTGAGTCTCTGTTTTCTACAGTCAGATTTTTTTATGTTAATCAGTTACCAATGAAGGTTTTAATCTATAAAACAGTAATAATAAAGGAGTTAAGTTCTGTCTGGCTGTTAGGAAATAAATCTACCTATTGTCCACAACTACTCTGATATTAATCTCCTTCTTTCTTAGATTTTGGGGTATTGTCAGATGTTAAGACTTTACAGTTGGTGGCCTGAGAATGGCAGCAGGACTTAGATTTCTGCACCAAAAAAAAAGCAGCTAAACCATATAGCAGCCCTAAGCCCCTGAAATTTTCAGAATGACTGATTCTCCTGAGGCTGTTCCAAATTTTGAAGAGATGTTTGCCAATTGATTCACACAAGATGATAAAGAGTATCAAGAATATTTGAAACGGCCTGCAGATTCCCCTCCAATTGTTGAAGAGTGGGACAGCAGATCTAGTGGTAATCAAAGAAACAGAGGTAATCGGTTGTAGGATAACAGACACTTTTGAGGAAGGGATGGCAGGGAGGGTTGGCCAAGTGACAACAGATCTAATCAATGGCATGGAAGACCGTGGGGTAATAACTATCAGCAGCACAGACAAGAACCTTACTACCATCATCAGTATGGACAATATGGTAATAATCAGTGTCCTCCTTATGGCTACTATTAAAGTTGGCAATCATAAAGCAAAGCAAATACATTCTTTTCTGTCATGTCAAAATCTTGCCTATTCCCTTTGTTTAGTTATGATTTTCTGTATACGATTTTATATAGATAATATTAAGCAACTTGAGGCTGTGATGTACAAATAAACTAGAAAGAAGTGATGGTTACTGGAAATGATAAATCCTGTAGAGAAGTTATGGACAATGTTGTTTAACTTCTACCTCAAATTCATCTTTATTTCATATTTTATTAGTACATTGAATTTCATTTTTTTCTACATGAGGCTGCCAGTAATCATAAGTTTGTAAAGTTTCTTTCAAATTCACTGGAATATCTGTGAACATAGATGTGATTATTTATGGAATTTTTCAGACTTTAATGAAGTAATTCATCAAAAGACATATTTGGCTTGCAAAATATTATTTAACAGCAGTTGAAACACATAATTGATTTACCTTTCATTTGACTTTGATGGTTTCGAAATAATAACTGTACCATGTGAAAGCCTATTTTAAAGGTCTGCGTTCTATACTAGTAATAAAAGGAAGACAAGAATAAAGATGTACAAAAAGCAAAAAAAAAAAAACAGACTTTACCTAGTACCTCTCCCATATTTGTGAATCTGTCTAGTGTCAGGGTATTTTGAGGCATCCTTGTTCAGACCCATTCCATGGTCATCTGATTTGAAGTCTTAACAAGAAAATGACATACTTTCAATAAGTTTTCACTTTAAAATAGATTTTGTTGATATATATCTATATCTATATCTATATCTATATCTATATCTATATCTATATCTATATCTATATCTATATCTATATCTATATCTATATCTATATCTACATCTATATCTATATCTATATCTATATCTATATCTATATCTATATCTATATCTATATCTATATATCTATATCTATATCTATCTATCTATCTATCTATCTATCTATCTATCTATCTATATATATATATATATATATATATATTACATTGCCATATCCATAATGGGCTCTTCAGGCTACAGAATTAGCCTGAGATTTAGGTGCAGACTTGCAGACTTGTTCCAAATTGATCACCATGACTATCAAGAAAGAGGTTTGTATATACCATATTGTTGCCAATTTGTCACCAGAAACTCATATACTAGCACTTTGCCTGTCATTAATGGGACTGCCATGGTGCTTTCTAATATGGATGGGATCTACATACATAGTCCATGGACTTCCATAGGTTTCAGGTCATCATCAGAAGTCCTGTTTCCTATTAAAACAGGCCATGGGGTGAAAAATGGTTCTGGAAAAGGCAATGAGAAACATGACTTTGCATCATATATCCTTCAGTATAATCAACATGATGTGCATGTCATGCCATCATTCATTTGATGTCATGGTCTTCTTCAATTACAATAAAATTCTGTCAAATAAATTGCTATAATCATTTACTACTGCTTCTTTTATATGTAATCTCTTCCACTGATTCACCACTCTATTTTAAAGCCAGTACTAGATAGTTTTGATGACTGCTGCTTTATAATATAGTTTTAGATCTGGTACGAGTAGGTCACTTTCCTTTGCATTTTTTTTCATTAATTCTCTTGATAGTCTTGACCTTTGGTTCTTCAAGTTGGAATTTGTTACTATTTTTTCTAGCCCTATAAAATAATTTTTAGTAGTTAGATTAGTATGACACTGAATGAGTAATTTATTTTAGGTAGAATTATCAATTTTATTATATTAGCTCTGCCTACCTGAGTAACTGATATTTTTTCCATTTATTTAGATCTGACTTTATTAGTGGGAAAAGTGTTTTGTAATTGTTTTCATAAAGTGGCTGGGTTTGTCTTGACAGGTACATTCCCAAGTATTTTATGTTGTCTCAGTTACTTTAAATAGAATTTCCCTTTTGTCAAAAGTTATAATTTTATATTGATTGGAATGATATATATAATGAACTTAATAAAACAATTTATTTTCACAGCCAGCTTCTGGGCATGGGAGAGCAGAGAAAACAAAGTAACAGAAGTCATCCATCAATCATGACAAATCCTGTCCTATTTGTGCTTATCTGTGTTAAGTGAAATGTATCAATAGAACTTTTACGATATTATAACACCAAAATTATACAATCATCCCAGCTATTTCCACTTGGATGTTCACAAGTGATGTAATTATAGTATTGTCTTGCATGGTAGGCTTGTCCTGGGAAGATCACTCAAGTCCTAGGTCTGATCCACCTGACCACTTTTAATTATTATAAAATATATGACTTTACATTAGTAAGGTGTAGCTCCAAGAAATATCCAGTGATTTGCAAATTGGTTCCTTGCGAAGAGAGTAATTAAAAACTGCTATGTGATTTACTGGCACTCTGTGTCTGGTCTATTTTGTTTGGTTAAATAAAAACTTGGTTAACACTTTCTAACTTTTGCTGCTGGACTTGGTTGTTATTATATAGAAATAGTAATGATTTATGTAGGGTTATTTTATACCCTGCTACTTTGCTAAAGTTGTTAATTATTTCAAGTAGTTTTTTTTTAAAAAAACTGTTTAGTTTTTACATGCTTTGTTATTGTTCAAGGCTTGTTGGTAGAAAGGTAGAAAAATATCTCACTGAATAGGAAATTGACACCCTACCGATTGGTTCTTGTATTGTTTGAAACGCAGATTTCCTGTGAATTTTTTTTTTTTTTGTGAGTGACAAGGGATAGGATTTCTTCCTTTGCCTCTAGTAACCTGAAAGGTTGCAGTTCCATTCTTGCTTAACCATGTACTTGCCTAATTGATGGTGAGACTAAATCTTAAACAACTTGCTGTCTCTTATTCATTATGTTGCCTTCTGTCAGCCCAATAGTGGACTGTCTGTTAGACAGAGATAGTGTGAGTGGTGGACATTTCTGGTCATGGTAAAGGGTACCCCATGAATTTCAAAGTCCCTTGCTTCTCCAGTTGACATCTTCTTCAGGAGGGCTACTTCTTGAAGTTATACACCTTTTAGAAAGGAAGGCACACAATCTCCTGATCAGTAGAAAGATATTCTGTTCATTCCATGACATGTCTATAGATTCTTTTCTCTGAATTTCTTATTTTCATAATTTCTTATTGAACACTAATATTCCATTTCATTCATATATCAAAAGATTTTTCCCTCAGCCAACAATGAATCACTAAGCACCAACTTTTTTCTTTCTTTTTCAACACAAGTGCTGCAGTTAATTTGCTGTGTTGTTGTTCAGTCATTTTAGTCATGTCTGACTCTTTGTGATCCATTTAAGGTTCTCTTGATAGAGTGGTTTGTCATTTCCTTCTCCAATTCATTTTTCGTTTTTTTTTTTTTTTTGTTAGGGTTTTGCAAGGCAATAGGGTTAAGTGGTATGTGCAATGCCACGTAGGTAATTATTAAGTATCTGAGGCTGGATTTGAACTCTGGTACTCCTGACTCTAGGGCAGTGCTCTATTCACTGTGTCACCTAGCCACCCCTCCAATTCATTTTATGGATCAGGGCTATCCAACCAACCATACTTTTAAAAGTTTTTATTGAAACAAAAGACAATATATTTTGATTTGCCATTTTAATGAGAGCTCTGGTAGCTTGGTTTTATTTACTAAAGTATTTAGTAAATGTACAGGTGGGCTGCATAAAATCATCCTGCAGGCCACATTTTGTACAGCATTGTCATAGATGATGAAACTGAGGCCAATAGGGCTATGTGACTTGCCCAGGGTCACATTCTAGAAAGTGTCTGAAACTGGATTTGAATTCATGAAGATGAGACTTCTTGACTTTAGGTCCATCACTCTATCCACTGAATCACCCTTTCCTATAAATTGGACCTTTATTTCTATCTCGACTTCCATGATATATATATATGCTGAATGGTGAGATCATTAAGTCAAGGAGTATGGACAATATTATTGTTTTTCTCACATGGTTCTAAATTGGTATCAAAAATAGCTGGTCCTATTCATATTTCATAAATATTTTATCAGTGTGCCTACTATTGATTATTCCTATTTTTGAGTTAAATATGTAGCTGGAGAAGAAAATTCAAGTTATTTTAATATGCATTTCTCTTACTATTAGGAATTTGAAACATTTCCATATAGTCAGATTTGGGCTGTAATTCTGCTTTTGAAAATTCCATTGATATTATCCGATTTAACTATTGCAGAATGGTTATTGGTATTCTATTTTTTCATTTTATAATATTATATATTATATATGTCTCTTGTATATGATATTTAGTGCAAATATTTCCTACTTTAAAGTTTATATTATCAAAAAGACTTTTGTGATTTTCTTTGTCCTATGATTGATTTAGAATTCTTTTCTTAAAATAAATTTGAAATTATGATAATAATATAACAAAAATATCTTTGACCTAGAAATTCCATTTCTAGGTATATGCTTAGTACAGTATCTAGAAAATAGCACACACTTAGTAAAAATATTAACTGACTGATATGCCCCAAAGAAGCAAAAAAATAATTAAGGGGTTCCAATATATACCAAAATATTTAGTCACATTTTATACAGTATCAAAGGACTAGGAATATTTTAGATACATATCAATTGGTCAATGACTAAGTAAAATGTGGCACATAATCTTTAATAGACTTCTTGATTATTTCTATGACTAATTTTTTAATACAATAATTGTTTACTCTTGCTACACATTCTCCCTTTTAAATCTGTATCTTTTGCTTGTATTTCCATTCTATAATTCCTGTTTTGTCATGCTATTTAATAAAAATAATTGTTAAATGACTATTGTGCAGTAGGTACTGTGATAACAATGGGAATAAAAAGAATATATTACCTCTTCTCAATAAGCTAACATTCTAACTGGGTTCTTTTTATGTGTAAATACACACACATATATATATATATATATACACATATATGTAAATGTGTACATATCTATTTAATATAGGAAGGGCACTTGTATTAAAATACATTGAGAAAAGCTTCATGTAGAAAGTGGGATTTTTATTTGGGAATTGGAGGAAGCCAAGGAGTGCAAAAGGAGAGAGAGAGAGAGAGAGAGAGAGAGACAGAGAGAGAGAGAGAGAGAGAGAGAGACAGAGAGAGACAGAGACAGAGACAGAGAAAGAGAAGTCAGTTGCCTGGAGTTGGAAGATGTAGTGTCTTGTGTGAGGAAAGATGGAAGGAAGGAGGAAAGGAAAGATGTGCATTTATAAATTACCTACTACATATCAGGTATTGTTCTGGGTATGTTAAGAATATTGTTTCATTTGGTCTTCATAATAAGCCTGGGAGATAAGGGTTATTATTGTGCCTGTTTTACAGTTTTACAGATAAGGAAACTGAAGTTGACAATTAAATTAAATTCTTTGTCCAGGATCATGTGGCAGCTGGTCAACATCTGAGGCACAATTTAGCTTCACAATCTTCAGAATTTAGACTTCACAATTTAGACTTCAAGTCCAGTATTCAATCCACTGTGCCACAGTGACCACAAAGCACCACAGCAAAGAAGCCAGTATTACTGGAGAATCGAGTATGTAGATGTGGGCAAGGCATAAGAAGACTAGAATGGTTAGGAGGGAGACTAGGGTAGGAAGAGCTTTGAATGCAAACATTAGATTTGATATTAGATCTTGGAGGTTATAAGAAGTCACTCAGTTTTATCACATAGGGGGTGACATGATCATATCTATGCTTTAAGAAGATGAATTTGATAATTTAAAGGAGGATGAATTGGAATGTGGAAAAATTTGAGGCAGGGAGAACAACCACAAAACCTATTTTTGCTATGATTTACATAGGCAAATTTAGTATTTCTGTCATTACAATTTGTTTATGATTCCTGTATGCCCATGATTTTTTTTTTGGTAAAAGTACCACAGTATGATAAAAGTCATCAGAAATCAGTCAGATTTAATATTTCCCAATAATTTATTGAATTTGTTTTCTTTTTTTACCTCTCTCTTTCAAAAAAATCAAAATTTATATTTATCAATATCCTGCAGAGGAAAGAGAGATCTCCTATCATTATTTATTAGTATCAGTCTTTTTGCAATTTATCTAGCTTTCTTTTGAGAAGGGAGGAGCTATTCTCTTTTAAAGTTTTTGCCTTTTGTTTCCAGTACCTAGTTCACAGTAGGCACTTAATAGATGCTTGTTAAGTGATTAATATATTAATTAGTGAATAAATATTTAATATTATTATTTTTTATTGTCAATGATGCCTTCAAGGAAAATATAATTATGCTGTTTGCCTGTCTTGGTTTTATCATAAATATTTTTCTACCATAGCTAAGATCTTTAGTGTAAAACCTGCTTTTTAAAGTCAACTTAACCTCATCATTGCTCTGCATACATCATTACTCTGTATGCAGCAAATTGTCAGTTTTAAAAATCTATTCCTCCATTCTTTTTCTTTCTTTTTTGGTTATCTTAATCCATGAAAAATTAGGGCTATATGATTATAATTTTTTTCTCCCAGAAAATGCAGAGATGAATATATGTGTATGTAGATTTTTATGACAGTAAAAAAAATTCACAACCACTGTAAATTATCTTGCATGATACTAATCTGTTGTCTCCCCACTTTGTCCTAAACTTTCTTCCCTCCCTGCCAAATCACAAGATTCTAGAGTTCATTTTTATTACTGTTTTCTCTATTGTCTTGCCTTTCTCACTCCAACCTCGGACAAGAATGTAATACCTAATCCTTCCATTCCCCTCTCATAAACTCCTACTTTCTTCTCTTTTAGCATCATTAATTTTCTTTTTTTCTTTTTTTTAGGTTTTTGCAAGGCAAATGGGGTTAAGTGGCTTGCCTATCTCTACACAGCTAGGTAATTATTAACTGTCTGAGACTGGATTTGAACCCAGGTACTCCTGACTCCAGGGCCACTGTGCCACCTAGCCGCCCCAGCATCATTAATTTTCAGTGGTCCTTTCTAAAAGAATTCTTTCTTTTTTTTCTCTCCCCAAGAAATATTAATATCCTAAAAGAGGCAACTGGGGAAAATGTTTTAAAATTTTAAATCCATGATCTTATAATATAGTTATTTTCTACTATGCCTTGAAAGAGATTCCTAATTAGTAAAGTTAAAGAAGCTAATTAAAATGAATTCCATTAATTTAAAAAATCAATTTTTTAAAACTGTCTTTATAAAGTTAACACATAAATGTTACAAACTTCTATTGTAATATTGCTCTTTATACAATTCATTCCATTGACCCAGGAATCAATTAAACATAAGATCTTAGTGAATTTGCAACTAGTCCAACCATATATCTGTCATTTCACCCCAACTATGTTTCTTTAATCATCCCATTGTAAGGGGGAACACAGTCCCAGGATCACTTAAAATTAATCATCTGAATGACTTTACTAGGAGTCCATTTGTTACAGCCTTATAATAGATTAGAAGAGTGAACTTCACCTGACTGATTTTCTAAAAGTTGAATTTCTTGACAAGTTGGCAGAATTTCTAGTTGAATCCTGTAATGATAAGGTAATTACTTAGCTTGAGTGGTAGTTTATACCATTTTACTGTAATTAACATGATTAAGTTAAAAAAAAGAACCATGCAGATGAATCTTTTCTTCGTTTCTCAAAGAAATTTTAAAGGACTCACAGTCTTCTTGAAGTTAATCTGAAAGCTGGAGTAGGAAGATCATTGCCTGATCCCTATACAGCTGGTTCTTCTCCCTTACACTTCATTTGTTGCCCAATATCCTGCCTTCTGAGAATTATTTTTCCCATTTTTCCCATTAGCAAGATGGCATTCAAACTCTCTTTTATATGTCTTCAGCCTCCTGATAATAAATTTGTGTTCTAGAAGGAAACAAATAGTCAAATTGGGGTCCACAGGAATTTGTACATTTCAATTGCAGCTCATAGTTATTGCTAACAAAAAAGGATTATAATGTTTATGATGCAGCATCTGGCTTCATTTCTCAAACACTTTAATGATGTCATAGAGAGAGAGAGTAATATTCTCTTTTTAAGTGATGATATATCTGAGGCCTGAAAAAAAGTAAGGGGCCTTGATAATTCAAACTGGTTTGAGATTCCTAATAAGTTCATTCAAATATACCACTTCGTGTCAAAGGTACCATGTAACTAACCCAGAAACACTTTACCATCTTTATTATATATCTTGCACTCTAATTTAATGTGGGGGCAGTAAGTTTTGTTAACTACATGATCATCTCACCTCACTGTAAAATTTTCACTCTCTCTATAACTAATTGACTCTTTCTGTGATGAATACAAAAATGTCTAGGTCTCCCTATCCTCAAAAAAAACTTTGGGGGTGACTAGGTGGCTAGGGCGCAGTAGATAAAGCACTGGCCCTGGAGTCAGGAGTACCTGGGTTGAAATCCGATCTCAGACACTTAATAATTACCTAGCTGTGTGGCCTTGGGCAAGCCACTTAACCCCATTGCCTAGCAAAAAAAAAAAAAAAAAAAAACCTATAAAAAAACTTTTTTCTTCAAATTCTCATCATAAATGTTTTCTCCATTTCATAGCCACATTCTTCCTTATCTTCACTTTCCTCTCATTAACTTCTCAACTTCTGGATACTAATGCTGGATACCCATCCCCTCAGGCAACTAAAACTATCTTCTGAGTTACTTTTATTGTTATTCAGTGACTTTCAGTCCCATTGACTCTTTGTGATCCTATTTGGGGTTTCCTTGGAAAATATATTATAGTGGTTTGCCATTTCCTTCTCCAGATCATTTTTTTTTTGTTTGAGAAAACTGAGGCAAACAGTGTGAAGTGATTTATCCAGGATCACCTAGCTAGTAAGTGTTTCAGGCCAGATTTGAACTCAGGAAGGTGAATCTGCCTCACTTCAGGCCCAGAATTCTGTCTACTGTACCACCTAGCTGTCCAAAGAAAGCTTTAATGGCCCTTTACTTAAAAAATAAAACAAACAAACAGGAAAAACAACCTCACTAATTTCAAGTTGATCTTTCAACAGAAAAGGAAGTCATTTTCTGTGAATTATCTATTTTATTTTTAGTTACTTTTCACTAATTGAGCATTATTTTTCAGAACAACATTATATTATATAAAAGGGAGATTTCATATAATGGTTCTCTGCAAGATATGTTTAGAAATAAGTAATTTATTATCTGTATGACACATGTGTTATTTCCAATTCAACATTCAAAACATTCAAAGTTTTTGCATTCTCTCTCTCTCTCTCTCTCTCTCTCTCTCTCTCTCTCTGTTGCTGTCTATTTCTTTGTCTTTCTCAGTCTTTGTCTCTGTGTCTCTGTCTCTGTCTCTCTCTCTCTCTCTCCCCTCATTCCAAGATGTTCTCAATCATTAGTCAATCAATAACTATTTATTAAGAGTCTATGATGTGCCTGGTACAAATATGGACAAACAATTTAATTATAGATTTAAAAATCATTTAAGAGAAAGAAGGCACTACAATTATGAGGGGATTGGAAAAAGCTTCGTGAAGAAAATGGAATTTTGACACTTAGAGGCAGGGAAGGCAGTAGGAATATATCAGGAGGGAGAACATTTCAGATTTGGAGGACATCCAGAAAAAATGCCTGGAGGCAAGAGGTGGAGTGTCTGGTTTGTGCAATAATCAGGAAGCCAGTTCACTGGATTGGAGAGTACCTGGCTAGGAGGGAGGTTAAAAACTGAAAATGTAGAAGGAAAATTGTGAAAGTTTTGAATAATAAATGGAGGATTTTGTATTTGAATTTGGAAAGATGGGAAATCATTGGAGTTTATCAAGAAGGGGTGTGTGTGTGTGTGTGTGTGTGTGTGTGTGTGTGTGTGTGTGTGTGGCAAAGTCACTTTGGATTCTGAATGTAAGATGTATTGGAGTGGGAAGCAGGATTAGGCAAGAGAAGGCAGAATGAAAGTGGAAAGCTGATACATCATGTTTGGATAAGGGGATTTTGGAATTCTTGATAGTGGATATGGTATATTTGTGAGTAATGGCAAGGGTCAAGTATATGAGCATCTTTGTGTATGACTGAAGTGGGGGGGTAGAGGAGGTCATGGGGACTGAGTAGGTAGAGGAACTAAGTGTTTAGGGTAATTGAGAGAGAATCAAAAAAACCTGCTGACAATGGTGCCATAGATTCATAATTGGAAATTCACCTAAGAATTTCATTTTAATTTTATGGCACAGTATAGCTCAGTGGTTTCAAATGGAAAGAGAAATAAAGTCATTAAGCCATCCACAAGGAACTATGTGGGTCACATTTTGACTTGATTACAAAATGTAATGTTATTTATAGTTTATAATATTTTTATTTATTTTGCTAAATATTTCTCAATTAATTTTAATCTGATTTGGGACTCGCACAGAAATGTTGCAGTCACATATTTGACCCCTCTGGTATAAATCATTTGCTATTCTTTCTAAACTCTGATTGTCTTCAATTATTTTGCTAATTATGGCTTGTTAATAATATGTCTACCTATATGCTAAATGTGTGTACCATTATACCCATAAAGCAAATAAAAAGAAAAAATGCCAAGTTATTTTAATTATAACATTATATTTATAATTTTTATAATTTAAATAATATTTATAGTTATAATTATAATAACAACAAAATGTTACTGAATTCTTATTGAATTCAGTCAAAGTAGCTTCTAGATGGTATCATTTACTCTAAAGAAACCAATTATAGAGGAGTTGAATTTTGTTAATAGTTCCAACTATTTTAATAATACAGAGGACCAAGCTTATCCTATGAAGATCTCTTTTAGACATTAGCCTCATTTAATGTAATTTCTTTTTTTATTGTTTTTTAAGTTATGCAATTTTCCCCCAATGTCACTTCCCTTCCCCCACCCCCATCGAATGTAGTCTGATAGTCTTTACATTATTTCCATGCTATGGATTGATCAAAATTAAATGTGTTGAGAGAAATCATATCCTTAAGGAAAAAGATAGAATAAATTAAAAGCAATAATATTTGGTCTTTGTTTAAACTCCACAATTCTTTCTTTGGACACAGAAGGTATTCTCCTTTACAGATACCCTAAAATTGTCCCTGATTGTTGCACTGATGAAATGATCAAGTCCATTAAGATTGATCATCAACCCCATGTTGCTGTTAGGGTGTACATTGTTCTTCTGGATCTACTCATCTTGCTCAGCATCAGTTCATGCAAATCCTTTCAGGGTTCTCTGAAAACCCATCCCTCCTGGTTTCTAATAGCACAATAGTGTCCTATAACATACATATGCCATTCCCCAATTGATGGACATTCACCAATTCTTTGCCACCACAAATAGGGCTGCTATGAATATTTTTTCACAAGTGATGTTTTTACCCTTTTTCCTGATCTCTTCTGAGTATAGACCCAGTAGTAGCATTGCTAGATCACAGGGTATGCATATTTTATTGCCCTTAGGGCATAATTCCAAATTGCTCTCCAGAAAGGCTGGATGAGTTCACAGCTCCACCAACAATGCCACTTAATGTAATTTCAAACTTAAACTCTCTATAATTCATTGTGTAATATAATTGTCAACAGCTTCTATAGCAAAAAGTTTATCAAATACTTTTCTCACAGGATACAAATCACTCAAGCAGGTAAAAATGATTGTGGTAAATGATAGTGGTTTTGGACATTGAAGCTATAGCACATTGTAGTAGGGAAAAAAAAACAAATGGCCTTTGGAAATGCCTATTTCCTGGAGAGAAGTGGGGAGAGCTGGCAAAACTGAAAAAAAATCGTTTTCTGGAGGCAAAGAAGAACCAGAATATTCTATATGACCTCAATATTAAAATAATACCATACAAAATTAAAAGAGAAAAGGATTATATACCCTTCACAGCTATGTTTGGCTTATGAAGACCAACAAAGTTTGGAGCAATTTAATTGCACAAACATAATTGATTAAAAAGGGAATGGACAAAAGAAGAAAATCTTTATATTAAATATTTTAGATAATGATATCCAAGGATCTAAGATATATAGACAGTTGATAGAAAAATAAAACCAAAAATTCCCTAATAAGCAAGTAGTCAAAAGATATGATTAAATAGTTCTCAAAAGAACTACAATCTATGGGCAGTTAGGTGGTGCAGTGGATAGAGCACTGGCCCTGGAGTTAGGAGTACCTGAGATCAAATCTGGCCTCAGACACTTAGTAGCTCTGTGGCTTTGGGCAAGCCACTTAACTCCATTTGCCTTGCAAAATCCTAAGGAAAAAAATGAAAGTGTTGTGAGAAAATGGGAACATTAATGTATTGCTGAGTTGAGTTGTTAATTAGTTCACAGCTTCTGGAAAGTAATTTGAAATTATATAAATGAGATGGTTAAAATGCCCATATCTTTTTTATTCATACATTCTATTGCTAGCTATACCCCAAAGAGATCATTAACAAGAGAAAGGTTGCATGCAATACTAAAATATTTATATTTATTTGGAAGTTTTGGAGTAATAAATAACTGGAAACAAAGTAAATGTCCATCATTTGGGGAATGACTACCCAAAATGTGGGACATGAATGTAGTAGAATCTTATTATGCTGCAAGAAATAATGAATCTGATGAATACAGAGAGGCATTGAGTGACATGAGTTGATATAAAGTGATATGAATAGAGCCAAGAAAACACAATACATTTTAACTGCAATATAAATATAAATAACAATAACCATAAAGCAATAAAAAATGTTAAATTATAAAAAACAAACCTGACCTCATTAAAGTAGTTTGAAAAGACAACTCTCCCACTCCTTTGCAGAGTTTAGAGGGAGGGGGCACCTCAAATGTGTAATGTTGCATATAATGTTTTTCAATGTATTAACCCACTTTACTGATTTTTCTCATTCATCTTTCTCTTCTCTTTTATTTCCTTTCCTTCCTTCTAACATTCCTTCCTTTCTTCCCCTCCATCCTTTTTTTCTTTTCTCCTTCCTTTTAACTTTTTTCTTCATTCCTTCCTTTTTTTTTCTCTGTAAAGATAATTTTTTAAGAGATGACTTTCTGGGAAAGGTAAGAGAAGGAATACAGAAATCTTACTGATGTAAAAACTTCCTCTGGCAAGGCAACCCTATGGTTATATTTTGATATCAATAAAAATTATTTTTTAAAAAGTTCAACCAACAATCAAGCAAAAATTACACATGGTAGAATTGTTTTAACTTGTATTTTCTGAAACTTTTGATCAATAATAAACTTAAAATATGAAATATTCTTCATATGGTCCTCCTGACTCCAGGGCAGTGCTCTCTCCACTGCCCTACCTACCTGCCCTTTGACATTACTTAAATAAAAGACAGATGGTATAAAATACTAAAATATTCATAGTTGGAAGTTTTGAAGAAATAAAGAACTAGAAAAACAGTAAATGCCCATCATTTGGGGAATGGTTACACAAATTGTTGAATTTGTTAAATCATTTGGGGTATCCTAGAATCTTTTTCTCTAAAAAAGGACCTGTAGTGATAAATTGTAATGTACATACTGAGAAAGATGAAAGAGAATTGAAAGAGTATTTAACAAATACCTATGGACCCATGGAGATTCTTTAAAGTAGAGTTTGAATATTTTGGTCTATGTTATCCCATTTGAAATGGTGCCAATTTCCATTTATACAGTTTTCTAATTACTCTGTATAACATTCTATAGAAATAAACTAAAAAATAAAAAGTTGTAAAAGATGCATTCCCAGAAATTGATAAGTAAACTGTCAATGAAGGCAGTTTAGATTTTTTTTCCACTGCTATTTTTTGCCACTAAGTAAACAAGAATAGGTGAAAATATTATTTGGTGCAATAACATGTCCACATTTAACTACCTCATTCTCTTGCAAACATTATCTCAAAGGTTTTTTTTTAAAGAATGGAAATTTTCAGTCCCTGCCAAGAAACAGGTCATTAAGAACAAATAAAAGTAGAATATTACTCAATAGCTGAAAGTTGTTTATTTTAACTGTTATTATTATGGCAATGAAATCAAACTACTCAAATAATAGCACTATGGTTTAAAATGAGTTATAAGTTATACATGGGAGGGGTCATAGATGTCTTACTTTAACAGTCCTCTTCTAAACTCTAGGGCGACATAATCTGCTGGACATCTCTGATTCTGTTAAGATGAATTAAACTGGAATAGTCAGTCAATAAATAATTGATTAATAATGTCATTAAGCAGATGTTATGTACCAGGTACTATGGTAAGTGTTGTGAAAATAAATACAATCAAAAAGAAAGAATGTCCTTGCAGTCAAGAAACTTATATTCAAAAGAGGGAAGATGACATACAAAAAAGAAGCTGAAATGGAAAAGGAGAGGCCAGGGAGAGTAATGAAGTTTAGAGCGCACTCTGGTGAAAACTGAAGTGATGGCTGATCCGAGTATTTTTTTAAATGGAATTTCTGAAAGGAACCAAGCAATCAGAAGGAGGAACTGAAGGAACATATGAGATGTGAATTACTAGATTGGAGTGATCTTTTAGGATTAGCAGGTTTCTGAGACATCATGGAAAAATCCAGTGTAGCCTCTTGGGAGACCAAAATATATCTAGTTCACTATAAAGTGTCCACTGTATGGAAAAAGATATCAATTCTAAAGTAGGACAATGGCAAGGAAAGTTCAAATTACTGAGCAGTTACACTCATTTTTTACGCCAGCAGTTAGGCTTAAGAATCTACAATCTTCACTTCATCAATATGTGAACCAAGAATTGTCAGAAGAGCAGGTTAGTTTTTGAAGAGGCAGAGGAACTAGAAAACAAAATACCAACATTTGCTGGATTATAGAGAAAACAAGGAAGTTCAGAAATACATCTATTTCTGCTTCATTGACTGCACTAAAGCCATTGATTATGTGGATCACAATAAAATTCTCACAACAAATTCTCAAAAACATGGGAATACCAGATCATCTTAATTGTCTCCTGAGAAACCAAGTGTATGTGGGCCAAGAGGAGACTGTTAAAACTAAATATGGAACAACTGACTTGTTTAAGATTGAAAAAGAATACAGCAGGGTTGTATATTATCATCTTATTTATTTAATTTATATGCTGAGTTCAACATACAAAATGCCTGGACAGATGAAACAAAAGCTAGAATTAAAGTTGCCAGGAATGGGTAACTGATACCACTCTGGTGGTGAAGAAAGTTTAAGAAGTCTCCTGAGGATGATATTGAAAGAGGAAGTGTAAAACCCGGATAAAAGCTTAACATGAAAAGAATTAAGATCTTGGCAAGTGATTGCTTTTTTCCTGGCCAATAGAGGAAGGAAAAAATCAAAACTGTCAATTTTTATGTTCTTGGGCTCAAAGATGACTGTGGATGGTGATTTAAACCATGAAATTAAAAGATACTTGCTCTTTGGAAGGAAAACTATGTCAAATATAAAAAGGCAGGGACATTACCTTGCTGACAAAGGTCTGATTAGTCAAAGCTATGATTTTTCCAGTAGCATTATATTGTTGTTTAGAGTTGGACCATAGCACTACCAGAATCACATGCTTTCTAACATGGCACTGAAGGTCCCTTGGACCCTTTTGAGGGTCTCTTGGACTGCAAGGAGATTAAATCTGTCAATAGTTAAGGAATTAATTCAAGTTATTCACTGGAAGGTCAAAAATTGAAGTTGAAACTTAAAATACTTTGACCACATCATGAGAAGATGGAATTCATTGGACAAGAACCTGATGTTGGGAAAGAGTAAAGGCAAAAATAAAAGGGGCTGGTGAATAAACAATGTCATAGAAAAAATGAACATGAATTTGGACAGATTTGTTCGAGAGATATTACAGGATAGAAGGACCTGGAATGCCGTGATCCATAGGGTCACAGAGACTCAGAGACAACTGAACAATTCAGCAATGGCATGTTCATGCCATCAAGTGAGGATACCATAGAAGTGGATCAAAATAATCAGTTGAAACATGAATTGTACATATTACTGTTCCTTGTACATTGGTTTCTTAGAACCAGAGTATAAATTAATAATCTTATTTTAAATTAGCCATAGTCAAATAGTCAATCTCTAATGTGGTCTTAATAATGCAGTTTTAATCTCATAAAACTGATAGATTCATGATTTTGCCAATGTCATTAGTATGATGATTACAAGATAACATGTTCCAATTACACACATATCTTCTCACACTATTTGATTTATATCTATATTATGTGACATAGAATACTATAGAAATTGAATTGGAAAGGACCTTAGAAGTCATTACATCACCTCTCATTTTATGCGAAAGAAAAACAAGATTGAAAGATTTGCTTACAAATAATAAATGTCTGAAGTGGAATTCAAACCCAGTCTGGCATTCTATTCATTATTTCAATCAAGTCTTTAGCATGCCACATTATACCTCTTAGATTCTCTAGTGTGGAATCAACAAAATGTGTGGGGGACTTTTCTTATTTCCTTTAGGAATATCACTAGGTCAACAGATACATACACATACACACACATTAATACTCATTCATTCTTACTATGGCTATTCTAACCTTCTTTTGGGGTCATTTGTATTCTCAGTGTAACCATGGCTTGTCTGGGCATAATTAGCTTTGCCTAACATGAAAGTTACCCTGAGGGACCTATGAAGCATGTTGAGATTGTTTAAAATGGAAGACTTTTCATCCTCTATCACATTGGTTGGAGTAATCTTTAATTGGCTGCTGCATCTTTAAAATTGGCAAGATGAATCTTTCCTTTTCAGTTCTCTACCTTCACTTTTTCTGCTCTTTTTTTCCCTCTATTCTTTTTGTTGTTTTGTTTTATTTTGTAAGGTAATGGCATTAAGTGACTTGCCCAAGGTCAAACAATTGGGTAATTAAGTGTCTGAGGTCATATTTGAACTCAGGTCCTCCTGACTACAGAACCTGTGCTCTAACCACTGCACTGCCTTGCTGCCCCTCCTCTATTCTTTTAAAAAATATATTTTTAATTTATGAAATAAAACATAAGATAGCATAATAAAAATAGATGATTGCACATGAAACTAAAAAGCTATTATGTGCAACTTGCTATTTCTTTTAAATTTACAATAAAATTATCATATACATTTTTTCTTCCCTTCCTCCCTTCCACCCTGGAGATAGAGCCCATTAGTCACAAATAAGCATAGATATGTAAAATTATTTCATACATACTTCTGTTTATCAATTCTTTTTCTGGATGTAAATATTGAATTTATTCATCTGTCCTTTGGAGTTAATTTGAGTAATTATAATAATTAAAATTATTTATTAGCTCAAAGGTATTCTTAAAACAAAACTGTTGTTAGTGTATATAATATTCTCTTGGTTCTGCCTCATTTCATTCTTCATTATTTTATGCATATCTATCCATGTTTTTCTAAGATCATCAAGCTCATCAATTCCTATAGCATAATAGTAGTCCATTACAATTATCTAACACAACTTTTTCAGTCATTCCTAAATTGACAGGTAATACTACCTATTTGCCACCACAAAGAGAGCTGTTGTATTTTTAGAACATATAGGTTCTTTTCCTTTTTCCCTGATCATCTTATGAAACACACCTAGTAATGGTATCACTGGCTCAAAAGGTATATAGAGTTTTATAATTCTTTGGACATAATTCCATATTGCTTTCCAAAAAAGTTCACAATTTCACCAACAATGAATTAGTGTCCCGATTTTTCCACATCACTGCCAGTGTTTATCACTTTCCCCTTTAATCATCTGAGCATTTTATACTATCTTAATGTTGTTTTAATTTGATTTCTCTAATCAATAATGATTTAGAGCAGTTTTCTTATGATTCTATATAGATTTGCTTTCTTCTTCAGGAAACTATTTGTTCATATCCTTTGCCATTTATCAATTGGAGAATGACTTGTACTCATAATTTTGTCAATTTATATATATATATATATGTATATATATTTGTACATATATAAAATATGAAATCTTTATCTGAGAAACCTGTCTATAAAAATTTCTTCCATTTTTTTCCCTTCTGATATGGGTTATGTTTGTTTTAATTTATATAAAACCTTTTTATTTTAATGCCATCAAAATTATCTTGCTTCTTTATTTCTTATTTTAAATTATTTGCCTATTCATAAGTCTGATAAGTAATTTGCTCTATGATCTTCAAATTTTCTTTATATAAATTTTTATATCTAGGTCATTTATCCATTTTGGACTTATTTTGGTAAATGTTGATAAATTTAATTTTAAATTAAAATGCCCAATTCCTGCCATACTGCTTTCTAATTCCCCCACTAACTTTTAACAAACAATAAATTCTTATCCCAAAATCTTAAGTCTTTACACTTGTCAAATGTAAGGTTAATATATTTATTGGCTGCTATAAATTGCATCTCTTCTGTTTCACTGATCTTTCTATTTCTTAGTCATTAGCAGATAGTTTTGATAACTAATGCTTAACAGTATAGTTTAAGATAGGGTATTGCTAAAACAACTTCCTTTACATTTTTATTAGTTCTTTTGATTTTCTTGAATTTTGTTCTTCCAAATGAATTTTGGTATCTTTCTATTCAGTAAAATAATTTTGGTAATTTAATAGGGATGGCATTGACTTAAAAATTAATTTAGGTAAAATTATCACTTTTATTATATTGGTCCTGTCTACCCATGAACAATTAATATTTACCCAACTATTAAAATCTGATTTTACTTGTATAAAAAGTTTTTATAATTTTGTTTATATGGTTCCTGAGTTTGTTTGTCAGGTGTACTCCCAGGTATGTTTAGATTTATTTTAAATTGGATATCTTTTACTACCTCTTCTTACAAGGTTTTTGATTTACTATATATTCTGGTACTTTGCTAAAATTATTATTTCAACTAATTTTTAGCTGAGCTATTGGAATTTTCCAAGTATATCATAATATTGTCTGCAAAAAGAAATAGTTTTATTACCTCCTCCTCTATTCTAATTCCTTCTGTTTCTTTTCCTTGTCTTACTGCCAGTGCTAGGTTTTATAATGCAGTTTTGGTGACACTGGGCATCCTTGTTTCACACATGATTTTATTGGGATGGCTTGTCCTTTATTGCATTACAGATAGTACTTGCTGATGGTTTTAAACAAATGCTTTTTATTAATTTAAAGAAAAATACAGTTATACCTATATTTTCAAGTTTTCTTAATGAGTATTATACTTTATCAAAACTTTTCCTACATCTGATATAAAACATATTTTTACTTTTATTATTGATATAATCAATTATGTTAATAGTTTCAATGTTATATTAAACTATTCCCATCTTCCTAGTATAAATTCCACTTGGTCATAATTTATAATATTGTAATATCTTATTTTAATATTTTAGCTAGCACTTTTTTAGAATTTTTGAAGTTATATTCATTAGTGAAATCCATAATTTTCTTTCTCTATTTTTAGTCTTCCTGGTTTAGATAACAGTAACAGATTTATTCTTAAAAGGAATTTGTTAGGATTCCTTCTTTGCCTATCAGTACAAATAACTGCTCTAATATTGGAATTATTTGATCTTTAAATGTCTGATAGAATCCACTTGTAAATCCATGTTATCCTGGTGATTTTCCTTAGAAAGAACAATTATGCCTTGTTCAATTTCTTTTCCTAAAATAGATATTTTATTTCATCTTTGGCTCATCTAGACAATTTATATTTTTGTAAATATTCTTCTATTTCACTTATATTGTTAAATTTATTAGCAAATTAAGTCCTTATAATTGCTTGATTTCATCTTTAGTAATTTGGTTTTCTTCTGTTTTTAAAAATCAAATTAACCAATGGTTTATATATTTTATTGTTTTTTATTAAATTAACACCTAAATTTATTTATTAATTCAATGATTTTTTACACTCAATTTTATTAAGCTCATCTTCCTTTTTTGGATTCCCAATTAAGTGTTTAATTGACAATTTTTAGTTTATTCTTTTCCTAGTTTTTTAAATTACATACCCAATTCATTGAAATATTCTTTCTCTATTTCATTGAAGCAAACATTTAGAGATATATTTCTCTCTGTTGCTTTTATTGTATCATATTGGTTTTAATATGTTGACTTATTGTCATTCTCCATAATGGAAACTGATTGTTTCTAAGATTTGGTTTTTTTTTTAATTTAATTGTATTTTTCTTTTTCCAATTACATTTAAGACATTTTTTTTGCAAGGCAGTGGGGTTAAGTGATTTGCCCAATGTCACACAGCTAGGTATGTGTCTGAGATCACATTTGAACTCAGGTCCTCCTAATTCCAAGTATTCTATCCACTGCAACACCTGGCTTCCCACAATAATTTTTTTTAATTCTGAGTTCCAAATTTTTTCCCTTTCTCTCCTCTCTTCTCTTTCCAAGATGGCAAGGAATCTGATATAGTTTATACATGTGTAATCATGTAAAAATATTTTCATATCAGAACTGTTATGAAAGAATAAACAGAATGAAAGGGAAAAAATATAAAAAAGTGAAAATAGTGTGCTTCAATCTACATCAGACTCCATCAGTTCTTTTTCCGGATGTGGATCACATTTTCCATCAACACTTTTGAAATTTCTTTGGATCACTGTATTTCTAAGAAGAGCTACATCACTCATAGTTGATCATGCTGTAGTCCTGATGTTTGAACAGCTCCTGGTTGGAACTT
Source organism: Macrotis lagotis (assembly GCF_037893015.1). Classification (NCBI taxonomy): domain Eukaryota; kingdom Metazoa; phylum Chordata; class Mammalia; order Peramelemorphia; family Peramelidae; genus Macrotis; species Macrotis lagotis. Next base: position 154,231,473 of record NC_133666.1, read on the forward strand.
TTTTACAATGGTCCCTTTTTTACAGTGTAATGGAAAAATTTTTCATCAACCACAATATTGATCTGATTATTTAGACCCAGACTCAGTCCTTCCTGTGACTCTTCTAGATATAGCTGCTTCCCAGGGGAATTGTTATATTGTTTGGGCTTTGTTTTGTTGGGTTTTTTTATATTTTTGTTTTTCTGTCCCTACCTTAGAACTCCTTTAGAGCTCTATTAGATTTTTCCTGAAGTCAAGGTTGAACAATAATAGCCCTAAAATCATTTAAGTGGTAGAAAGTCCTAGAATACCTTAAGGATTTTTACCACCAACACAGTAGAAGTATATTCTAGCCTTTTCTCTAGACTCAGGTTAGTTTTTCCTTAAAAAGTATTGTATGATCCAGGACAGATGTGAAGGAATTGTGAAGAGGGAACTGATGGGGTCTGGATGCAGATCAAAGAATATTTTTTCTGCTTTGTTTATTTTTATTGGTTTTTTTCCTTTTGGTCTGTTTTCTTTTACATCCCAACTGTTGTGGAGGTGGGTTTTGCATGACCACACATGTGTAGCCTAGGTCAAGTTGTTTGCTTTCTCAGTGAGAGGCATGATGAGGAAGGGAGTGAATTTAAAGCTTGGGATTTTAAAAACAAATGGTGAAAATTGTTAGGAGAATTGTGGGGGAAGGTACTGCAGGATTTTTCGAGAGATAGTTGGCCCAGAGGGCTCAAATTGTTGAATTCATTTTCTCATTATCTAAGTACAAAGCAGCCATAGAGAGCTACAAATTCTGATCCTTGGTTGGTGACTGATGATGAGCAAGTCAAGCCAGGGAGCTAAATCCACATAAAATGTTCAGAATGCCTATTCTTTGCTGAATATTCTTCTCATGATGTAGCTAAATGAATCTCTTTTTGTTAATTGATAAATGACTTAAAAGATTCTTTTCTTCAAATATATGTATATATATAAATATATATATATATATATTTATAAAATAGCTGGGGGCTATTACTGGCCATTTAATGAAGACCAGGGTGATTTAGGTTTAAAGACATAATCAAGTAGGTCCACTTGAACCAAAATGCTCTAGTACACAGAATCACTGGACTCTTAAAATCATTAATTTCTCTAAAGTCTGATTTTTTTAAGAGCTATATTTCTATTCCTTTTTTTGTTTTTGTTTTTGTTTTTGCAAGGCAGTGGGGTCAAGTGACTTGCCCAAGGTCACACAGTTACATAAGTATTAAGTGTCTGAGTGCAGATTTGAACTCAGTTTCTCCTGACTCAAGGGCTGGCTAGCTGTCCCTTCAGAGTTATACTTCAAAAAAAATCATACATGTGGCACAGTGGACAGGGATCTTTAGATTTATTGAACTCTAGTGTACTATGTTCATTTCTTTCTGTACATTGTATACCTAATCTGCTTTGTTCACTTATCAATGAGCTAATTCTTATTTTTAAGGAATAATTTTCTTTTGTGCATCTTTTACCAAAACCCTTTCATAATTTTCTTGCATAGCTCTCATTCCTTGCCCCAAATTTCCCACTAATGTTTTTCCTCTTTTTAAAAAAAATCACTCTTGATTTTTTGGGAATTTTTGTTGGGTTTATGTTCAATCTGCATTTTTTCTTTCAGGCTTTATTTGTAGATATTTTCAAGTTGTTTTTTTCTTCTGAATTTGCTTCTTGAGCTTCCCTCTCACCATGGTGGCCTTTTATGGACAAGTTTTTTGTGTGTATTTGCTCATTTTTCCAGTCTACTTCTTGACTTTTAAGTTTTTGTTAGAGTTGAACTCTGTTCACCTCTGGAGATGACTGGTCTGAGCTTCCATCTTTTATATCTTTCTGCTATTTTCACAGATTAGTCTGGGAATTTTTAAGTTAACAATTCTTCCAACATAGTGTTTTTCTTTCCATCTAAGTCTATGCTCTACTCGTTACTCAGGTAGTGATGCTACTCCATCATTACTACTTCTGTCCATTCTGGAACTGGTACCAAGAACTGGATAACAGTTGAGATTGTTGCTAGGTGACACCTATTCATGCTCCTAGTACTGGTACAGATGTTCCCTAGGATCTTTTTCTAGCAAAGTGTTCAATCACTCATGCTATTCCTGATACTGGGCTGCTTTTCACTATTACTGTCACTGCCACAATGATGCTGCTGTGTTCTTGGCCAGACCCCATGCCAATGTAGACCTTGCTACCTTCCTGAGTTATCCTGAATTGGAAAAATGATTCACTATGAATTTTTATTGTCTTTCCCACTCAAAATTTTGTCTGGAATGTTTTCTACATCATCAAAAAAAGAGGTTTGGGAGGAGCTACAGCAAACTTGTTACCTCTTACTTGACAACATTGTGACTCCACCCTCTTCCATTCAGATTTTTTTCAAAAAACTTCAGGGAGTAGGAATGTACAAGGCATTATACTTTTGAAGTTTCTCTTTACATTAAGTTAAAATCTGCCTCTTGGAAAGTGTTAGTTCTGTCCCTTGGAACCAAGAAGAGTTAGTCTAATCATTCTTCCATAGAACAGACCTTCAAATACTTGAAGATTCCCCGCCTCCCCCCCACCCCAGATAGGCAAGTCTTTTCTTTGAGTTTCACAATAACATTTCCTTCAACAGATCAGTCAGAAATATGATATAATTTCCAGTCTACTCATGATTCTAGTTGATTACTTTTGAAAATACATTGGCTTATATATGTCTTGCCAAAATATGGTGCCTTGTACTCTTACAGATGTGGTCTGAACAGGGCAAACAACGTAATGATAATTTCCTCATTCTGAACCACTAAAATATGGTGCCAGCAAATCTTTAGATGTGGTCTGACCAGAGCAATGTATTGTAGAAAAGTAATTTCCTTCATTCTGAACACTTAACTTTCTTAAAGAAGAATAAATTCACATTGTGGAGTTAGGGTTATTTTGAATTGCCAAATTAATCTTGAAATCTTCACTCTTTCTCCAACCTAGGTATTTTTCAAAAGAATGGTTTAAGTATATATACCCATCTTGAATTTGTGAAGTTATTTTTTGCAATTCAGAAATGGGAATTTCATCATCATCTATTAAATTTATTTCTATTGGATGGCCCATCTTCCTAGTTAGTCCACTAAACCTTTTAAGATATAAAATATTATCCAACATGTTGTTTTGTGTCATATGCATATATATATATATATATATATATATATGCACATCTATATCTTCATTTAAGTTATTACTTAAAGTGTTGAACATTTAAGGATCAAGAACAGATTTCTAGGAGACTCTACTAGAGATTTCACCTCACTAGCTCATTAATAATGGCATTTTATATTTGATCACTCAACTATTTCCAGATCTATATAGCTATATACCATCTAGCCAATATCCCTCCACATATCACAACATAAATATGCTTTTACAAAAGGAAACTGTTAACCTTCTGTGATGATGCTATGCTGACTTTGTAGTAATAATGTTAACAAGAATCACAACAGAAGCCAGCATTTCTTTTGCACTTCATGGCTTACCTTGTATTTGATAGACATTATATCATTATATATTATATCCTCACAACAACCCAGAGAGTTTGATTATATTATTATTTTCCTTTTACAGATGAGGAAATTGAAACACACAGAATATAAGTGATTTTTCCAGTGGGGGCTAACAAATTACTCCTTAATAATGTGTCTTAAAATTTTCTCCCATTAATTGAAATCAAATTTAGTATTCTATAGATTGTATATTTTAACTCTATTTGAAAAATCATGATATTTATTCTTCTTCAGTTTTCTAACATCTTTCCTTTTCTCCATTAACTTTCCAAAATCATTTACTATTGTAGGTAGTACTTCCACTAAGCTAGGATATAGTTTGACTGGGCCTATTTAATTGATTTCATTAACATTAAATGTCTTTCTTAACAAATACTGACATATCTTTGTCTTTAATTTACTGCTTATTCCTATTTTATCTGACCTTGCCATTCCAATGATCATTTCCCTAGAGAAAATGAAAAAAAGAAAAGAGATATAACATAGTGTTAAATAGTTCTGCTTTTTCTTCATCATCTGGTATCAATATCTTACCTGAACAAAACGTTTCTATTCTAATTTTCATATTGTCCTCAACATGCCAAAAAATTGAAATTTTTTACACATTATTCCACAAACTTAAAATTATTCTAAATTTCAGCACCATGACATCATTTCTCAACATGCCAAAACAATTGAATCTTTTTATATAATATTTCATTAACTTTAATTTATTCTAAGCTCTTCATCATCTGGTATCAATATCTTATTTACTTGAACAAAGTGTTATACCTATTCTAATTTTCATTTTGTCCTCAACAAGCCAAAAAATGAATTTTTCCCCACAATATTCCACAAACTTGAACTTATTCTAAGTTTAAGCACCCTGACATCATTTCTCTCAGATTTTGTTACTGATCTATGTTTATCCTCTTGCTTTCATTTTTATGAATGTATTTTCTTTTTTTAATTTTAGAAAGGTTTTATTTATTTTGAGTTTTACAATTTTTTCCACAATCTTACTTCCCTCCTCCCACCCCCCCCACAGAAGGCAGTTTTTTAGTCTTTACATCATCCCCATAGTATGCATTGATCTAAGTTGAATGTGATGAGAGAGAAATCATATCCTTAAGGAAGAAATATATAATATGAGATATAGCAGAATTACCTAATAAGACTTTTTAAAAAATTAATGGTAAAAGTCTTTGGTCTTTGTTCAAACTCCACAATTCTTTCTCAAGATACAGATGGCTTTCTCCATCACAGATATCCCAGAGTTGTGCCTGATTGTTGCCCTGTTGGTATGAGCAAATCCATTAAGGTTAATCATCACTCCCATGTTGATATTAGAGTGTACGATGTTCTTCTGGTTCTGCTCATCTCGCTCAGCATCAGTTCATGCAAATCATTCCAGGCTTCCCTGAATTCCTGTCCCTCCTGGTTTCTAATAGAACAATAGTGTTCCATCACATACATATACTACAGTTTGTTAAGCCATTCCCCAGTTGATGGACATTCCTTCAGTTTCTATTTCTTTGCCACCACAAACACAGCTGCTATGAACATTTTTGTACAGGTGATGTTTTTACCCTTTTTCATAATCTTTTCATGGTATAGACCCAGTAGTAGTATTGCTGGATCAAAGGGTATACACATTTTTTTTAGGTTTTTGCAAGGCAAACGGGGTTAAGTGCCTAGCCCAAGGCTACACAGCTAGGTAATTATTAAGTGTCTGAGACCGGATTTGAACCCAGGTACTCCTTACTCCAGGGCTGATGCTTTATCCACTACGCCACCTAGCCACCCCAGTATGCACATTTTTGTTGCCTTTTGGGCATAATTTCAAATTGTTCTCTGGGAAGGATAAATGAGTTCACAGCTCCAACAACAATGTATTAGTGTCCCAAATTTCCTACAACCTTTCCAACATTGATCATTGTCCTTTCTGGTCATATTGGCCAGTCTGAGAGGTATGAGGTGGTACCTTAGAGATTTTTAAATTTGCATTTCTCTAATAATTAGAGATTTAGAACAATTTTCATATGACTATGGATTGCTTTGATTTCCCTCAGCTGCAAATTGCTTTTGCATATCCTTTGACCATTTGTCAGTTGGGGAATGGCTTGTCTTTTTTTTTTTTAATTGAGTCCTTCCTCTATATATTTTAGAGAAGAGTTCTTTGTCAGAAACACTAGTTGCAAAAATTGTTTCCCAATTTACTACATTTCTTTTGATCTTGGTTACAGTGGTTTTGTCTGTGCAAAAGCTTTTTAATTTAATGTAATCAAAATTATCTAGTTTATTTTTAATGGTGTTCTCCCTCTCTTCCTTGGTCATAAATTGCATAGATCTGATAGGTAAACTATTCCTTGTTCTCCAAGTTTGCTTATAATATTGTTTTTTTTTATGTCTAGATCCTGTATCCATTTTGATTTTATCTTGGTTATGAATGTAGTTTCAAAATTAATATTAAAACCCAATATCAGTAAAACAACTTAGAAAAGCCAAAATCAACTACCAAATCAAAAATAATAAATAATAAAAATGTAATTCAGATGAATTCATAAATGAATTTTATTCAGGTTTAAGAAGCATTTAAAGGCTACACTCATGTGCATAGGTATATATACAGCATATATACAAATCAATAGTATTAAAAATATATAATACGTAACAGAAAAAAACAAAGATTAAAAAAGATAATTAGACCAATTTCACTTTTATTCAAAAATTAGATATAATCTTAGTAAAAAAGATTACAACATATTAAAAAATTTGTTTTTAGACTAAATTAGTTTTATATCAGACATAGAAGAATAGTTCAATATTAGATTTTAAAATAGATAATAGATTACATAAACAAAAAATCCCAAGAAAAACCTACATTATTACATGAATAGTTGCATAAAAGATCATCAGAGGAAAAAATCAGTACTTATTTATATTTAAAAACCTAGGTATAAGCATTAAAACCTTTTATTAATATTATTATTATTATAAGTATATGTCTAAAACCAATAGTAAGCATTATATGCAATGAATAAACACTGGAAACTTTCCTAGTAACTACAAGAGTAAACTAAGGATTTTTCTAAAAATAGCAGGAAGATGAGGAAGAAAAAAGATATAAATATTAGGAAAGAGGAGACTAAGTTATCCCTAAGTGAGAGCTAGTTTAGAATACCATAGCAAATACCATACCAAAGCAGAGAAATGGAGATGATTTTTATAATCATGTAAGTGACAATACAAAATAAGAACACAAAAATAATCAGTGTGGCTATACACCCTAACAAATTTCAAAAGGAAACATTCAAAAGGGAATTCCAATTATAATAACTATAAATATAGAATCTAGAAATTTACCTACCAATAAATAGTTAGGATTTATATAAATAAGATTATGAAATACTCTTTAAATGAATGAGGTGAAATAGTTATTTTTCCATGATTAAGTCACACTGATATTATAAAAGTAGTGGTACTATGTAAGGTAGTTTATAGATAATATAATACCAATGAAACTACCAAGGAACCCTTTTCTAGCATAAGTCTAGGAGAATAAGTAAATTAAAAAGTCTCCCAAAAGCTATCATGGTGGTAGGGTTACTCAATACACAAACTTAGGAGAAGACAGTAACTCCAAAATATCTACAGCCAAAAATTCAACCAAAAAGGATACTAACTCCATCAAGAAACTGCAATTTAGATACTAAAGCTAGGGAGATGAGTAACCATTAATAAAAAAGTCTTGCAAATTTAGTAATCTCTCCCTGCCCTCCCCACGCCCAACAACCACCATCATGGGCAAGTAACTTAATAACAATGACAAATAGAGATTTAAAAGGGGGAAGTGTATTTTTCACAAGAAATTATGAATACTTGGAAGGGATGAAATGAGATTTTTTAAAAATGGATTTTCTGGAGGAAAGAATTTGAAGGAAAATAAACATTTCAGGAAAGAAAGTGGGAACTTGACTCAAATACCGAGAGCCAGAATAGATCAAACTGCAATTAGATATGATTGAAACAGAAACAATTAGAAGAAAATAAAAGAAAATATATCAGGTATAAAAAATAACTGACCTGAAAAATGGTTGAGAGCTCATTAAGAGTTTCAGGACTCCGTGAAAACCAAAAAAGTCCCTTTTAAAGAAAAAGTCTGTAAACTCTATTTCAAGAAATTGGTAGTGAAAACTGCCCAGAGTTATCACAATTAGAGAAAAATGTAAAAACAAGAATCACCAAATCCTTCTTGAAAGAGAAAGAAAGACAAAAAGGAAGGGGGGGGAGAGAGAGAGAGAGAGAGAGAGAGAGAGAGAGAGAGAGAGAGAGAGAGAGAGAGAGAATCCTTTCAGAATCTCAAAATTTTCAAAGAGTATTGAAAGAGTAAAATAAAAGATAGTAAAAATCAGTACAGGTCTGACTGATGGATAATCTCTTTTCTAAGAGGGTGTAGAGAATTGAATGAGTGCCTACTTTGCACTTTGCTAAAAGCTTTACAAATATTATCCCATGTGATCCTGACATCAACCCCAAAAGGGAAATATTTTACAGCTGAATAAAAGGAAATCTCAGGTGAAGTCATGCCTAGCATCACATAGTTAAGTGACTGAGGCAAAATCTGAACTCAAGTCTTATTTGACTCTAGGGTCAGTGCTCCGACCACATGTTACCTAAAAAGATAAAGATGGGAGACTTAATATTTTTCATAATAACAATGATACCAAAAAAAGAAAGGTTTATTGTAACATTTAAAAAAAATACACAGATAGTAGATCAGAAAAAAGCATGAACATCAAACAATTTAAAAAGTAATTTGTAGATTATTGTATTCTTTTAAAAAGCTATGAAAAAGAGATTTTAAATGCCTCTTTTTAGTTCCCAAAATATAGTGCCCTCTTCACTAGTTCTGAAGAGTTCCCACATTGATGAGATCAACAAAGAGCATGTCATTTAAGTAGAACTTTACCTGTTGAATTGATAATTTATGAAAATATGAAATGGGAAACAGGAACACCTAGTTCTGTGGGTATTCACTGGGAAGGACTATGTATGAATGGCAGTTGGAAATCGGGAGGTAATCACACTTTAATTCATTTTAAAAAATGTATTTGCTTTTCCAATGATATGAAATGGTAGCTTTTATGAATCATTTTCTGCAAGGTTTTGAATTTTACACATTCCTTCCTCCCTCCCTTCCCTCCCCCACCAACAGAAAGCAAACTAATATAGCTTCTACATTTATAATCATGCTAAATGATAAATCAGTATTGATCTTGTTGTGAGATAAGAATCAAATACAAATGGAAGAAAGAAAACATAAGAGAAAAATGGCATAATACATAAAGCCAACTTTTAAAAACTGAAGATCATAAATTTTGGTCTTCATTTAAACTCCACAGTTCCTTCTTGGGATGTGAATGGTATTTTCTATCACAAGTCTTTTTAAATTGTCTTTGATTATTGTGCTACTGAAATGAACAAGTCCATCATAGTTGATCATCACCCCATGTTGTTGTTAGTAGGAATATTCTTCTGGTTCTACTGGTATAATGTTCTTCTGGTTCTGGTTGTTTCATTCCACATCAAATCATGCAAATCTTTCCAGGAGTTTCTGAAATCTCATTATCCCTCATGATTTCTTATAGAATAATAGTATTCCATCACATATATAAACCACAATTTGTTCAGCATTTCTCAGTTGATGAGCATCCCTCAATTTTGAATTATTTGCCACCACAGAGCTGCTGTGAATATTTTTTGTACATGTGGGATTTTTACCCTTTTTCATGACCTCTTTGGGATACAGACCCAGTAGTGGTATTACTGGATCAAAGTGTATGCACATTTTTATTGTCCTTTGGGCAAAATTCCAAATTACTTTCCAGAAAGGTTACAGTGACCCTGTTTTCCCACATCCCTTCTAGCATTAATCATTTTCCTTTCCAGTCATATTGATTAATCTGAGAGGTGTGAGGTCATACTTCAGAGATGTTTTAATTTGCATTTCTCTAATCAATAATAATTTAGAGAAATTTTTATATGACCATAATAGCTTTGACTTCTTCATCTGAGAATTGTGCTCCCATATCCTTTGACCATGTATTAATTGGGAAATGACTTGTTATTTGTAATGAATTTGATTCAATTCTCTTAATACTTGAGAACTGAGTCCTTTATCAGTAGCACTAGTTGTAAAAATTGTTTCCCAACTCACTACGTTCCTTTTTATTCTTGGTTGTAGTGGTTTTGTTTGACTCACACTTTAATTAAACAAAGAGGATATGGGAGCAAAAAGATGATGAAAGCAGAGACACATGGCAAAAAGTGATATAGAGGCAGACAGCAAGGAAACATGGGATGAAATGGTGAATGAAGGCAGTGTGAGGAAAAGAATCGGGAAGGAGGTCATTTATTTATGGATTATAGTTGGAAGCACTAGGCAAGATGAACCTGATGGAGTCAAAAGAGTGCAGAGGCAGGAGAAGTGGGGGAAAGATTTTGAAGTTTCATTTTTATAGGACTTTTTTGGGGGGGGAACAGACCAACTTCTATCTGTGATACCTTGGGTTTAGTTTATTAACATATTTAAATCATCTCCAAGTTATCAGCATCTTTGTGATGTTCTGATTGTCTGGAATTTACATAACATGGGATCAGTAAACCTTGACAGTAGTACTTGGATGGCTTCCCCTGATTCAGCACATATTACTAAGATGGGAATTTTGATTAATAAATGATGGTTTATAAATTATGTTTCTTTGATCTTTGGGACAGTTTGTCTAAGACTTCCAGGTTTTTCTTTGCAATCTTATTTCCAACTATTGCCCCTTTACACTGACTTACTTGTACCCTTACTTATACTGACCAGAGGGGTAGGGTTTGGTCAGGGAAACTGGAAGATGCAATTTTAACACATGTGTTGTCAGAATCATGTTGATACCATAAAGTTGTATCTTCAGAATTATCAAATGGGAAAACACTGGAAACAGAGAAACTATTTGAAACTTAACACATATTTACAGACAGATGAAGCTGACAACAGGTAGTTCCATCAATCAGATAGCTCCTTTGGCTGTAAGTATGATAGTAGAATGAGCAATGGATCCCAAATCTAAAGACCTAAGTTCTAATGTAGGCACCAGTATTCACCATGTGAATGTGAACAAGTCCTCTTACTCTCTGTAAAATAAAGGGATTGGAATAAGTCATGTTTCTGAATTAATTATGGCTATATAGATGTCCTTGTTTAATGGACACACAGGAATTTTGCATTCACTTCAGATTCCTCAATTTCCCTGATGATTCTTTCACAATTGAAGTTTAACTTTTTTTCCACTCAATTATATTGCCTTCCCTTATAATTTCTCTATCCAAGTTGTCCATGATGCCTATAATTTCAAGACAAAATACTATATAGACATTAGCTATAGAATCTTCTCATTGTATAAGTGAAGTCTGATGTCATTGAATCAGTGGGACAGGGGAAGAAATCTTTGTGAATGATGAATTTTTAAATCTATTATTTAAATCTATATATTTTTAAATCTATTAAAAGCTATCCCTTATCTCTGATCAAAATGTCCTCTCTGATATTTGACAAGTTAGTAGACTCTTACAACTTGAATGAATGTCAAGTTTATGAGTGGGTTTAGATAATTTCACAACAAACATTCCAGTCAAAGTCACATTAGCCAAGATGAAGAAAAATAACTCACCAGTTGGCACATCAGTTTGAATTGAATATGTGAGGAATAGGATGGAGGTAGATAGAATGAAGGTCATGTTAAAACTGAAAAAAAATAGAAATTTCTCACCCGACAAAACTCAAGTGGCAGCTATTTTTCTACATATGGCTAGTCTTTTGCCTATCCAGTATAAATATTCTGAAAAGGAAAAATTTTAGGTGATTTCTGCCATTTTTCAATACCAACAAATATGATGCTTTGAAGTTCCAAATAAGGCAAATCTCACACAAGGTCTTCTATTTTCCTTCAACAAACAATAATAAGGAAAGCACATTTGGGGAAGGTGATAGGTATCCGTGGTTTTTCAATGTGACAACATGAGGTGCAAACTAAAGAAGACAAAAACTAGAATATCCTATACTCATGGGAGAGCAAATTTTTCTGAAGCTATTCTTTCAGTAAAGAAACCGAACCCCAAATGAATACTTAAAATGGAAACTAGAAAATTAGCATCTTTCCCTTGGATAACTCTGGCATCTCATCTATTTTGCATTTATTAATCTTAACATCCTCAAACAAATGTCAGTATTTCATTGCCAACGAAAATTCTGAGGTCAAATCATTTAAACATATTCTTGATTTATTATTCAGTTCCATAAACATAGCTTAAATATTTATATGCTTCCTTCAAGATTCAGCTCAAATCCTGCCTTGGACAAGAAGTTTTTCCCATCCCTCTCACTGCTAATCTCTTCTCTCTGAGATAATCTTCCATTTATACTTATGTATGCAGTAATAATATAGTTATTTGCATGTTTCTCCTCCATTAGAGTGTGAACACAATGAGAGCCCCTTGTCATTATTTGTATCCCCAATGTTTAGCACAGGTCCTAGCAGTATCATGTGGTGGGGTCCATGACAGGGGAGACACAAACAGTATCAGAGGCAGAATTTTGCACTATATGTTTCTAATAGAGGCATCACAGGCATGCCCCCTTCAGTGAAGCAGATATACTAATTGACTCACCAGGTGATTTTTCAGGCAGTTGAAATCAAAATCAGCAATACTAAAAAACTTAAACGCATATGTGAAATGAGTATATGAAATAAATGGTCTACAGAAATTTCACTTGTGACATGCTTATTGTATATGCTCAAAGCAGTTTGTGAGAGACTGAAATCTGCCACTACCTCAACTCATTTCTTTCCTTATATTTAAGGCTAAAATACAAAATTCAACTGATTTTGTCTATGAAAATGTTTGGAATCAGAAATTACATATATAACACAAATCAGTGAGTTAATATTAATATTTACTTTATTTTATCAATTTTTTTTTACTTTTTGTGGGGAGGCTCTGCTTCCTCTGCTTCCCTTGATCACATCCCTGATTGAAGTATTTATTGAGTGCTTAATAAATGTGTGTTGATTGATTGGTTAAATGATGTCCTGTGCAATTAATATAGAGATTCATTGGATCTGTTAATAGGGGAAACTTGGTTACAGCATGATGAGATCACTTTCATGATAGATCTGAGAACCTTTGCCATTTCCAAGACTGATGGAAGATCCTGTACCACACATTTGTTAACGTAAGATATGTGTATTTAAGATGAGAATTTTCAGTGGTGCTCACCGCTGGTTGCCACTGCCCTGTCCCATCCCTACTGCTTTCATGAATTACAGAGGTGGTTCCATCCTACTTCCTACCACTGAAACTTCTCCTGTGAAAGCATTAGCCATTCCTGTATTTTCATTGTAACAAGGTAGTTCCATGCTGTGGAGGACTTTGTACAACCTAAGACCATACAACCATTTGCTTTTCATCAGAGTCACTTTCTACTCAGTCCAGCTGCCATGTGCATGCTTCCTCCCTCTTTCCAGCTTTTGCTCTGGGTCTGGGTTTGGATGTAGGAAGAGGACCTGATCTCTTGTAATTGCATGAAAAGAAAAGAAAATCTCTCTCCCTCCCTCCCTCCCCTCTCTCTTTCCCCTCTATCTCCCTCTCTTCCTCCCCCCTCTTACCCCCCTCTTTCTTCTCCTTTCTTTCTTTCTTTCTTTCTTTCTTTCTTTCTTTCTTTCTTTCTTTCTTTCTTTCTTTCTTTCTTTCTTTCTTTCTTTTCTTTCTTTCTTTTTTTCTTCCTTCCTTCCTTCCTTCCTTCCTTCCTTCCTTCCTTCCTTCCTTCCTTCCTTCTCAAATTCTTTGGCTTGTTTATCATTCATAATTTTGTTTTCTAACTATATGTACCTAATACTCTCTTCCTCTCCTTAGGCCCCCTTTTCTTCTCTGTTTTTGCTGTCATGGTTACCTTGTAATCTCCTATGTTTATCATATATAAACAGGTACCTCCAAGGATCTATTTATTCACCTTAGTCTATCTTTTGAACTCCAGTATCATAATACAAACTGCACGTGGGATATTTTAAATTGGTTCTCCTGTAGGAACCCTAAATCATCAGGTTTGAAACAACTCATTATCCATTTCCCCAAACTCACCCCTCTTCCAAACATTCCTGTTGTTGCCAAGGATACCATTATTCTCCCTGTCACCCAGGTTTGCAACATTGGCATCACCTTAATTCCTCTCTTTTACTTACTATCTATCCAAAAAAATTGGCAAATATTGTCATTTTTTGTTTTACTACTCAAATCCATTTGCTTTTCTCTACCCATATAACTTCCACACTACATCAGACCCAGAAAGAGTTTAGTGAACTATAAGGAAAAATTATCGGGAAAGACAAAAGAAGTAAAATTATCTTTTTAAAATCATGATGAATAGAAGTTTATTTGGAAGAAAAAAGGATCCTTTGGTTAATTTGATAGTCATTTTAGGTCTCTGGATGAAGATGAAAAGTAGCATTAATCTGATCTCATAGAAAAAGATCCTAACCCCTCAGTAGATATCTCTAAATAGGAGTAGAATTTGTTATCATTTCCCCAGATGGAGAGCCTAGAAAATGGAAGGTTTTGGTTGATGGGCCTAAGACTGTGTGGAGACATGTAATGAGTCTTGGTAATCATCTCAGAACTCAGAGCAGGTTGCATGCAAAAGGTCTATGATTTCTTAGCTATTTTAGATTAGAGAGTGAGAGAGATCATTGACAACACTGATCACATTCAATGAAACTGACATTCCCAATGTTGCCCTAGATACAAAATTATTTAAGCCCAGGAAATTTTTTTGTACTGCCTCTGATAGCACTTATTCATTGTCTGAAACTTGTTTATATTGTTTTAATTTTCCATTCTAAAATTTTGCTTTAAGCTCTTCTCATTTATTTAAATTCTTTCAATTTTTTAATATTGAAAGGTCTCCCAGAAAATTTCGACCAAAGGGTAAGATATAGTAGGATTTTGAGTGGGCACTCAGGAATATTTCAGCTTTGGCCCATTCTCCACCTCATTCCTAAGTTCAATCACATCATGTGCTTACCTACCTAGTAGTTTTAACCATAAAATTATTCCCTTGGGGTTGGGATAAAATGAAATGTTTTTTTCCATAGTTCCAATGTTCTAAAGGTCATTCCAGTTTTAATGACTCCAAAAAAGGAGTTGTATTTTCTTGGATTGTAGACTTTTAATGCTTAATTATGAAAATAGTTTTAAATTTGATTATATGGTTCATGATTAACTGAACTAAGACAAATTTAGACTTAATCATATGCAAATATACACACTTGTATGTACATATAAAACATATACACATATATATGTACACATATTTGTGGACTGATTATAATTGCTTTAATCTATATGCTTTATTGATGTAAAAGGGAAGTCAGAGTAGAGTCTTATAATGGCAAGGCATATAGAAAAGAATGAAAGAGAGGTTTAGGCTCTGGCTGCATCATTGGACTCCTATCTTGATTGGGGGTTCTGAAGCTGTGAATGAATCTTATGGATTTTAAGTATTTAAGTATTTTTATAAATTTCCCAAGTTGGGTTAAAAAAAACTCCAATGAAACTAGACCTCATGAAGGTTCCCTGGAAAGAAATGAGTTACTAAAGTAGCTTAAAGGGGAAGAAGTGTGGTACAAGTAGGTCCTGTTTAGTGTGAATAATGAATCCCCTGAAGTGGTTGCATATATTGAAAATTATAATTATGCAAAATAATGGTAATTGACTCCAGTGCAATGGAAAATTGAAGTATGAATTCAAATAATGTTACCACTTCAGAAGATTCATTATTCTCACAAATTGGGACCTAGTTGGGGAAATAGTAAATAGGCACTAGGAAAATTCAGTGCCATCATGGTTCTCTAATCAACTCACCTGCTTCAGAGTTAAGAGTGGGATGGAATGGAGGCAATTGACTAATGAAAGAGCATGCCCCTAGGGTTTTCTTAAGAAAGGATCTGAGAAACTATTAAAGTTAAAGGACATGTTAATAGCTAATAAACTCTTTTAGCAAATATTTTAGGACAGTTTTTGTGGTTGTTAAAGGAACATCAAAAATATAGCATAAAAAAATACTGTATCTTAGTCTAAAATAAACAGGCAGAATACCTTGAGGAGAGATAACATTAAATCTTACATGTCATTAATCCCATAGAAACTGAGATTGCCAGATACTTTCTGGAAAGTAAGTTTGCCCTGAAGAAACTGAAAACTTGAAATGAGAACAGTCCCCAAAGACAGAAAAAGTATACAAAAAAAGGAAAGTTGGGGATAGTGACAACACATTTTTCTAAAAAAAACTGACATGGCTTTCAGATCTCCCAAATGGGATTCATATTATTTGATCATCATAATTTTATTTATCTTCAGTGTTAACATCCTACAAATAAGTGCTCCATAACCAATGTATATTTCAGTTCTCTAGGTCCCAAAACTATTTGTCTAACAGATTAGAGACTTTGACTTTCCTGAAAAATGAATGGTGACCTAGTAGACAAAGGAGCCTGTCTCCCTGGTAGAGCCAGGGCTTGCTCATCTTCTTCTAAACCAGTGTCTCTTTCCAAGATTTTTTCTCTCCTCCTTCCAAGGCTTTTAGTTCACTGCCTTTACCACTGTCTTGGTCAGTGCAATTGGCTCAGGACAATTAAAAAATACCATCTCTGTTTCTGAGAGTCATTTCTGGAAGAGTCCCCAGATCTCAGGGAAGGAAGGAAGTTAGCACTGTTTCCTTCAACTACATTTTTCAAGAACCCATGCAGAGAGATGCCAAAACAAGTCCCATCACCTGTACATGTATGTCCCCTACAAATGTAGAAGTTTTCCTCTCCTTACAACCAGGAACAATTACCTTTATACTTTGGCTGGTTTGGTCAAGGCTTGTGCTCTCTGGTGGTGATATTAGCTTAGGTTTTCCTGACTCTAAGCCCAGCTCTTTATTCATTATGTCAATGGTGTTTACTCAAATAGAAACAGTGATCACTAAATTATATATAAAGATCTTTTTTACATATTGACTTAGTTTAAAAATGTAATATATCTATATTTTGATATATTTTTAATTTTTATTATTTACTAATTACATTTTAATATGAGTTTGGCTGGCATTAAGAAAGTATTAAAACTGAATGTTTGAGCCCTCTATGCTTCATCATCTTTCCTCACATCTTTGCTGAGGAAATGTAATGAATTCTCATGATGCTAGTGTCCAGCATTCAGTATAAGGTCCCTCAACTTTCCTACTCCAAGAAAAGTACAGATTATGCTTCAGATATCCAGTACAATGGATGATTATCAATTCATTCTCATTTATCATTGTCACCAAACTAGTGCCACAGAATCGGTTTCCTAGCTTTGTCATTTTGAGTTGCTTATATTATATCTTGCATAACATGCAAAAAGAAAATTTATCACACGGTGACTTGAACTATTAAACTGAATGATCCCACTGTAAGCCTCAAAACAAGGAGGGCTGTCAGAATGGCACTTTACCGGCCCTTTAGATTTCTGACAGGAATGGATATAAAAAATCATTCTGAAAGTTCTGTTGAATCCCAATAAGAGGTCAACTCAAACAGTTGAAAAAGTTGATAAAACCTATCATTAGACAAGACAAAATAAAATGATGACTCTAGTCAAAAGGATTTGTGGTCCTTTTATTCATTCATACACTTACAAAGTTAAGAAAACCTAAGATTTTCTGAATTTGGAGATCCCAGGAAAAAAAGTTTATTTTTAAAAAATAATTATTCCAATTTTAAGTCAAAAAGCAAACATAAAGAAGATGGGATTGGGACTTAATTTCACCAAAGTCTCTCACATTGAGTTTTTCTGGTAAATCAGATGTGAGTGTTTAAGTCCATTATCATAGAAATAATTTTTCTCACATATATCAAATTCTGACTTTCCCTCTTCCCTGCTTTTCTGCCTGAAAATTCAGTACAAGCTGAGAACTGACTAGACTAATGAGCAATAAATTCTTTCCAGCTGCCCTGGTTCTTCTTACTCCTAATTCATATCTTTCAACATGTTCTTATTACAGAATAACCAGAACTTCCGGGGAAACAAATACTAGAAACTTAGTACTTCTCAAATAGAGAAAGAAGAAATAGAGTAGAGTAAATATCTTATGTTAACTCTTTCCTTATTGATATGTTCCCAAGTTCCCTCAATTTATCTTTATTCCATGGATATTATTTCTCATATTTGAAGTCCACATTCAGCTAGTTTGCTTCAATTAACCATAGTTAAGTCCCCCTCTCATTAGTAATTGGTAAAATATTATCATCTTCTGTTTCTTAACTTTCAAGACATACAATAGTCACAATAGAAACCCTTCCTTATAGTCATACAATCAGAATCATGGGATATCAAAGTTTAAAGAGAGTTCAGAGATCAATCATTCTCTTTCATTTTAGAGGTAAGGCAAACTGAGATTCAGTTGTCATTAGTGGCACAATGAATAAATTATTAGTCCTGGAGTTAGAATTAATTAAATTCAAATTGGACCTCATTACTTATTACCTAAAGGATCCAGGTAAAGTAACAAACTCTGCCTCAGCTTCCCTAACTGTAAAATGAGGATCATTGCACCTACCTCCCAGAGCTGAGGATCAAGCATGATAATATTATGAAGTGCTTAGTACTGTGTCTAGTACATAATAGACACTTTATAGATGCCTCTTCCCTTCCTCTTTTCTCTAAGGTCATACTGCATTTATAGGTAGAGCTGACCCTTGAACTCATGTCTTCTGATTTCAGTCAGATCCAGTCCAAGATTCCTTCAACTATACCTTCTACTGCTGTCTCTTCAAGTCATATTCATTCATGAGTCAATGTTTAATTAGTGTGGGAGTTCTTAGGGTTAGGGAAAAAACAGAAAAAAAAAAAGAAAGAGCATAAATTTTACCTAAAAATCTTTATATAAGAAGTGAGATACACTTAACCATGGAGTCTACAATTAGAGCAATTAGTCAATTGTCCTTTTGTTTCTCATGCAGTTATACTTGATACAGTGGAGGGACTAAGAAAAATCTTAAATACAACTAACCTCTGCCCATGGAGTTATGATACTCAAGGAAAAATTTCAATACAGAAAGTCTTATTTTATTTTTTATATTATTTATTGTAAGTTATTATTGTTAATATTATATTATTCATTTAATAAAGAAAGGTCTTGATTTCTAGGGTAAGATTAGATTTGATTCAATAAAGGATCATTACTAGTTCTTTAGTAAGGACTTGATAAGATGAAAAAGAATATCTGGATGAAAGTTCTGGAGTAAGAATGGCTACCTCCAAATCTCAGCTTGATGGCAACTCACTAAACCTTTTGGCACCTCAGTTTCCTTTTCTACAAGGTGAAATAATATTTCTGTGGTCTCCTCCTAAGGTTGTTGATGAGCAATGGAACTTTCCATCATGATAGCAGAGAGAGACACCAGGACTTCTATTAAGCTCTCCTGAATTTCCCTCAGAACCAACATGAATCAGGTCAGAATGCACCAAAGATCAGAGTGAAATATCTTCCAAAAGGTCTGTCGATGGGGAAGCCGGGTGTGCCAAGGGCAGAGAAACAAAAAGTGACAGAAGATAACAAATCCTTTAAAAAATATAATTTGGCGGGGTGGCTAGGTGGCACAGTGGATAGAGCACCGGCCCTGAAGTCAGGAGTAACTGAGTTCAAATCTGGCCTCATACACTTGGGCAAGTCACTTAACCTCATTTGACTTGGAAAAACCTAAAAAAAACCCCCAAAACAAAACAATATAATTTGGCAATTGGGAAAAGATTATAGCTCTTTTAAAAATAATAGTGATCAAATGGAAATGGAGACACAAAAGCTAAAAGAAGAAAATACCTCCCTGAGATATGGAACAGGAGTAATGGAAGCTAATGATTTCATGAGAAACCAAGAATCTGTCAAATAAAATTTTAAAAATGAAAAAATGAAATAAAAAGTAAATGAAATAATGTATGAAAAGTACTTTGTAAAACTGAAATGCTTAGCTATCTTTCTACCTCAAGCATCTAGCATAATATCTTGTACTCAGTAGGCTCTTAGGAAATGTAAATTGAACTGAATTGAATAATACATGAAAAAGCTCATTCTGTAATTTGTGTGAAGGATAAAATGGAAAAAGGGAGAGACTGGAGTTAAGAATTTTAAATAATTCCAGATTGCCTCCAAATTAGTTCACAGTTCCACAATCAGTGCCCCAAATTTTCCATATTCCCTCCAACATTTGTTATCTTTTCCTTATATCATTTTAACCAATCTAAGTTTGAGATGATATCTCAAAATTGATTTAATTTGCAACTCTTGAATCAATAATGACAGACCATATAGATAGCTTTGTTTTCTTCCTCCAAAAACTGCCTTTTCATATCCTTTGACTATTTATTCTTATACATTTGATGAAGATCTCTATATATATGAGATATGAAGCCTTTATTGAAAAACTGTTTATAACTGTTACTCCCCCCACAATGTTCTGCTTTCCTCTGTTTTCATTCTAATATTGCCTATACTAATTTTATTTGCACAAAACCTTTTTTAATTTAATATAATCAAAATTATCTATATTATATCTCACAATGCTCTATATTTTGCTTATTCATAAATTATTCCTCTCTCCGTAAATCTGATAGATAATGTATGCTTCAAGTTCTTCTAATTTACTTTTTTACAAAACAGAAATTCTTAACCTGAAAGCTTAAATATTTACAGTGATCAAACACAAAGGTTCCTATATTCATTTATTACTATGTACTATATATTTACTCTATTCCACTGATCCACTATTCTATTTCAACTAGTAACAAATAGATTTGATAAGCATAACCTTTATAATACAGTTTAAAATCGGATGCTGCAAGATCTCCTTCCATTACATTTTTTCCCATTTGGTCCTTCCAAAATAATTTTATTATTTTTGTAGAACAATAAAATAACTTTTTTAGTAATTTTACTGAAATGATACTAAGTAGATTAATTTAAGTAGAATTAACATTTTGTTATTATTATTTGTTATTTACTTAATTTAATATTTGTTATTATTTCTGCCTAGCCATGGACAATTAATATTTCTCTAATTTTTAAAATCTTACTTTATATGCATAAAATGTATTTTATAATTATAATCCTATAATTTCTAAGTTTGTCTGGACAGGTATATTCCCAGTTATTTTATACAATTTATGATTATTTCAAATAAACTATCTCCTACTATCTCTTCTTGTAGGCTTTTGTTGGTGATATATAAAAATTAGGATGACTTATGGGTTTATTTAATATCCTGCTACTTTACTAAAATTATTATTGAACTACTTTTTTAGTTGAATTTCTAGGATTTTCCAAATATACCATCATAAGTCTGTAAAAAGAGATTATTTCATTACTTCACTGCCTACTCTTATTCCTTCAATTTCTTTTTTCTTCTCTTAGTGCTATTACTAGCATTTCTAGTACTATATTGAATCATACTGATGATAATGGGCCTCCTTATTTCATTCTGTATCTTATTGAGAAGATTCTAGCTTTGCTGATGGTTTAAATGGATTTATGTTAACTTTTTAAGTAAAAATCCATTTATACCTAAGCTTTCAAGTGCTTTTTTTTTGCAAGACAATGGGATTAAGTGACTTGTCCAAGGCCATACAAATAAGCAATTATTAAGTGTCTGAGCCTGTACTTGAACTCAGGTACTCCTGACTCCAGGGCTGGTGCTTTATCCACTGTGCCACCTAGATGCCCCTATCAAGTGCTTTTAATAAAAATGAATATTGTATTTGGTCAAAAAAAATTTTCTGCATTTATTAATATAATCATGTGTTTTTTGTACTTTTGTTATTGATATAATTTGTCAATAGTTTTGCTTATATTAAACCAACCCTGCATTACTGTTATAAATATCACCAAGAATCACATACAAATATACACATGCAAATAATTTTTGTTCAGTATTTTCTTTAGGATTTTTGCAACAATATTCATTATTTTTTCATTATAATTTTCTTCCTATATTTTTGCTCTTCCTGGTTTGTCTAATATTTTAGACAATTTACTTAATTTTGGAATTAGTTGATTTTTAAATATTTAGTAGAATTCATTCATAAATTCATCTGGCCCTTATATTTTTTTTTCTTAAGAAGCTCCTTTTTGGCCTGTTTAATTTCTTTTTCTAAAACATACTTATTTAGATATTCTATTTCCCCTTCTTTTAATCTGGGTAGTTTATGTTTTTGTAATTAATTTGTTAAATGTATTGGCATATAATTGGGTAAAAATAACTAATAATTGCTCTTATTTCATCTTAATTCATGGTATATTCACCCTTTTAATTTTTAATACTAATTATTTGGCTTTTTCTTTCTTTCTTTTTTAAAATCATAGAAACCACTAGTTTGTCTATTTTGTTGTTTATTTTTTATAAAATCAACTTCTAGCTTTATTTATTAATTCAATGGGGCCTTTTCACATTTAACTTTATTAATCTCAACTCTAATTTTCAGGATTTCCAATTTAATGTTTAATTAAGAATTTTTCAATTTGTTATTTTTCTAGTTTTTAAAATGTGTATACCCAGGTCCTTGATCTACTTTTTCCCTATTTTACTGATATAAGCATTTAGAGATATACATTTTCCTCTGATTAATACTTTTGTTGCATCCCACAAGTTTTGATATGCTGCTTCATTGTTGTCATTCTCTTTAATAAAATTATCATTTCCATGATGTGTTTTTTTTTAATTCAAGCATTTTTTAAGATTAGGATATTTAGTGTTCAATTAATTTTTAATCAGTTTCCAAGGTCCTTTATTAAATGCAATTTTATTTATGCAGATGTATTTAATATTTTTGCATTTAACTATAAAGTTTTTAAAATATTTTATTTGTTTTTTTCCAACTACTTGCAATGATAGTTTTTGCCAATCATTTTTTATAGGGCTTTGAGTTTTACATTTTTCTCCCTCCCTTCCTTCCCTACCGCCTCTCCCTGACAGAAAGCAATCTAATGTAGACTCTACACTGGTAACCTTGCTAAAAGATGCACATTGATCATGTTGTGAGAGAAGAATCGAATCCAAATGGAAGAAAGAAAACATTAGAGAGGAAAAATGATGTAATACATAAGACAACTTTTAAAAATTGAAGATAAGCTTCATTTAAACTCCATGGTTCCTTCTCTAGATATCAATGATATTTTTAATCACAAGTCTTTTAAAATTATATTTGATTATTATAGTGCTGAAATGAGGAAGTTCATCATAGTAGATCATTACCCCATGTTGTTGTTAGTATGTATAATGTTCTTCTGGTTCTGTTCATTTCACTCTGCATTAATTCATGTGAGTCTTTCCAGAATTTTCTGAAATCCCTCATGATTTCCTATAGAACACTGTAAAGTTTTTATAGCCTAATATATCATCCTTATTTTTAAAGATGCCATGTATCACTGAGAAAAAGGCACATCTTTTTCCTACTCAAGCAACTCCAGGTGTCTATCATGTTTAGTTTATATAAGATTCTATTCATATCTACTTGAGTTATTTATTTTTTGGTTAGATTTATCTATTTCTGAGAAGGGATTGCTGAAATCCTTCACTTTTATAGTTTTTCTCTTTCTAGCTGTAATTTATCAACCTTTTCCTTTAAAAATGAACAACTTGGGGCAGCTAGATGGTGCAGAGGATAGAGCATCAGCCCTGGAATCAGGAGAACCTGAGCTCAAATCTGACCTCAGATACTTAATAATTGTCTAGCTGTGTGGGCAAGTCACTTAACTCCATTGCCTTAAATAAATAAAATTTTTTTAAAATGAATAACTTATTTAGCTGTTTCCCAATTGGTAACCATCCCCTCAATTTCCAATTCTTTGCTACCACTGAAAGAACTGCTATATTTTTTGTACAGATAAATTCTTTCCCTTTTTGTTTTTTAGTCTCTTTTGGCTCTAGACTTAGTAGTGGTGTTGCATGGTCAATGGGTAAGCATGATTTTATAGTATTTTGGACACAGTTCTAAATTGCTCTGCAGAATGTTTGAGTCAGAATATAACTTCACCATTAATGTCTTCATTTTTCCACATTTCCTCCAACATTTGTTATTTTCCTTTTCTGTCAAATTAGCCAATCTGATAGGTGTGGGGTAGAAACTGAATTGTTTTAATTTGCATTTCTCTTATCAATAGTGATTCAGAGCATTTTTTTCCAATATGGCTATAGATAGTTTGATTATTTTGTCTGAAAACTGCCTGTTCATGTCCTTTTGACATTGACTCAATTTTAAATGTGTTTCTCATCTACAACATATTTTTGGATTCTGATTTTTAATCCATTCTGTTTTCTATTTCCATTTTATAGGTGAGTTCATCCCATTTACCTTCAGAGTTATAATTATAGTTGTATATTTCTTTCATCCTTCCTCACTATTTCTTCTTTTTCTGTCTCTGCCTCTATCTTTCTTTGTCTCTCACTCTCTTTCTCTCCCTCCCCCCTGCCCAACCCTCCTCAGAAATCGAACTTACTCCTGACCATTTCCTCCCTAATTTGTACAGCTTTCTAGAAGTTCTTCCCTTATTCTATCTCTTTAAATTGTTCCTTTGTAATTGCTTGAAATATTTTTTTCTTAGAACTAGGATCTTTGAAACTTAACTATTATCATGTGAGTTTTTGTAAGTTTTTATTTTGGAATTTTTTTCTGGCAGTTGGGTGAAAACTTCCCCCTCTTCCTTCCCTCTCCCGTGGTATGCTGTTTGTTGACTTAATGATATTTGCTGGGTGGTACCTATAGGTCACTAAGCCCAGACCACCACCCTGGGAAGTCAAATCTTTCCTAACATCCTCTCAAGTTATCTTAGATCAGACAACTGTTTTACTCCAACTATTAATTATTTCTGCTACCCTAAAATTTACTTTGAGTCATTATTTTAAGTTATTTGTGAGTTTATTTGGAAGAACCAGGTAGTTCCCTGCCTTGTTGTCCCATCATACACCTAACATAATTTTTTTTGTATCTGTTTTTTGGTTTAGTTTTAATAGTTATATCCTGAGGTAACATTTTTATATTATTTTGTTCCTATAAGGTCTAGGAATTTAAATAATTGTCAGGGCAAAGTTCTGAATATGAAGGCAAATGTCCTTTGTTCCCTGGGTCACTTTGGGTTCCATTCAATGTTTATTTTTCCTTATGTTCAATGTCTGACAAGAAAGTTGCCCCCTTCTAGTCAAAGCTTCTCCACTGCTCATACTATGTAGCACCAGTATAAATTGGAGCTGAAGATAGCTTTAAGAAAGCATTATATTCTCTTTCTGAATTTGTAAGTGAGGCTTGCCTGAACTTTCCATACCTTTCATTTCATTTTCAAGTATTTCAGGCTCTGCTCCTTCCCCTGAGTATATGACTATTTGCTATTGCTGGCAACAACTTTGACCTTGGGATGTTTGGGTAACTATTAAAGAAAAGGAAGGTAAAGAATGTTGTTGGCCTATGTAGGGAATCAAAGCACTGCCTGGTTTTAAAGTAACAGTTAAGGAGAGATTTTAATTCTATTAGTGCATTTTGTTTTACACATATGGAAGCCAGATTTTTTCAGGAGATTAATTTTGAGTGTTTTAGATCCTTTCATATTCTTTTTTAATACCTTTCCCCTAAGTTATTTCTCCTGGTCATATAATTTAATATATTTACCCAAAGGAAACTGTAAACTCATTCTTTCTCTTCTGTAAAGAGAAAAAAGAAAAGTCACATCTAGATAAAACCATGAACAGTTTTTATGAATAATTAAACAAGGGAGATAAATAATGCTATCACTATTGACAAATGAAATCCCTTTCAAATCTAAAATTCTGATTGTATTGCAATTATAATCAAGTAGCTAAATCTCATATATACAATGCTGTTTATAAAGTAGGTTACAAGGCTCAGTCCTGCCTCTCTTCTGAGCCCCATACTCACATTCCCACTTAATTACACACAGGCTGCCACCAACAGTAGCTCAAATTCAATGAAACTTTATTAACTTTCCCTCCTTCTGACTTCACTGTTTCTACAACTTTAAAAATCTTAAGATATTTTTTGGTCTTCCATCTCCTCTTATAGAAAGAGGATTGTACCTGTGTTTTAACTGATATAATGAATTTCCAAGAAATTTCCTCTATTACAAGTGTGCAAATCCACACCTACTCTGCAAGTTACAATCTTAGAGGGGTTTTTTAAAAAATTGTTTTCTTCTTTACAAGTAACGTATTTCCCCATGTATAAGATGTACCTTATTTTGGGGCCTGAAGTTTGAAAAAAAAATGTATTACATAAAGTTATTGAACTCAAGTATTCTTCATCATGAAATTCAAGGACTTTCTGCTCAAAGCTTTCAGCCACCTTTTGGCAAGTCTGGTGGGTGGACACATGCTTAATCCATTCTGTTTCATGAACTTGAAGCACTACTTTTATCCTTCTTTGAAATCAGTCATTTCTTTTCATCAGCAATTTTTCTTGCCTCTTGCTGAACCATCTTTGTGGACACAGGAATTACAATTTCTCTTTGTTTTTAAATCCATTTGTTCAATTCCCTCTCTAACTCAAGCCATTTTGCTACCTTGCTTCTCATAGTCTTCCTCTGTCATGGTCTTTCCAGGAGGCTTTATTTTTCCTCTAGCTAGTCTCAGATTGTTTTCTCAATTGGAGGAGGATGAAACTGACATTTGGAAGCATGATTTCTATTCGCTTTTGCAGACTAGATCACTTTTAGCTTGAATTTAGCACTATATGAAAATCTTTTCTGGAGCCATTTCTGGACAGAACATGGCAAAATGTAACCTAATACACCAATAACAAATGTGAAATAATGAGCACAAAGACAAGAGAGGAAAAAAGTGAGAAATGAAAGTAAAAAAATATATAACCACTATATAAGACACTCCTAGTTTTTAGACCCCAAATTTTTCAAAAAAGGTGCATCTTGGGGCAGCTAGGTGGCGCAGTGGATAGAGTACCAGCCCTAGAGTCAGGAGTACCTGAGTTCAAATCTGACCTCAAACACTTAATAATTACTTTGCTGTGTGGCCTTGGGCAAGCCACTTAACCCCATTTTGCCTTGCAAAAACCTTTAAAAAACGGTGCATCTTATACATGAGGAAATATGGTCCTATTCATTACCTGAGAATTAGGTACCATTGGTATCCATTGAGGAAATTGAGTTAAACAGAGTTTATACCACAGCTAGTAAATATCTGTGGTTGGATTTGAGCTTATGTATTCCTGATGCTAGGCTAAGAGCTATATACCCCCACCATTAGCTGCCTTTAGTTGCTTAGAACAGAAGCACCAAATAGGCATTTTGACCTGCAATATTTAACAAAATAAGTAAAAATACAATAGAACACAGATGTTAACATATGTTCATATGTTAATGTTAATAAAAAGATGTCAATAATAATAATAAAGAGTCAATGTACAGCCAGCAGGGATCTTTATACATGAACTCATTTCTATTTCAGTTTGACAGCAATGACCTAGAGCACTGAGAGCAAAAAAAAAGACTTTTCCTGGATCACACAGAAAATATGTGGTGGCAGCAGGACTTGAACCCAGGTTCCTCTGACTCCAAAGCTAATCCTGATCTTCTTCCACACTACTTCTCACTACCCCACTCAGATCCAAACTATTACTAAGTCTTGATAATTAGTACTTATTAAGTAATTGTGAGCAAAGAATAGCCTCTGGGAATACAAAGATATAAAGGGAATATTTATATTCTAGTGTAAGAAAATAACTATAAGATAAGTCAATACAAAATATATACAAAGTTATTAGTGGGATGCTGTAAGAGTATTTAAAGCACTAATACTAAACACCAAGGTAATAATATAGGCCTATTGTAAGAAACAGAAGAGTCGAAGTTCTATGAACACCATTTAATCCCTCCTTTTTCACATTGCCCAACACTGCAGTAAAGGTATTCCTTGCCTGGCAATTAGACAAAAAAAACTTAAGTTTAAGGCAATGAAAGAAAATAGACATGAAATGGATAGTGAATTATTCATACATTGTTGAACTGGGGTGAAATCTCATCTTCAACAAGTCTTCCCCAATTCCTCATAATTCTAGTGCCTTCCCCTCATATCTAATTTGTTTATGTGTGTGACTTCCTATACATATCTGCATGTTTATTGTCTTCCTCATTCAAATACTTGGAGCTTAATAAATGTTTGTTGACTGATTGTAAGACTGTATTTCTAGAGCCAAGAGACTTCCAGCCAAGATAGCAGAGAGAAGACGGGCACTGTGGTAACTGCTCCACTTTCCCCTCAGAAATAACATGAGACAAACCTCTTAACAGAAACTCAATTGACAAAACCCAGAAAGAGAAGCTAGGAGTAGAACACCTACCAAGAAGGTCTGTATCAGGGGACCATGGGTGAACCAGGACAGCAGCTGGGGAAAGCCAGAAGGTCAGCCTCAGCCATAGAGACTTCAGTGAGTAGCAGGTGTGAGATGCAAGTTTAGCTGCAGTCTTTGGCCAGGGGGAGAGGAGCAACAAGAAGGTGACTTCCAGCACAGAAACTCAGAGCATGTCTGGAGAACAAGCAGCTGGGCCTGGGACCTGAACTCCATACTTTCACCAGAGCCCTTTGCACAGAACAAACAAGAAACAACACCACCACCACCACCACCACTCCCTCAGGGCAACAGAGTTCACTCCAGGGAAAGAAATTAACTCCCTCCCCTAGGGCCCAGCCCAGTGTTGAAGGTCAACTCAGACCATGCTGTTGAGGACCTCAAACACTCCAGAGAAAGAAACCAGTGCCCCATACTAGCTGGGCCTTGGAATTACTAACACAAATGAACAAAGCCTCTAGGATCTTCAAAAGCAAATCTCTGAGAGCCAGCTCCAACCCCAACACAAGATCCTAAAAAGATGAAGAAAGGCCATAGAAAGGGGGGGGGCATGGAGAAATACTTAGAAGTAACAGATTCTAATCCAGAGAGATCTAGCACTGGTGAGGAGAATATGAATTGGTCTCCAGCCCAGAAAGACTTCCTTGAAGAAATCAGGAAGGAGTTTAAAAAATCAAATGGAAAAATTGGGAAAAGAAACTAAAGAGAAAATTAATATGTTGCAAGAGAAAATAAACATCTCGCAACAAGAAAACAAATTCTTGGAAAATACAATTGGACAAATACAAAATGAGAATAACTCTCTCAGATCTTCAATTGGGATAATGCAAAGATTCTTTCAAATCCTCAAATAGGCAAATGCAAAAAGAAAATGACTCTCTCAAAACTACACTTGGGCAAATGGAAAGCTCCTTCAAAAATAGAATTGATCAACTGGAAAAGGAGTTGCAAAAGATAAATGAAGAAAAAAATCTTCTTCTTTATAAATAAGTTTGGAATTGGTGGCAATTAATGACTTTATGAGATAAAAAGATTGTGTTAAAAACCAAAAGATCAAAAAAAATAGAAGAAAATGTAAAACACCTCATCAGCAAAATCACTGACCTTGAGAATAGAGCAAGACAGGAGAACCTTAGAATTAAAGACCTTCCTGAAAACATTGAAGAGAACAAAGTCCTAGATTTAATATTACAGGATTTAGTGATGGAAAACTGCCCTGATATCAGGGAGCCAGAGGGCAAAACAGTTATTGAAAGAATAAATCAATGCCTTCTGGAAAGAGATCCTAAAATGAAAATACCAAGGAATGTTGTGGCCAAATTCCAGGACTATCAGATAAAAGAAAAAAATACTACAAGCAGCCAGTAAGAAAAAATTTAAATACCGTTGAACCACAGTAAGGATTATGTAGGACCTGGCCACAGCAACATTAAAGGATCAAAGGGCCTGGAATGAGATACTCTGAACGGAAAGGGAGCTTGGAATGAGGCCAAGAATCCACTACCTGTCAAAACTGAGCCTTCTCTTGCAGGAGAAAAGATAGACATTTAATGAAATGGAAGACTTCCAGTATTTCATGTTGAAAAGACTAGAGCTAAATAGATAATTTCAACATCAAACAGGAGGCTCAAAAGACACTTGAAAAGGTCAAAAGAAAAGGGTAAAAAAACTGCTATCCAATAAGATAAAACTGGCCATATACCCACTTGGGAGAAAGAGTCTCATAACTCTTGAAAATTGTAACTCTATTAGAGAGAATACATAACCAGAAGTGATGGACACATAACTTTTCTGTGACTCAGAATGATTTAAAAACAATACATCCTTAAAAAGGGTTTGGAAAGTAAGGAGAGAGGAGGACTGAGGAGACTGAATGGTATAAATATAATTACATCAAGATGTACAAAAGATCTATTGTAAATGAGGGGGAAAAGGGAGGAGATTAGAACCACCTGAATCTTCATCTCATCAGACTTGGCTTAAAGCTAACTTAGACACACTCAGTTAAGAAACTTATCTCAGCTTTCAAGCATTAAAGGGGGGAAAAGGGAGGAGGAGAAAAGGGGGAACTAACAAAAGGAAGGGAAGAATGGGAAAAGGGAAAGGGGAAAGAAAGGGTGGGGGTGGATATAAGGGGGCAAACACACTGAAGGTGTCAGTATTCAGAAACAACACACCAAGGAATATGGATAACAGGAAAAAAGGGAAAAATACAAACAGAAGGAAAATAGCATGGAAGGCAATAAAGAGTTAGTAATTATGACTTTAAATGTGAATGAGATGAACTCTCCCTTAAAAGGTAAGCAGATAGCAGAGTGGATTAAAAAACCAAATCCTATAATATGCTGCTTACAAGAAACTCATTTGAAGCAGATACATATAGAGTAAAGGTAAAAGGTTGGAGCAAAATATATTTTGCTTCAGCTGAAATGAAAAAAACAGGGGTAGGAATCCTTATCTCAGACAAAGCAGCTGCAAAATTAGATAGCATTAAAAGAGATAAGGAAGGAAACTATATCCTCCTAAAAGGTACCATAGACAATAAATTAATTTCAGTACTAAATATGTATGCACCCAATGGGACAGGTTCCAGATTCTTAAAGGAGATGTTGAAAAAGCTAGAGGAAGACATAGACAGCAAAACTCTACTAGTAGGAGACCTCAACCTCCCACTCTCAGATTTAGATGAAATGAATCATAAAATAAACAAGAAGGAAGTTAAGGAGGTAAATAGATTGTTAGAAAAACCTAGATATAATAGACCTATGGAGAAAATTGAGTGGAGATAGAAAGGAATATACTTTTTTTTGCATTACATGGCATTTACACAAAACTGACCATGTACTAGGGCATAAAAACCTAATGATCAGTTGTGGAAAGGCAGAAATAGTGAACACATCTTTCTCAGATCATAATGCAATAAAAATCATATGCAATACTCAACCAGAGAGATATAGACCCAGGAATAATTGGAAAACAAATAACCTCACTTTAAAGAATGAGTGGATCAAGCAACAAATTATAGAAAGAATTATTTCACCCTAGATAATGACAATAATGAAACAACATACCAAAACCTATGGGATACATTCAAATCAGCTGTCAGAGAATATATTATATCTTTAAATGCTTACATGAATAAATTAGAGAAAGAAGAAATTAATGAACTAATTATGCAACTAAAAATAGAGAAAGAACAAATTAAAAACCTCTAATAAAATACCAAATTAGGGACGGCTAGGTGGCATAGTGGATAAAGCACCGGCCCTGGAGTTGGGGGTACCTGGGTTCAAATCTGGTCTCAGACACTAAATAATTACCTGGCTGTGTGGCCTTGGGCAAGCCATTTAACCCCGGTTGCCTTGCAAAAACCTAAAAAAAATACCAAATTAGAAATTCTAAAAATTAAAGAAGAAATTAATATAATCAAAAGCAAGAAAACTATTGAATTAATAAATAACCAAGAGCTGGTTTTATGAAAAAACCAATAAAATTGATAAACCTCTGGTTAATTTGATTAGAAAAAAGAAGAAAACCAAATTGCTAGTATCATAAATGAAAAAGGTGAACTCACCACTGATGAGGAGGAAATTAAAGTAATAATTTGGCATTATTTTGCTCAACTATGCCAACAAATTTGACAATCGAAGTGAAATAGATGAATATTTACAAAAATAAAAGTTGTCCAGATTAAATTAAGAGGAAATTAAAAACCTAAATAACCCTATCTCAGAAAAAGAAATTCAACAAACCATTTTTGTATTCCCTTAGAAAAAATCTCCACAGCCAGATGGATTCACACATTAATTCTATCAAACATTTAAGGAACAACTGATTCCAAATCTATATGAACACTCAGGAAAAAATAGGTGAAGATGGAACTCTGCTTAACTCTTTCCATGACACAAAAATGGTGTTGATACCTAAAACAGGAAGAGTTAAAACAGAGAAAGAAATTTATAGACCTATCTCCCTGATAAATATAGATGCAAAAATCTTAAATCAAATCTTAGCAAAACGATGACAACAAGTTATCACCAGGATAATGCATTATGATCAAGTAGGATTTATCCCAGGAATGCAGGGTTGGTTCAATATTAGGAACACTGTTAGTATATTTAATTAATTATATCAATAACATACCTATCAGAAATAATATGATCATAACAATAGATGCTGAAAAAGCTTTTGACACCCATTCCTACTATAAACACTAGAGAGTGTAGAAATAAATGGCTTGTTCCTTGGAATAATAAGCAGTATCTATCTGAAACTATCAACAAGCATTATATGCAATGGGGATAGGCTAGATACATTCAATAAGATCAGGGGGTAAAACAAGAATGCCCATTATCACCACTACTATTCAATATCATATTAGAAATGCTATTCTCAGCAATAAGAGAAGAAAAAGAAATTGAAGAAATTTCAATAGGGAAGGAGGAGGCAGGTGACATAATGGTATACCTAGAGAATCCCAAAAAATCATTTAAAAATCAACGAGAAATAATTAGCAACTTTAGAAAAGTAGCAGGATATAAAATAAACCCTCATAAATGCTCAACATTTCTATATTTATGACTAGCAAGATACAGTAGAAAGAGATAGAAAGAGGAATCCCGTTCAAATTATCTTCAGGTAAAATAAAATACCTGGGAGTTTACCTGCCAAAGCAGACTCAAAAAAATTTTGAAAACAATTACAAAACACTTCTCACACAAATAAAATCAGATTTAGATACCTGGGCAAACATCAGCTACTCATGGATAGGTCTAGATAATATAATAAAAATGACAATTCTACCAAAACTAAATTACTTGTTTAGTGCCCTACCAATCAAAATTCCACAAAATTACTTTAATGAGTTAGAAAAAGTTGTAAGTAAATTTATATGGAGAAATAAAAAGTCAATAATTTCCAGGGATTCAATGAAAAAAAAGTACAAAAGAAGGTGGCTTAGCCTTACCAGATCTGAAATTATATTATAAAACAATAGTCATCAAAACTGTCTGGTTTTGGCTAAAAAATAGAGTGATGAACCAGTGGAATAAACTAGGTGCAATAGCAGGAAATGATTATAGTAATCTGTTGTTTGATAAACCCAAAGAGTCCAGCTATTGGGATAAAAACTCTCTCTTCAATAAAAACTGTTGGGAAAATTGGAAGTTAGTATAGAAGAAACTTAGATTAGACCAACACCTCACACCCTATACCAGGATAAAATCCAAATGTATGCAGGGTTTAGACATAAAAAACAATATGATAAGCAAATGCAAAGATCAAGGAGTAGTATACCTGTCAGATATATGGAAAAGGAAGCAGTTTATGACCAAGGAAGAGATGTAGAACATCATTAAAAAACAAACTAGATAATTTTTATTACAGTAAAAAGCTTTTTCACAGACAAAACCACTATAACCAAGATCAAAAGAAATATAGTAAATTGGGAAACAATTTTTGCAACTAGTATTTCTTTTTTTTCAGTCTTTGTAAGGCAATGGTATTAAGTTCCTTGCCCAAAGTCACACAGCTAGGTAATTATTAAGTGCCTGAGGCCGGATTTGAACTCAGGTACTCCTGACTCCAGGGCCTGTGCTCTATCTACTGCACCACCTAGTCACCCTTGCATCTAGTATTTCTGAAAAAGGACTCATTTCTATAATATACAGAGAACTGAGTAAAATTTTCAAAAAACCAAGTCATTCTCCAATTGACAAATGGTCGAAGGATACGCAAACGCAATTTACAGATGAGGAAATCAAGGCAATACATAGTCATATGAAAAATTGGTCCAAATCATTACTTATTAGAGAAATACAAATTAAAATGTCTCTGAGATACCACCTCACACCTCTCACACTGGCCAATATGACCACAAAAAGACAAAAATCAATGTTGGAAGGAATGCAGGAAATCTGGGACACTAATACATTGCTGGTGGAGCTGTCAACTCATCCAACATTTCTGGAGAGCAATTTGGGATTATGCCCAAAGGGCAAAAAAAAATCTACATACCATTTGATTCAGCAATACCACTACTGGGTCTAAACCCTGAAGAGATTATGAAAAAGGGTAAAAACATCACTTGTACAAAAATATTTATAAAAGCCCTGTTTGCGGTGGCAAAAAAATTGGAAATTGAATGACTGTCCTTCAATTGGGGAATGGCTTAACAAACTGTGGTACATGTATGTGATGGCAAACTGTTGTTCTATTAGAAACTAGGAGGGCTGGGAATTCAGGGAAGCCTGGGAGGATTTGCATAAACTGATGCTGAGCAAGATGAGCAGAACCAGAAAAACATTTTATACCCTAACAGCAACATGGGGGTGATCAACCTTGATGGACTTACTCATTCCATCATGCAACAACCAGGGACAATTTTGTGCTATCTGCAATGGAGAATACCATCTGCATCCAGAGAAAGAATTATGGACTTTGAACAAAGACCAAAGACTATTACTTTCAAATTAGGGGAAAAAAACTGTTATCTTATCATATAATTTTACTATCTCAAACTTTATTTTTCTTCCTTAAGGATATGATTTCTCTCTCATCACATTGACTGAGATCAATATATACCATGTAACCAATGTAAAAACTAATAGAATGCCTTCTGTGGGGGGAGGGAGGGAAGCAAGAAAGTTGGGGATTGTAAAACTCAAATAAATAAAATCTTCTAAAAAAGACTCTACTTCTAAAACAATAGCTCCTGTGCCTCTGTAAGATGCTTTCCCTTTAACAATCACTTGAGACTTCTTTAACTTTTAGCAAAGGTATTTGCTAAGATAATGGTAAGAACAACTGATCTTAAACATTCTACCCATAATCCTGAGGCACCTTCTCCCACAAATACATTCAGCAATCATATAAAGAATGGACTAAAACTAGAGTACAATAGGAGTATACTAGTGAGATAGTAATGTAAGTTACACATATATGAATGGATAACTCGTAGCATTGATTCCTAGATAGAAGTCCTTTTCTTCTCTTTGTAGTCCTCATAGGATTCCACATGAGAGCAGCTCTTTGATAAATGGGCCATTCATGTGGGCTCCAAAAACTTAATGCTTTCTTTCTTTTTTTAAAATAAATTTATTTATTTATTTTTATTTTTGTACATATGATTTTAATACATCACTAAAATATTCTTAAGAGTAATAATCCCCCTCCCCCAAAAAATAAACCCTCATGAGAAATAAAGTAAAGGAAAGAGAAAGAAATGTGCTAGTCTGTGTTCCAACACTATGAACTCTGTCTCAGATGGATCACATTCTTTATGATAAGTCCATCACAAAAGCTACTTCCATATTTTTCCACTGTTGCCATTGCTGATTGCAACTCCCTCCATTCATTCCTCCCCACTACCATATACTACATTTTCTCTTTCCTTTCACTCTGTCCCTCTTCTTAAATGTGCTGTAGGGTAGCTGAGTGGTGCAGTAGACTGATCACTGGCTCTGGGGCCAAGAGGCCCCAAACCCACATGCCACCCTGAAAACCCAGCCACCACCTGGCCCCGTGGTCTTGGACAGGCCACCCAATTCCAGCCCCTTGCAAGAAGTAAAAAAAAGAAAATGTATTATATCTGACCACTTTCCCCATACAATCCACCCTCTCCTCCATCACTCACATCCCCCCCTTGCCCCTGTCCCCCTTCTCTCCTTTTTTACTCTAGATGTCTATATCCTATTGAGTGTGTATGCTGTTTCCTCTCTGAGACACCTCTGATGAGAGCAAAGGTTCCCTCATTCCCCCTCACCTTCCCCCCTTCCATATCATTACAATAGCTCATTGCAATAAAAAGAAATCTTATTATATGAAATATCTTAGCCTATTCCACCTCTCCTTTATCTTACTGCCAGGACATTTTCCAATTGACTTCATTTTTACAATATATTAATCTTCAAATTCAGCTCTTTCCAATGCTTCATCTATAAGAGCTCCTTCTACCTGCTCTATTAAATGAGGAGTTTCTTATGAGTATTATCAATATCATTTTTCTATTCAGGAATACATGCAATTCATTGTCATTAAATCCCTCATATTTTACCCTTCTCCACTCTCTATGCTTCACCTGAGTCCTGTATTTGAAGGTCAGACTTTCTGTTCAGCTCTGGTTGTTTCAGCAGGAACAATTGAAATTCCCCTGGTTCATTGAAAGTCCATCCTTTCCCCTGGAAGAGGATGTTCAGTTTTGCTGGGTAGTTGATTCTCAATTGTATTCAAGCTCTTTTGCCTTCTGAAATATTATATTCCAAGTTCTATGAGCCCTTAATGTAGCTGCTACTAAGTCCTGTGTGAGCCTGACTGCAGCTCCATGGTATTTGAATTGTGTTCTGGCTGCTTGTAATATTTTCTCTTTGACTTGGAACTTGGCTATAACATTCCCAGGGTTTTTTTTGGATCTCTTTCCAGGGTAGATTGGTGGATTCTCTCAATTTCTATTTTGCCTTCTGCTTCTAGGATATCAGAGCAGTTTTCCTGTAGTAATTCTTTGAAAATGATGTCAAAGCTCTTTTCCTGATCATGACTTTCATGTATTCTAATAATTTTTCAATTATCTTTCCTGAATCTGTTTTCCATATCAGTTGTTTTTTCAATGAGATGTTTGACATTTTCTTCTAATTTTTCATTCTTTTGGTTTTTAAGTATTGTGTCTTGATTTCTCATAAAATGAGCAGCCTCCCTCAGTCCTATTTTACATTTGAAGGATTTGTTTTCCTCAGAGAGCTTTCTTATCTCCTTTTACATCTGGCCAATTCTGCTTTTTAAAGTATTCTTCTCCTCAACTTTTTGAACTGTTTTATCCATTTGACCTATGCTGGCTTTGAATATGTTATTTTCTTCAGCATTTTTTTTGGATCTCCTTGACTAAGCTGCTGACTTCTTTTTTTATGTTTTTCTTAGATTGCTCTCATTTCTTTTCCTAATTTTTTTTCTATCTCCCTCACTTGATTTTCAAAATCTTTTTTGAGCTCTCTCATAGCCTGAGCCTAATTTCCATTTTTCTTGGAGTCTTTAGATGCAGGAGCTTGTACTTCCTCATCTTCAGATTGAATATTTTGATCCTTCTTGGGATCATAATGTATTTCTCAATGGTTTCCTCTTTTTTCTCTCTGTTTATTCATTTCTCCAGTCTGTGACTGATTTTGAGGTGCTTCCCAAACTTTTGAGTATTATTGGGACACCCCCTCGCACAAGGATCTCAGTGTGTAAAGCTCTGACTTCTTTCCTGGTCTGTGAATGGCCACAAGCTCACCCCTCTGCCATGGGGCTGAGGTGGGAGGTGGGGACCTGTTCTATGGGGGGCCTAGACTATGATCAAGATCTGAATGTGGTCAGAGCCCCAGAGTCTTGTTCCATGTACAGAGGACAGACCTCTGAAGTCTCTCTCCACTCCCCTACATTTGGTGGGCTGAGCACTCAAGGCTCAGTTGCCTGGGGGCTCCTGCTTACTGACTCCAAGTTTGCTTCTGTTTCCTGGATCTGGGCTGCCCTGCAGCTACAGCTGCTGAGCTGACCATGCTGACTACTGCAACTGCCCTGAGGGCCTGGGCTTCCTGTGCTCACTCTGGCAGAGGTCCCCTCTGCTAATCCTCTAATTTGTGCCCGGTGCTCCCCAGGGTGTAGGTCAGGAAACTGCCCCCACTGCCTTGAGCCATGGCTCCCAGGCACCCTGGGGCTGCTTCTGGGAGACTGAAGTTTCTTCCCTCTGGCAGACCATCCCTCTAACCCTATGGAGTGGAGCTTTTTCACTATTTTTCCAGGTTACTTTGGTCTGGAGAATTGCCTCACTGGATCTTTCTGTGGATCCTGTCTCTCGAAAATTTAGTTAGAGTTGAAATATTATGGAGAGGACACCTAGGAGAGCCTCTTCTCCTGTAGCCATCTTGGCTCTGCCCAACTTAATACTTTCTTAAGTCTATAGTTGATTTTTTTCTCTTATGTGAAAGGTCATGCTCCTTGAAGTTGCTTCTTCCCTCTAGTATAACTATAACTCTATTTCCATTTTTTACCTTGAGTGTGTGTGTCTGCTCCTGGCAGAAACCATTGTCTGCTACAGATTTAATCTCTTCTATGTCATGGTCAGTGGGAGGGAGGGAGGAGACATTCTTTTTTCTTTCCTTTCAAGAGTAATTTTTTCTGTAAGACCTGGTCTTTCCTCCACTTCTGACTCCAAATCTTAAAACTGAAATTCTTGACAACTAAAAACTATGATGTATTGTTTTTATACATAGGTCCATGGCAGTATGACTGATTCTCTTAAACACCAAGGAGTTGTTTCCTGCACTGTCATTTGCCTTTATCCCATGGCCAAAGCTCTAGAATCCTCTGAAATTTGTGATTTATTCACACTTTATTGGAAAAAATCACAATACCTAGCTTACATTTTGTGATTATAGTCTGAATCCATTAATTTAATAAGTGAATCTGAAACAACTTCAACTGAGTTGTGTGTGGGGAGAACTATGTCACTCCTTCCTTACTCTAAAAGTTTTTGTCATTATATTCTGATTAGATTTATTGAAATGGGCTGTGGACCACTTACATTAATATAATAAATCACTCTTCAGTTCCTATAAAGTGGAAAGCTGCTGAGTTAATAGGACTGAATTCCTTCAATACTATATAAGGGTCAGGAGGACCTACTTCAATCATATAAAATTCCTTATTTGTAAAGTAAGATTGGAAACCCTTGGAATTTGTGCTTAGAAAACAGCTAACAGCTATTTCATGGTCCTATTTAAGGTCACCTTGAAGGTATGAGGGAGCAAGTTTTTGGAATGTGTTATTTGTAAGAAAGTTAGTACTAGAATTCAGTACCAAAAAAAGTCAGAGAATTCTTCAGAGAAATGGCATATGTTAGTTATTGTCAGGCATCTGTGATTCTTGCAGTTTATTCAAAGAATCAGTGTATATTAAGGTTCAAGTTTGTATCCCCTCCTGATATATTGGGCCTTAAAGGTCATGCAATACTCTTGTGTACTGAGCCTTAGTGACCACTGCTCTACTCAATAGTGCCTATGTTAATAAGATGCTTTATTATGTAACTTCTCTAAGTGAAATATTTCTGATCTCTACAGTCCTTATGACAATGAGGATGTTTTGTCCTTTGTTCTCAAAGAAGACCATGACATCAGGGAGCCGATGCAACAACATGCTTGTGAATGAGTCCAGTGTTCAGATATGATTCAGGACAACTAGAGATGGCCCTGGATACAAGGCAATCAGGGTTAAGTGACTTGCACTGCTATTAAGAGTCTGAGGCTGGATTTGAACTCAGGTCTTTCTGACTTCAGGCCACAGCTCTATCCACTGTGCCATATAAAAGGACAACTGAGCTAGCTATAAGAATGTATGGTGAGTAGAAGTCTGTGACTCGTCCCTAAGACTAAGTTCATTCAGAGTTTGGAAGTTGTACTAAGTTCACAGATGTTTTAGTTTTTCTCAAAAAAATTCAGTATCAGTACAGTACATTAATTTCCAAGAATTTCAGAAAGATTGTAGTGCCTACTAGTTTCTCTCATTCTTTAGTTGATCTTTCTCATTACCACTTTGCATCATTGTAGAGCTTCTTTTAATTTCCATCTTATGGTTCTCTTCATACTATGATAATTGTTTTAAGTGAAAAGTCACAAATCCACCAATAACATTACCTCTAAAATTTTGAGCTTACTTTTTCATTTCCAGATGAAATATGTTCTCAATAGACTGTTATTATACAAAGTACTGATTCCTGAGCCTAATACCTCAGGGTGTTTCTAAAAATCTTGATGGGTTGTTACAAAATTCTTCATAATTTAGATTACAGTGATGATCTAAATCACTAGTGCCACAAGTCAAAATAAATTCTGTGGGGGCAAATATTGATACAATAACTTTGGATAGAACTATTCAAGTTGAATGAGTCACATTATCAGTCTCATCAAATTTGGCAAGGGGGGTTCATCATTTGGAGCATCTGAGTTTTGAAGTAAAAAATAATTGATAATAATAGCTATTATAACTTCTAAGCAAAAACAAATCTTTATCTTAAGGAAGAGCAATATGGTCCAGTCAAGAGTGAGAAGTACTGCTGTTTTAATTCCAATTCCAACCACAAATGAGAAAGTTCTCCTCCAGTCTCTCTAAGATGGATGTTTTATATACTAAGAGGGACAGCATTATATCTTTCTGTTATGTCTAAAATATTTCTAGCCTATGGGTATGAATCTGAATCAAAAGAAAAGCTACTTTTCTTATCACTCTTGGGAGGGAGAGTCATCCTTAGCAAGGGGGTGTTACAAGGGGTAGCCAGCTGCTACAATGGATAGAGAGCTGAAGTCAGGAAGATGCATCTTCCTGATTCAAATTTGGCCTCAGACACTTACTATTTGATCCTGGAAAAGCTCAGTTTACCTGAATCTCCTCATCTGGAAGATGAGCTGGAGAAGGAAACAGGAAACCATGCCAGTATCTTTGCTAAGAAAACCACAAAATGGGGTCATAAAGAGTTGGGCATCACTGAAAATGACTGAATGTCAACAGTTCTTAGTTCGCATTCACCATCTTAGATCCTCTATTTCTAATACTAGGTGCTGGCCTATAACATTTGTCAGGTTGGGAAGAAAAACAGCTTCAACTGCTCACATTGTAGTTGAATTGGGGAAAGAGCCCAGGAAAAAACAGAGGAAGAGGACTGTTTGATCAGATGGCAAGACACTGTCTGGCGTCCTACAGCCAGAGTCCTCCAAATTTTGTTTCAGGAGATACAAAGACACTCCTTGAGATAAGAAATAGAGGTTGCTGGAGGACACTTCGCCAGAGGATAAAGAACTGAGACCAGCTTTCAATAATTGTTTTGACTGTCCTGAAAAATTTCAGCCAGCAGTAGTGAGAATGGAGGTAAACTGAGCAAGTACAATTTAGCAACTAGAGGCAGAGCTCTAGTTCAAAGACAGTGCAAAGGATGCAGAGGGCCTTCTAAGGGAGCTGGTGGCAGTGCAAGCAAGGTGATCTCTTGGGATAGGGACAGGGAATAAGAGCCCCTAGTCAGGACCCACTGTATGGTCTCTGATCCAGAGGTTCCTTCTCAGATAGAAGCCAAACAGAGTGGCTGAATGTTAGACAGTCCAAGGCATATTCTCTAATTATCCCCTGGAAGACAGTGAATTCCCAACTTTCTCCAACTAAGATGGAGGTATGGAGGGAGTAACCTGAGTTCAAACAGAAACCTGAATTGTATGAAGAATAAGAGCTCCTGAGGGTCTGATCCAATGCAGCCAGAACTGAAAAGCTCTCTGCTTTAGACTTCTGTGGTGTGGAAAACTCTTTGAGGACCTACTTTTACAGTCAACTATATTTGTTGAGCATCTAGAAGGGATATGCTCTGTGTCCCTTTATATGTAATGCTGAGATGTTATTTGCACCAGACCTTGTAAAAATGAATTCCCCTTACAGTAAGTTCTCAGATGAGTATCTCCAAGGGAGGGGACAAATTTCTTACCTAAAGAAATAGGATAGTAGATTGGTTTTCTTCAAATTTTTGCCAAGGCTTGCCACAATCTATGCCCAACCTGTCTCAAGGGTAATGAAATCATTCTTCCTGGGTAGAGTCCCATCTGATTGACTTCAGAATATAGTTATGGGGTCTTTCTGATGATAAATTGGTGGAATCTGAACAGGATATTGTGACAGTTGTAGTCTGGGCAAATACTACTATCAGTTCAAATAGACTGAGAATAAAGGGAGAAGCCATAGAGCTCTAACCAGATCACTGAGGGGGATGATATCATCCTCCCAAGAGTTTGCTTGTAAAACTGAAAAAAAGAATATTAAGTACATGGACATCTAGGAACCCTTCAGTCCTTCCCTGGCCCAAGGTATCTTCCAAAGTCCCTGCCTAATTTGGATCATTTCAGAGAGGTTACCAAAGGCAGTTGATGGGGGTAGACAGCTGGGCCTGTATTGAGGAAAACTTGAGTTTTCCTACATATAAGATAATTGCTAGTGTAATGACTTTAGAAAAGACATTTAACTACTTTCAGCTTCAGTTTCTTCATCTGGGAAAAAAAGAATAGCCCCTGCATCTCAGACTTGTTAAACATCAAATGAGAAAATAATGGCATGTCATACAAACACACATAGACTTATACCTATCACTTATCAGTCAGAAGATGGATAGAATGCCTCATCATATTCCTCTGGAAATATGGTCATTTCAGGGATCTTAAATCATTCAAATGTATTTATTTTACAGTTATTGTTATTTCCTGTTTTGTGAGGCTTATTCTATTTAGTTCCCTGTGAATTAGTTGAAAGAAATTTTCTCAGGCCTTTTTTTCCCCTTGTTACTGTCTCTTTCCCATTATTCTTATAACACAGTAATATTCCATTACATTCATATGTCATAATTTTCTCAGTTATTTCTTAATTGTTAGACATTCTCAGTCAGATATAGTACCAGAGAGTCCAATGTTAAATTTTCAGGGGGAGCATTTATACTTTGAAAATTAGCAAATGTAAACCAGGGCTTGATTTATTATATTATCAATTTTCTAACCTTAAGTGATGATGAAAATGTTAATAATGCAGATTAAATGTAAAAATATGGTGTGCAGACATTTTTCCAAAGACAGTTTTTACTCTAATTCAGTTTTTTGAACCACAAAAATTACTATTATATTTTTGTACATACAGGTCATGCCTCTTTGAGATCTTTATGGTATATACTTAGTAGTAAGATTCTTGGTTCAAAGAGTACGTATAATTTTGTAACTTTAGGGGACATGAGATTTTAGATACATTTGTAACAACTTCTCTAAATTTCTCTATAAAGTCACAAGCTAGTCTTGTAATTGGCCAAGTAACTGGTATAGGTTGACAACTTTTATAGACTTGTGTTTTCAGTAGGTTGGAGAGAAGGGGCAAGTTGATTATCAGAATGTTTGTGCTTTGTTAGGTTATATCTTTGCCCTAAGAATCTTTGGAGCAACCCAGCTAGGTAAAAAAGAGAATTGTCTCTGGATTCAGTCCTCCTGATCTTTGAATAGTACACATAAGTCTATATTCACTGCAAAAATACTTTTTGCACTCATGGTTTGGACAGTTTTTGTATAACTGGAAAATGTCCTTTTTTTGCTCAGAATTCATGACTATCCTTCATTCTTCTCTCCTGTTCATTGGAAAAGACTCTTGGGCAAACAATGGCTATTGTGAGTAATCTTGATAAGGTCCCCTTCATTCTCTGGAGTTATTTCATAAACAGGTCAATTTACTCAATCTCAATAATTTTGTATTGTTTATCTTCCCAACAGTCAGTTGATTTGTGAATAAATGAATAATTCAAATTAAGTGAAAGGTGTAAGATTTTCCCATTCAACTAACTTCCCCAAGTTCATAGTGAAAACATTCCCTGGGTTCTCTCTTTAAATATAGCTGTGTTAACACAGAATTTACATCTTTAATGAGCTAGTGTGGTGTAGGTAAAACTAAAAAAAAGTACTATTCTTGATCATGATATAGCATACAAATATTACATCATGAATATAATTATTAAAAATTCCATTGAAGTGGTCCCCTTCTCTCACTTCAACAATTTGAAGAATAATGCTGATGGTTGGTTGGATAATTGCTTTAATTTTTTTAAAAATTCCCATAATGCACTTATCCTCAAATTTTCTCATATGATCAGTGAAAGAATACCTCTAGATAAACCTAAAATCATTAGTCTTTCTCTGTATTGTGTCCTAAAACAATAAAAAAATCAGGGTAGAGAATGGTTCATCACAGTGAAAGAAAGTTATCTATTTTGTTTGACCTTTATAACCTGGGAACTACATTTTCAATATGTGAAGGCATTAAATGCTATTTATGGGTACTGAGGCTCAAATGTACCTGATTTCAAAAAATTTTGTACCAAAACATATCCTTTTATGTGCTTTCTTGACAATGTGCCACTTATTGAATGTCATGCTAAATGGATAACTTTAAACAACTATATTGTAAACATCCCACTCCTTTATCTCTCTTTCAAAGAGAAATTACTCATCTTTCCAAAGTATAATTTGCCTTCCCATTTTGTATGCAAAATTTAGAATCCTTATACATTATGTATAATCTTAAATTCGGGATGCAGAAAAAGTTTGAGACATAGTTTCTGGGTAATTAATCATTTTGCTGATTATGCCAGCAGATAATAAAAGGCTCAGTAGCATTCTGAAATGCCAAAGATTTCTCATGGAGCTCACTCATCACTTCCAGTGCTCTTGGAAGAGTGGAAATTCCTGTGGGTGGCAATCGACTCTGATTGGCTAACAATTAATGAGAAGAATGAATATTATAATAAGGTGGACCTTTTTTTAATGAGGGGCTGGAGGATATAATTCTTATTATTCTCCCTCTCAGACAATCCCCAACCTCAGGCAATCTAGACAAAGGATTCTTGTCCTCTCCACACCCCATCCCACTCCACCCCACAAAGGAACATAATGGACTGGAATTCATCTTAGATCAAATTCTTTATGAATGGGCTAAGTAGGTTAAATTTTTGGGAAAGTTCTGGGATCTCTCCAATAATTTGTTATTTAATAATCATTTCTCTCAACTTTGTTATCTGAATTGTAAATAGTTCAGGATTCCAAGGAAAGAGATTTCTGTAGTTAGCACCTTTTGAAGGACAGCAAGTAAGCATTACATACCACAGAAGTCCAAGCAGGGGTTTGGTTCTTAAGCAATTTATGAGCTTTAATGAAATTATTTGAGGAAAGACTGGGTTGAAACATTCAAAATATGAAGAAGTATATGTAACCAGGGCAGCAGGGTATATAATGTTCAAGATGGAGCTGAATGTTAATAATACATCATTCTTTTTTTTCCAAAATATATTTTATTTTATTTTTTCCAATTACATGTTATGAAAGTTTTTCAACATTCATCACATGCCA
Source organism: Macrotis lagotis (assembly GCF_037893015.1). Classification (NCBI taxonomy): domain Eukaryota; kingdom Metazoa; phylum Chordata; class Mammalia; order Peramelemorphia; family Peramelidae; genus Macrotis; species Macrotis lagotis. The sequence goes on from NC_133666.1 coordinate 154,276,399, forward strand.
TATGCATATTTTAATTTACATGATTTCCTTCTACTTCCCTCTCCTCAGAGACAGTCTAGTAAATATTGTATGTACACATTTGTGTTTAACATGTTTATAGATTAGTCATTTTCTGTATAGGGAATTAATATTAAGGGGAAAGAAAGAAAAACAAGAGAAATTTTTTAAAAAGTGAATTTAGGGGGTGGAGCCAAGATGGCAGCATGAAGGCAGGATTTCCCTGAAACTTCAAAAAGCCATCAAATTATGACTCTAGCCAAAATTTAGAGGGGCAGAACCCACAAAGACTGGGTGATACAATTTCCCAGTGCAAGACAACTTAGAAATTCCACAGGAAAGGTGTGTTTCACCTGGATGGGAGTTGGGGAAAAAGCCACAGCCACAGAGCAGCCTAGGGATTACCAGTATCATCTTGAAGGGGTGGTGAGAAAACTCTGTTGCACCAGAGTGTGGGAACACGAGCCTCAGAGCAGCCCTGTGGTGAGAACCTGCAGCAGGAATCAGGGAAGCCAGTCAGAGCACAGCCCACAGATGGCAAAGGAGTAGAGGGAGACTGAAGAAATCTCTCTCCTCTCCCCAGGGCAGATCTCTGTTGTTTGCCCACACTCAGATCCAGGTTGCAGTTTAGGTTTCCATACTAAGATAGCTGAGCAGGGACCCTCTTCACAGCTCCAGGGTAGAGGGGAGCATGGTCATCTACATATCAAAGCACAGGCAAGAGAGCATAAGATCCACATGGAATAAATGTCCCAGTGGGGTGTCCCAAAAACCCCCAAAATTCTTGGAAGTGCACTAAATTACTAAATTACTCATAAGCTGAGGAAATGAGCAAACAAAAGAAAAAGGCCATAGAAAATTATTTTGTTCCCATGGAAGATTCAGATGATGACAAACTCAAAACTTCTGTATGCAAAGCCACTAAGGCAAATAGAAAGTGGGCTCGGGCTATGGATGAGCTCAAAAAAGACTTTGAAAAGCAATTAAGGGAGGTGGAGGAAAAATTGGGAGGAGAAATGAGAGCAATGCAGATAATTTATGAAAACCAAATCAGCAGTTTGGTGAAAGAAATACAAAAAAATGAAAACTGAAGAAAATAATATGTTAAAAATAATATGTTAATAATAATATGTTAAAATAATATGTTAAAAACCAGTTTAGGCCAAATGGAAAAAGCATAACAAAAGGCCAATGAGGAGAAGAATGCCTTCAAAGTCAGAATTGGTCAGCTAGAAAAGGAGATTTAAACAAAAAGCTCTCTGAATAAAATAACTCCTTCAAATGCAGAGTAGAACTAAATGAAGCTGATAACTTTGTGAGAAATCAGGAAGAAATAAAACTCTTCCAAAAAAAGTAAAAAATTAGAAGAAAATGTGAAATATCTCATTGGGAAAACAACCAACTCAAAAACAGATCCAGAAGAAATAATTTTAAAATTATTGGGCTACCTGAAAGTCACATGCAAGAAAAGAGCCCAGACTTCATTTTTTCAAGAAATAATACAGCAAAATTGCCCTGAGATCCTAGAAGCAGAGGGTAAAATGGAAATTGAAGGAATTCACTGATCACCTCCTAAAAGAGATGCCCCCTAAAAAAAACTCTTGGCAACCCTATAGCCAAATTCCAGAACTCCCAAGTCAGAGAGAAAATACTAAAAGCTGCCAGAAGCAAACAATTCAACTACTGTCGCTCTCTAGTCAGGATTACACAGGATCTGGCAGCATCTGCATTAAAGGCTCAAAGGGATTGAAATATGATATTCTGGAATGCAAAGGATCTTGGTTCACAACAAAGAATCAACTATTCAGAAAAAATGAAATCCTCTTTTGAGGGAAAAGATGGACTTTCAATGAAACAAGGGACTTTCAAACTTTCCTACTGAAACAACCAGAACTTAACAGAAAATTTGAACTTCAAGTACAGGACTCTGCTGAACCATAGAGGGAGTGGAAGAGAAGGACTAACTATGAGTAACTTAATGAAGTTCAACTGTTTGTATTCCTGCATGGGAAGAAGATCAATATATGAGTTGATAATTCATATGAACTTTCTTATTTATAAGAGCTGTTAGAAGGAGCATATATAGACAGGGCACAGGAAGGAGTGGAATATAATGGTATATTATAGTAAAAAGATGGAGTCAATGGGTGATAAAGGAAAGTACTGGGAGGAAGAGAAAGGAGAGGAAAAAGAGGCTAAGTTATTTCATATAAGAGTCAAGAAAAAGCTTTTTCAATGAAGAGGAATGGGGAGAGGCAAGGGGGAGTGAGTGAGCCTTCATTCTCATCAGAAATGGTTCAGAGAGGAAATAACATACACACTTAATAGGATATAGAAAACTATCTTACCCTAGAGAAAAATGAGAATAAAGGGTTGAGATTAGGGGGAATGGGAAGAGGGAAGGGGGGCATATGTGATAGAAGAAAGGGAAAATTGTGGGAGAGGGTACTCATATACAACACACTTTTGGACAGGGACAGGATGAAAGGAGAGAGAGAATAGAATAAGTGAGAGTGGGGAGGAAGAGAGTGGAGGGAAATACAGCTAGTAATAGGTGTATATATGGTTGGTTGGTTCTTGTCCTTTGTTATTGAAGAAGACCAAAATGACATCACTGTGTGTGAAACAAATTACAATATGTCTGACTGGGGCAGATCAGAACAATATGAGACTGGAATGCTCTACCACAAGTTGGGCAAAAATAGTTCATATGAGTGAACCCACCCTTGGGGTAGGTACTCTAAACTTACATATGTCATGTTTCCTTTGAAATGCTTCAATTCTGCCAACCTCACTGATGGGGGCATGCCCTGATGGGTGGTCCTATTCCAGTGTCTCCATGCTGTACAATCAAATCTAAAGTTCTTCAATGAGACCATCAGGGTGTCTCAGTATCACTTCTTCTGACCCCCTTGTGAGCACTTGTCCTATGTGAATTCTTCATAAAATAGTTTTGTTGCCAAGCCTATGTCTGGTACTCTGACAATGTGTCCAGCCCATTGTAGTTGTACTCTCTGTAGTAATCTTGAAATGCCAGGCAGTTTAGCTCAGGAAAGGACTTTAGTTTCTGGTATCTTCTCCTGCTGGTGGCTTTCAGAATCTTCCTAAGACAATTTAAATGGAAGCAATTCAGTTTCCTGACATGGTCCTAGTATATTGCCTCAGGTTTCACAGGTATCGTGCAATGAGGTCAGCACAATAGGTCAGTATACTCTCTCCTACACTTTCTTTTGGAGACTCCCGAATAATGATCTAGCTCTGACAGTGCATGTGTCAACCTCATTGTCAATATGTATCTCCTTGGAAAGGACACTGTCAAGGTGTCTTGTCCAAGGTGAACTTGTCCACAGTACTCAAGACTTCTCCATTTGCTGTAATCGATGGTTCCACATATGGATGTTGTGGTGCTGGCTGATGGAGCACATGTGTTTTCTTGGTGTTAATTGTTAGACCCAAATTAGCACAAGCAGCAGAGAATCTATTCATACTTTGGTGCATCTCAGCTTCAGAGACTGCACTTAGTACACAAACATCTGCAAACAGAAGATCATGCACCAATACTCCCTCCACTTTGGTCTTAGCTTGCAGCTTTTTCAAGTTGAAGAATTTGCATCAGTGTGGTAGCTGACCTTGAGGCCATGTTCATCCTCAGTGAGGGCATTTGATAACATGACTGAAAATATGCTAAAAAGTGTGGGAACAAAGACACAGCCTTGTTTCATTCCATTGGTGACTGGGAAATCTTAAGAGCATTGTCCACTATCCAGGATCTGGGCATGCATGCTGTCATGAGATTGACCTACAGTACTAATGAACTTTTCCAGGCAACCAAATTTTGACATAATTTTCCATAAACCCTCATAACTGATGGTATAAAAGGCCTTGGTCAGATCTACAAATGTTGTTTACATACCTCTGTTCTATTCCTGGTATTTTTCCTTGCATTGTCAGGCAGCCAACATCATATTGACTGATCCTCTACCCTTTCTGAAGCCTTCATCTGGAAGTTGGTCACCTTCCTCAGAGTCAGGTGCAGATAGATAGATAGATAGATAGATAGATAGATAGATAGATAGATATAGATATCTCTCTATATATAGATATATATGTCTCTCTCTCTCTCTCTCTCTCTCTCTCTATATATATATATATATATATATGAATGTTTGAATATGCAAGGTTTGAAGCTTCATTGTCATCCTCAAAATATGTCTTACATCTGTTCTCATCTCTCTATTCATTTGACCACCATTCTATTCAAGTCCTCTTCTCCTCACTACTGAAATCACTTCTTAATGATACCATTAGATCCTACCTGAAACTTCTACCAAATCCACAGCTGCCAAGATAATTTTTCCAAAACTTAGGCCTAATCATATCTCTTTCCTATTCAATGACTTCCTATTATCTTAAGTATCAAATGTAAACTCTTCAGTTTGGTATTTAAAACATTTTACATGGTCCTATATTTTCCCGATCTTATTCATTCTCTTTACATACGCTATGGTTCAGCTGAACTGACTCTCTCTCATTGTTCTTCATATACAATTCTGTTTTTCTCTGTGTGTGTGTGTGTGTGTGTGTGTGTGTGTGTGTGTGTGTGTGTGTGTGATTACCCTCATTGTCCCCATGGAATGCAATTCCTAGAATTTCTAGTTTCCTTCAAGTCTCAAGTGTCATCTACATGTAATCTTTCCTGATTCCCTGGCTGCCAATGTGTTTCCCCAGCAAAATGCACTTTATTTTGTGTGTACACTATCTATCTATATCTATCTGTCTATTTTGTCTATCTGTCTACCTGGTAATCTGTCTGTGATTATAGTGGTTTATATAACTTCCAGTGAGGTACTTCCTCTCTCAGTGTAGATTGATATTTGCTCTGAAACTTCTAGTCTTAGAAATTTCTTGGGATATTGAGAAATTAGGTGATTTGTTCAGACATACAGCAAATATAAGGAAAAAATAAGACTTTGGAACTTGAATCCCAGGATGACCATTCACTAAGCCATATAATCTGTCATATATTTTATATATACCTATGCATGACAATATTATCTTCCTGAAGGCGGAGCCATTTCATTTTCATCTTTATATGAACCTAGTGTAATACCTGATAGCTAGGAGTTGCTTAATAAATGCTTGTTGATTGACTGGTGGAACGATTACATGAATTATATGTAATTTGTATGTATGTTTACTCATATGCCAATGATGAGAAAGATTATGTTGAAAGATAAAGTATATGGAGAAAATTTCCAGAATGTTGATTTTTTCTTCTCGGAATATGAGCTAAGATTATAAAATTAAAGTTATATTTTCATGACGACAAAATGCACTTAGGAAATAAACTAGCAGGGGCAGCTAGATGGCACAATGATAGAGCACTGGCCCTGGAGTCAGGAGGACCTGAGTTCAAATCCAGCCTCAGACACTTAAAAATTGTTTAGTTGTGTGACTTTGGGCAAATCACTTAACCCCATTGCCTAGCAACCCCCCCAAAAAAAGAACAAAAAAGAAAAAAGGGAAATTATTAAATTATATTAAATGTATTAAAAGAAATGTATTAAATCAAAGCCTTATCATTGCAATAAAATATTTCCTACATATTCACTGTTTAGACTGAGCACATTCTGTATTACTGAGGGAGGAATTTCTCCTCCACTATTTCTATGTAGTTATTTAGAAAACATACATAAGAAATACTCTCATAATTTATCATAGCATAACTATGACCCTGAATTTTCAAAGATTATACCACAGAGCAAAAACTAGACAATTCTTCCAAACTAGAAATGCTTCATGAAGGTGCCTGGAAAAATCTATATGTCCTATGCTCTGTGAATCAGGTGCTAAATCCAGAATCTGGGAAGACTAAACCAATGAGACCGGCATCAATAACAATAAACCCTTTGACATAAATTAAAACACAATTAAACACAAATTTAAAAATGTATAATTATAACTCACCTAGTATCTGTCCTTTAGATTCAAGTCAAAAGTCACCTAGACAAGAAGAGAGTTCACCAAATCCCAAGAGCCACGCTCCATTCCTGATGAGTCCTCAAAAAGTCATTGAGTCTGTCATGGGTCTCTATGACTAAGGGCTAGGCATGCAATTAAAAATTATTGTCACTGCAGTCTAATCAGCCCTTGGAGTTCTAGGTTTGGACGTTCATTTTGCTGATGTTTGTCAGGTTCTTAATTTAAAAAAAAAAGACCTAAATTAAAAATAATGTACATCTCTATTCAATATCTCTATTCAATAAATAATACAGATTTATTCACATATAGTCAAATTAACTGATGTAACCATGTAACAAATTAACTAAATGATAATTAATAGATTTCACTCTATATAAGAAGCCAGTGACATTTTTCTAAAAAAATAATTATTTACACTTCACTAGAACTTTAAAGATATACTTCATACTCATCAGATTGACAAAGCTAACCAATTTTAAAAATCAAAAAAAAGAAAAGAGAAAATAACAATATTTAGAGGAATCACTTGGAATTAAGACATGCTAATGAACTTTAATGGAGCAACAAAATAGTTTGAACATTTCAGAAAGCAATCTTGAACTATATCCCCAAAGTTACTAAAATGTGCTTACCCTTTGATTCAGTGATCTAATCACCAGATTTAAACCTCAAAGATATCAAATTGAAAGAGGAACCACATATTAAAAACAAATGAACAAACAAAAAACTATAGCAGTATTGCTGCAGTGAAAAATTGTAATTTGGTTTCCTATGGCTGTTCATCATGTGTATAATAGCAAAATGAATTATGTTATGCAAATAAAATGGACTAGTATTACATAGTAAAAAATTATAAGGGATATAGTTTCAGAGAACCTGGAAGGATTTGTATGAAATGTTACAGAAGAAAATAAGCCTTATAAAAGATGATGACTGTGAAAACTTTTTTTCATTTTAATTTATTTTTTATTCTCATTTTGTACAAATGGTTTTTTACATTAATAAAATATGCTTGTTTACAAGTAAACAAAATACCCCTCCCCCCATGAATATAGATAGACTTGCTTGGGTGAAAAAGTAAAGGGGAGAGGAAAAAAATTAAAATTAAAAAAAATAATAGTAATAATTGTAGGTATGGCCAGGTGGCACAATGGACGAAGCACCAGCCCTGAAGCCACGAGCACCCGAGTCCATATCCAGCCTCGTAAACCCAATAATCACCCAGCCATGTGACATGCAAGCCACCTGATCCCCACTGCCCTGCAAAAAAACAAAAAGAAGAAAAAAAAAGACCCAAAATAAAATAAAATAGTAATAATAGTAGGGGTGGCTGGGTGGCAGACAGAGCATTGGCCCTTGAGCCAGGAGCACCTGGGTCTGAATCCAGCCCCAGACACCCAAAGATCACCCTACTATGTGGCCCCAGACAAGCCACCCAGCCGCACTTGCCCTGCACCCTGCCCCAAATAATAATAACAAAAAATGTGCTTCAGTCTTTGTTCCAACATCATCAACTCTGTGGTGAGTGGATCACATTCTTTATGATAAGTCCATCACAAAATTTCCATATTTTTCCAACATTGCCATTGCTGATCGCAACTCCCTCCTTTCTTATTTCTCCACTACCATGTACTATATTTTCTCTCTCCTTTCACTCTGACTCTGCTGTAGGGTCGCTGAGTGGCACAGCAGACAGATCCCTAGTCCTGGAGCCAAGAAGCCCAGAGCCCCCCATACCACCCCTTAGGCCCAGAATCCACCTGGCCCTATGGTCCTGGGCAGGCCATCCAATCCCAGCCCCTTGCAAGAAGTAAAAAAGAAAATGTGTTATATCTGATCACTCTCCCCACGTGGTCCATCCTCTCCTCCTTTATTCACATCCCCACCCCTTCCCCCTGCTCCCCACTCCTTCTTACTCCCGATGTCTATACCCCATTGAGTATATTTGCTGTTTTCTCTCCTAGCCATCTCTGATGAGAGCAAAGGTTCCCTCATTCCCGCTTGCCTTCCCCCTTCCATATCATTGCAATACCTCATTGTAATAAAAAAAATGTTATTATGTGAAATGTCTTGGACTATTCCCCCTCTCCTTTTTCTTTCTCCCATTCCATTTCCCTTTTTTCCTATTGACTCCATTTTTACACCATATTTTATCTTCGAATTCAGCTTTCTCCTGTGCTTCAACTACAAAAGCTCCACCTGCTCTATTAACTGAGATGGTTCATATGAACATTATCAGTATCATTTTTCTATACATGCAGTTCATCCTCATTAAGTCCCTCATATTTCCCCCCTCTCCTCCAATCTTCATGCTTCACCTGAGTCCTGTATCTGAAGATCAAACCTTGGGTTCAGCTCTGGCCATTCCAAAAGGAACCTTTGAAATTCCCCTGGTTCATTGAAAGTCCATCTTTTTCCCTGGAAGAGGACATTCAGCCTTGCTGGGTAGTTCATTCTTGCCTGCATTCTAAGCTCTTTTGCCTTCCGGTATATTGTATTCCAAGCCCTACGAGCTTCCAATGTATTTGCTGCTAAGTCCTGTGTGATCCTGACTGCAGCTCCATGATATTTGAACTGTGTCCTTCTGGCTGCTTGTAATATTTTCTCTTTGACCTGGGAGTTCTGGAATTTGGCTATAATATTCCTGGGTGTTGGTTTTTGGGGATCTCTTTCTCGGGGGATCAGTGGATTCTCTCCATTTCTATTTTGCCCTCTGCTTCTAGAATATCAGGGCAATTTTCCTGTAGTAATTCTTTGAAAATGATGTCAAGGCTCTTTTCCTGATCATGACTTTCAGGTATTCCAATAATTTTCAAATTACCTTTCCTAAGTCTGTTTTCCATATCAGTTGTTTTTTCAGTGAAATATTTCACATTTTCTTCTAATTTTTCATTTTTTTTTTGTTTTGAAGTATTGATTCCTGATTTCTGGTAAATTCATCAATCTCCCTGAATTCTATTCTTTGTCTGAAGGATTTGTTCTCCTCAGAGAGTTTTCTTATCTCTTTTTCCATCCGGCCAATTTTGCTTTTTAAAGCATTCTTCTCCTCAATAACTTTTTGAACTGTTTTATCCATTTGACCTAAGCTGTTTTTTAGCATGCTATTTTCTTCAGCATTTTTTTGGATTTCCTTGACTAAGCTGCTGACTTCATTTTCATGTTTTTCCTGCATCTCTCTCCTTTCTTTTCCCAGTTTTGTTCTAACTCCCTCATTTGATTTTCAAAGTCTTTTTTGAGCTCTGTCATAGCCTGAGCCCAATTTCTGTTTTTCTTGGAGTCTTTAGATGCAGGAGCTTGTGCTTCCTCATCTTCAGACTGAGTATTTTGATCCTTCTTGGGCTCATTTGCAAAATATTTCTCAATGGTCTTCCTCTTATTTCTTTCCTTGTTCATTTTCCCAGCCTAAGCCTGTTTTTGGGGTGCTTCCTGAGCTTTTGGGACACTCCCACAAGGGTCTCAGTGTGTGAGGTTCTGTCCTCCCTCCTGGTCTGTGAATGAACATAAGTGCCCCCCTCTGCCATGGGCCCAAGGTGGGGGGGGGGGGCTGTTGTTCTATGGGGGGCCTAGACTGGGATCAGGATCTGAATGTGGTCAGAGCCCCAGAGTCCTGTTCTGGGGCAGAGGACAGAGCTCTGCAGTCTCTTGTCACTCCCTTCCCTCAGCTCAATGGGCTCATGCCCTGGGGGCTCCTGCTTACCGGCTCGCGGCTGGCCTGCTTCTGTTTCCAGATCTGGGCTGTGGAAAGATCAAGCTGCTTGCTGTATGCCCTGAGGGCTGGGCTCCACATGCTCGCTCTGGCGGAGGTCCCCCGCTGTTCCCCCACTTTGTGCCTGGTGCTCCCCAGGGTGCAGCTCAGGAGACTCCCCCCACTGCTGTGAGCTGTGGCTTCCAGCACCCTGGGGCTGCCTCTGGGAGGCTGAAGTTCTTTGGCTCTGGCAGGCCACCCCTCTGGTGGGCGCCCCCTCCAACCCCAGGGAGCAGAGCTTTTCTGCTCTTTTCCAGGTTACCTTGAGTAGGAGAACTGCCTCACTGGGTCCCTTTGTGGGTTCTGTCTCTCGAAAGTTTAGTTAGAGTCCTTGACTGATGAGTTTTTATCAGAGAGCTCCTAAGATTGGATCCCTTCATGTCGCCATCTTGGCTCCGCCCCCTGTGAAAACTTTAAGATCAATGATTAATGAAATTGTAGAAGGAGAAATATTTGACTAGTTTTTAATATTAAGAAATGTTTTTTGTGATATTTTTGGAAGACTCCCCTTGGCAACATGAGCCATAATCAGATGTAAATTGCCTCCTGTTGTTCAATGTAACTTCATTGCTAAATGTAAATTTTCCATGATAAGAGCAACCTCAGCTCATCCCTCCCTTCTTCAGCTTCCAACCTTTACCTGACCTCAATCAAATAGGGGGTGTTGGATGGTCTCCATTACCTATAGGTTAGTCCAAAATTCTCCTGACCCTTCTATGCCCAGAGAATGGGCAAGATTTGCTTGAGTCTTAGCCCAGTCAGTTCTTCTGGCTGCTTTCCTTTCACTCTTTCCCTCAGGCACCTTACCTAGATTTTTGTTATTCATCCTGTCCTCATGCCACTTTTTGTCTCTCTATTAAAAAAGCTTTAATCTGTGAACTTGCAGGTTTGTGAAATAAAAATTCTGAGCTTTTATACTTCCAGGGCCAGTTTGAGTTTTTAACCTTCAAAATGACTCTCATCTTTATGACAGTGACATCAATTTCTCTCACAACAAAATGATCAATCATGCTTCCCAACTATTAGCAGAGAAGTATTGGAATAGAGATACAGAATGGGACAATTTTCAGATACAACTAATGTGTGGTTATGTTCACATGACTCTAATTACTATTTAGAGTTTTTGTAGTAGGGGGAAATTTAGGTGGGAAATGATAATAAAAATATTAGAAAAAAGAAAACAAAATAGCAATGGTGCATAATTTACAAAATAAGAGACTAAAGGGAGTTCAGATGGGCAAGCAGGATGGTTTGGCAGTTTCACAAGTTCATAAGGAGACAATCTAATTCTATAAATAGCTATTTAATATCTATTATATGCCAGGCAATTTGCATTGAGCTTATAATCAAAAGCGGAAGTCAGTTCATAAAAGGAAGCTGAAAAGGAGGGAATGATGGTTTGGAGAACCACCAAGAGATCCCTAAATGAAACCAAGCAGAGATGCAGATAGAAAATGGAGAGTTCTCTGAAAAGTTCTGATATGAGGCTTCCATTAAAGGAAGTCTTTGGAAAGAATTTATTGCTCTGCCCTCTAGTACTCCAATCACAGGGGAAAGGTAACTGAGAGATCTTAGAAGGTGAGCAGTATAAAAAGTCACATGAAAGTAACGATAATGTCTCATAACTATATTGTGATAGAAGATTAATTTCATTTAGAGAATACTAGACTTCAGATCAGGTCAACTTTACCTTACTAATTAGAAATTAAGCCCCTGGGAAGAGACAAGGGAGATCGTGCAAATTCCTATGCAAAGACCAGTAAGGATGTTAAAGATTTTTTTCATTTCCCAAATGATCTAAGAATCCATGTGTGATCATCATGGGATGGTCTCCATTACCTATAGGTTTTGTTTGGTAAATCCCAGAGAATAACACTTCTATATTTTTCTGTCATGTTTGTTTTACCTCTATATTTTTGAGGTTCTTACAATTTTAGGGTTCACAGTTTATCAACAACCCTTTTTTCTATTCTCACTACAAGGAAATTTTCAACTGTATTGATGCTTGTTAAGTTCATAATAAGAAAAGAAATATTAAATAAAGGTATAAATCAGTAGTTTTACTTATTTATTTCAACTTTGTATTATATTGTTTGATCCCAAGGATAAGCATCTCCAAAAAGAATGAGTGTCACACCAATCATGAGGGAAAAATCTTTTTAATAATTTTACCTTTTATGTGAACTACATATTTTTCATATATATATATATATATATATATATATATATATATATATATATATATTTAATTAGTGTGATTAAACTCATGTGGTAGGAGAAATATACTACCTACCCTCAGGCTGATTCAGTTTGTTTTTCCTTCAAAGGTATCAAAAATGTCCTTGAGTAGAAACTGGCTCAGGGGAATTAAAAGTCTAACTACATGATAACAATCCCCAGAAAATGTTTTCTCCATATCCCATTTCTCCTTCCCTCAAGGAATTACCATTTATGACTCTCAGGATTGTTATGAAGATTAAATGAGATAATAATTATTATAATTCTCTTAGCACCTGACACTTACTGAAGGCTATGCGACTGTTAGCTATTCACTATTTTTCTGAAATCTGAGTCTTTTGGTATTATTATAGTCTCTTGTGGGTTCATGGCAAAAATCCCCCTCCTCCACCAAGGAATTGCTATTTATGAAACCTGAGCTTTTTGGTATTCATATGGTCTCCTGTGAGTTCATGGCTACAAAATCACTAAAACCAAGCTCCAGCTGAGGCACAGGAAATCCAGATTGCTTTTCAAATTAACTCATAGGAAACCTTCCTAATAACCAACCTAATTCATAGAAACTAGATTTAAAGATTCAGGGGGAGAAAACAACTTTGTATATATTTGTGTTGTATCAATTTCTTCATTGTTAACCTAGGAATTCATCTGATTTTTTTTCAAGTTATTAACTTCACATCATTAGCTGTCTATGAAATGCCCTCTCTTACAAAACAATTACTCATTTCTGTAAATTGTAAATCTTTCATGTATTAAAACTATCAGTAAAATCCAAGTTAAAAATTTGTAAGATAAATTCACCATCAGGGGCAGCTAGGTGGCACAGTGGATAGAGCACTGGCCCTGGAGTCAGGAGTACCTGAGTTCAAATTCGGCCTCAGACACTTAATAATTACCTAGCTGTGTGGCCTTGAGCAAGCCGCTTAACCCCATTTGCCTTCAAAAACCTAAAAAAAAGATAAATTCACCATCAAGTTTAAGCAAAAGTTGAAAGGATATATCTTGGTAGAAGGCAAGTAAAAATAAATGTCTTGTGCAGTTGGAAGATACATTTGAGTAAGAAAAATGATCCTGGCTCTAATAATATTTTCATTTGCCTAAAAGAGGTTTTTTTTAGGATAGATTTCTCTAATCTCTACAATTAGAAACTGGGGACTAGAAAAGTCTGCTTCGACCTCTGACAACTATTGATCGAATGACCTTGGATAAGTTACTTAGTCTCAATATTTAGGTTACCTATTTCACTAAGATGTGATGGAGTGGATGTTGTTACATTTTAACATACTATTTTAAACTGAAAAGCTAACACTACTCAGAAAGGCTAAAACATAATAAAAGGCAAATAAATAGGCAAAGGCAATAGGTAAAAAATAAAAAATGATTTACACATTTCTCATTTCAATGCAGAATCTTCAACTCTCCAATGGCAAGTTACAATGCAATATTTAAGGTGACTGTTATGTGTCTGACACTATCTCAAAGAAAGATGAAAACAAAATAAAAAGCCTCTGTCTTCAAGACACTTAAGAATATAAAAACAAATAATGATTTACATGCCACTAAGTATGATGAGAGGTAATATATTGTTCTGGACCAGACCTGACTCAAGATGGTTTGGTGATTAGGTCTCAGGACCAGAACCAAATAGGACATGAATAAACCATGCATTAACTAACAAAAAGGTTTACTTAGCAATACCATAGAAGGGAACTTCAGCATGGATAAAATATTGATTCAGGTAAATCTATAGCTTTTTGAGCTATGGCAACAAGGCTATGCCATTAGTATCAGAGTTATTTAAGTCTTAAGTACTATTTTAATACATTTTAAGGAAACAAACAAACAAAACCTGTTAACCTGAATAAGGCAAGGTCTTAGTGAAGGATTCCTAGGGGCATCAAGGCAACACTGATCAGAAATTAAGAAGACCTATGGTCAAGTGCAGCCTCAGACACTTACTAGTAGTGCGCCTTCGGGCAAGTCACTTAAACCCTGCTTGCCTCAGTTTCCCTTCTGCAAATTGAGAGTAACAATAGTATTTTTCTACCAATGTTGCTGTGAGGATCAAATGAGATAATAATTGGGGCAGCTAGACGGCACAATGGATAGAGCACCAGCCCTAGAGTCAGGAGGATCTGAGTTCAAAGCCCACCCTCAGACACCTAATAATCACCTAGCTGTGTGACCTTGGACAAGTCACTTAACCTTTTTGCCTTGCAAAAACAAAAAAAAAAGATAAGTTAATTTCAAAGTGCTTAACACAGTGTCTGGCACATATTTGCTGCTTTGTAAATATTAGTTATTATTATTACCCAATCCCATGGTGGCAAGATCTTAAGGGTCTTTATGAGGGCCTTCAATGACTTAAATGACTTTAACACTGTTACTGGATAACTTTGATCTCAAGACTGTAAGAAATCTGGTATAAACAACATTGAAGCAGAAAAAGAAAATTAAAGCAGAAAGATCTAAAATAGCATGTATTAGGCTCCTAATATGATCCAGGCATTGAGCTGCTTTCACAAGAACAATGAAGACACAAATCAGAACAGAATGACTATAAAACATCTACAAGCAAAACCTTGAAAGAAAAACTTTGCTTGGATACAAGTTCAGCTAGAATTAATGGGAAACATTAAGCACAAAAATCTTGTGATTTGAAAAATCAGAGTGCGAGAAGAACAAACAGAAAAGAAAGGAGAGCTACTGTAGAAAAAAACTAGAAACAAGATTAACAGCTTAGTACAAGTAGTAAAATCTTAAGCAAGCAACAAAATCCAAGGCAAGAAAGAAATTATATTCCACATAACCAAAAATGCTTAAAATAAATGAGGAACAATCTACACAAAATTCTTGTAAAATTTCAATTACAAAGTGTTCCATAAGGAAATAAAAAACAAATTAAATAATTTAACCATCTTAGAAAGCTATGGGTAAATGTATTCCTAACCAAACAATGGATAAGAATAATAACAAAAGATAAAACAGCCAACTTGGATTATATCAAAATGAAAAACTTCTGCTCAAATAAAAATAATCTTCCTGTGATAAAAAATGGAAATATCTTTGTATAAAGTTTATCTGATAATGTTTTGATATTGAAACAATATGTAAAAAATACATAACCAATAGATAGAAGTATAGATCTCACTATGTATACAAAAATTTTAAATCAAATATTATACATGTGGGCAGCTAGGTTACACAGTGGTTAGAGCACTGGCCCTGGAGTCAGGAGAACCTGAATTCAAATCTGGTCTCAGACACTCAATAATTGCCTGGCTGTGTGACCTTGGGCAACTCACTTACCCCCATTGCCCCTTAAATAAAAATTCTTAAAAAACTCTTAAAATATTATATATATATATATATATAGTATATAATTAAATCAAATATATATATAGTAACATGTCACTAATATTACATATTATGATAAAGGTGGATTTATATCTGAAAGCAGCATTGAGTCAGTATTAGGAAAATTATAAGCACAATTGGCCATTCATATTAATGTCGAGAACAAAAATTACATGATGATATCAAAGGATGCAGAGAAAGTTTTTAACAACATATAACAATAATTACTGTTAAAAAACATTTGAAAACACAGGAATAATTACTTAACATTTTATATAGTATCTATCTAAAACTAAGAGCCAGTATTATCTGTAATATGGATAATAAACTAGAGACTAAGATTAAGGGGTAAAGCAAGTATATCTATTATCACCATTACTATTAAATATAGTACTAGAAATGCCAGCTATTGTGATTAGATAAGAAAAAGAAATTGAGTAAACAGAAAAAGAGGAAACAAAATTTTCACTTTTTTTAGATGGCATGGTGATTTACTTAGAGAATCCTAAAGAGAGAGAGAAAAAAGTAAACCAATTAACAACTTAGGCAAGCTTAACAATGGTATTGTAATTATAATTATAAGAGTAATTATATAATCCTTACTACGTGTCAGGTACTGGACAAAACACTTCAAAAATATATCATCTGAGATTCACAACAACCCTGAAAACAATTACCATAGTTTTTCATATTTTATAATTGAGGAAGCCAAGGCAAATAGAAGATAACTGACTTGCTAAGATGACACTAGTAAGAATCTCAAATCAGATTTCATCTCACTTCTTCTTAACTCTAGGCCCAATGCTTTATCTATTGTGCCACCTAAAATAAAGAATATAAATTAAGCCCATATAAATTATCAGCATTTGGGGACCAACAAAATCTAACAGGAAAAGATAGAAAGGAAAATCCTATTTAACTATAGAAATTACAAAATACTTGGGTTCTACTTGCCAAGACACACACATGAACTATATGACTATAATACAAAAACAGTTTTTACACAGATATAACAGATGGAATGAATATCAATTGTTCATATGTATCCTAAGGATAAATAAAAGTGACAATGCTAACTAAATTAATTTACTTGTTCAGTTCTATACCAATCAATCTATCTTTTTTTATATATCTAGGAAAAATAATGTTTACCTGAAAGAATAAAAGGAAATGGGACCTAAGAATACCATATCTCAAACTCTACTCCAAAACAATAATCATCAAAACAATATGTTACTGGTAAAGAAATAGGTTGATTAGTGAAAAAGATTGGTCATACAGAAGCCATAGAGCACCATAGCCTGATATTTTATATAACCTAAAAAGATACCAAATATTTGGCATAAGAATTCAACATACAACAAGAATTGATGGGAAACCAGAAAACAATTTATTTGTCATTAAGTAATCAAGTATTCACTTAGCTCCTACTGTATATTAAACTCTGTTCTCAACACTGGGAATACAAGAAAGTTTTTTATTTTTATTATTTTTTTAGATTTTTCAAAGCAATGGGGTTAAGTGGCTTACCCAAGGCCACACGGCTAGGTAATTATTAAGTGTCTGAGGCCAAATTTGAACTCAGGTACTCCTGACTCAGTGCTCTATCCACTGCGCCACCTAGCCACCCCCCAAGAAAGTTTTTTTAAAGTTCTGTGGTTTCAAAAATAAAAGTTCTGTGGTTTCAAGCGATTTACAATCTATTGGAGAAGCAACACATAAGCAATTATGTACAAACAAAATATATAGATAAATACATATACATACATAAAATATATATATACTATCAACAGAGAAAGACACTAGCATTAAGGTGGATCAGGACAGGCTTCTTCTACAAGGTGAGATTTTAGCTGAAACCTGAAGGAAGCCAATGAGAATGGGAGATATACATAAAGAAGGAGGGGATTCTAGGAATGGGAAATCATTTGTGAAAATTCCTAAATATTGAGACAAGGAGTATTTTGTGCAAAGAATAGGAGGTCAGTTATTGAATCTTAGAGATGAGAAGGTGAGAAGAATGTAATAAGATGGAAATGCAGGAGGGGATCAGATTATCAAGGACTTTAAATACTTAAATAGAAAATCTATATTTAATCCTGCAAGTGATAGGGAACCTCTGTAATTTACTGAATACATCAGGAGAAAGACTTGGGGAGACTTCATAACATGGTAAGATCTATATTGAAAAGATAAATTTGATAGCTGAGTGGAGAATGAACTAGAGTGGGGAGAGATGAAGCAGATAAATTCCCCTCTAGGCAAATTCAGTAGTCTAGGCATGAAATAATGAGGGCCTCCACCAGAGTGGTAGCAGCATCAGAGGAAAAAGAGGGGCATAAAAAAGAGACATTATGCAAGTAAAATTGATAAGACTTAACAATAGATTGGACATGGGGGTAAGAGAATGTGGGAAGTTAGGTTACTGTATGGTTGGGTTGCCTTCCTTTGCATTTTTTTTCATTACTTGCTGTGATATTCTTGACCTTTTGTTCCTCCATATAAATTTAGTTTCTGTCTTTTCTAGCTCACTAAATATTTTGGAAATCTGACTGGTATGGCACTGAATAAGTAATTTGGGCAGAATTGTCATTTTTATTATTTTAGCTCAGCCTACCCTTAAGTATTTGAATTTACTCAGCTATTTAGATCTGATTTTGTGTGGAATATTTTATAGTTGTTTTCATATAGTTTCTGAGTCTTTCTTGGTGGGTAGATTTCCAAGTATTTCATGTTGTCTGCAGTTATTTTAAATGGAATTTCTCCTTCTAGCTCTTGCTGCTTTATCTTGCTAGTAGACATAGAAATACTGAGGATTCATGTGGGTTTATTTATAACATACAACTTTGCTAAAATTGCTAATTTTTTCCAATAGTATAGATGAATTTCTAAGATTAGATAGATATACCTTTCATATTATCTGCAAAGAGTGAGTTTTGTTTCTTCATTACTGATTCTAATTCCTTCAATTTCTTTTTCTTCTTATTGCTAAAGTTAGCATTTCTAATACAATATTGAATAATAGCGGTGATAATGACATCCTTATTGGGAATCTTTCTAGCTTATCTTCACTTCATGTAATGTTTGTTGATTTTAGATAGATACTGCTTTTCCTTTGTTCTTTGCAAGGCAATGGGATTAAGTGACTTGCCCAGGATCACACAGCTAAGTATTTTAAGTGTCTGAGACTGCATTTGAACTCAGGTCCTCCTGACTCCAGGGCTGGTACTCTATCCACTGCTGTACTAAATTGCCCTCTTATCCTTTATTCCTATGTTCTCTAGCTTTTAAATTTGGAATAGGTGCTGTATTTTGGAAAAAGCTTTATCAGCATCTATTAAGATAATCACCTGATTTTTCTTAGGTTTGTTAAATATATGGACACTTACGCTGATAGTTTTCCTAATATTGAACCAACCCTGAATTCCTGGTATAATCCCTACTTGATCATAGTGTATTATCCTAGTGATAACTTGCTGTAATTATAAGGTTAATTTTTTATTGAAAATTTTTGCATACATATTCATTAAGGAAATTGGTCTATAATTTTCTTTCTCTGTTTTGACTATTCCTGGTTTAGGTATCAGACACATATTGCTGCCGTAGAAGGAAATTTGCAGTACTACATCTATTTTTTCAAATAGTTTAAATAGGATTGGAATTATTTATTCCTTGAATGTTTGGTAGAATTCACTTGTGAATCTATCTGGACTTGGTCACTTAAATTAATTGATGGCATAGTCAATTTCTTTTTCTGAAATGGGGTTATTTATGTATTTAATTTCCTCTTCTTTTAACCTGTGTAATTTATATTTTTGTAAATATTCATTCATTACACATAGATTAACAAATTTATTAGTTAAACAGTTGGCAAAATAATTCCAAATTATTACTCATTGGTGATTAATTCACCTTTTTCATTTTTGATACTGGAAATTTGGTGGTTGGGGTTTGTTGTTTTTTTACTTTTTATTTTTTATGTTTTTTAAAGGTTTTATTTATTTTGAGTTTTGCAATTTTTCCCTTGTTCTTCCTTCCCTCTCCCCACCCCCGAAGGCATTCTGTTAGTCTTTACATTGTTTCCATGGTATACATTTCTGCCTTTCTGCAGTTTTATGTCCTAATACATGGTCAATTTTTGTATAAGTTCCATGTACTGCAGAGAAAAAAGTATATTCCTTCCTGTCCCCATTCAGTTTCCTCCATAAGTCTACCATATCTAATTTTTCTAACAATCTATTTACCTCCCTAATTTCTTTCTTGTTTGTTTTATGATTCCACTTATCTAGATCTGATAGCAGGAGGTTGAGGTCTCCCACTAGTAGAGTTTTGCTGTCTATGTCTTCCTGTAATTCTTTCAGCTTCTCCTCTAAGAATTTGGGTGCTGTCCCACTGGGTGCATATATATTCAATATTGAAATGACTTTATTGTCTATGGTACCTTTTAGGAGGATAAAGTTTCCTTCCTTATCTCTTTTAAAGCTATCTATTTTTGCTGCTGCTTTGTCTGAGATAAGGATTGCTACCCCTGCTTTTTTTCACTTCAGCTGAAGCAAAATATATTTTGCTCCAACCTTTTACCTTTACTCTATATGTATCTCTCTCTGCTTCAAATGAGTTTCTTGTAAGCAGCATATTATAGGATTCTGGTTTTTAATCCACTCTGCTATTTGCTTACGTTTTAAAGGAGAGTTCATCCTATTCACATTCAAGGTTATGATTACTAATTCTTTATTGCCCTCTGTGCTATCTTCCCTCTGTTTGTATTTTCCCCCTTTCCCCCCCTTTATCCATATTCCCCAGTCTTTTGTTTCTGAAAACCACCCCCTTCAGTGTTTTTGCCCTCCTATATCACACCCTCCCCTTTCTTTCCCCTTTCCCTTTTTCCTTTTTCCCTTCCCTTCTTTTTGTTATTTCCCCTTATTTCCCCCACTCCCCTTCCCTTTCTCCATCCCCCCTCCCCTTTTCCCCTTTTAATACTTGAAAGGTTAGAGTGACTGGAAAATCTTGAGAGCATCATCCACTATCTGGAACCTAGGCATGCATGCATCATGGAACTGATGTACAACACTGATGAACTTCTCTAGGCAAACACATTTTGACACAATTTTCCATAAACCCTCATGCCTGCTGGTATCAAAGAACTTAGATCTACAAATGTTGTATATAGACTTATGTTCTGTTCTGGCACTTTTCCTAGAGTTGTAGGGAAGCAAACACAATATCAACTGTTCCTCTACCCTTTCTGAAGCCACACTGGCTCTCAGGAAGGTGATCAAATTCCAGGTGAAGGAACAGCATTTTGAGAAAAACTGGCAAGAATCTTACCAGCAATGACTAAAAGAGAAATACTCTGTGATTGTCACAGGACAATCTATTCCATTTAACTTTATAGAGATCGACAATTGAATTCTTGGGGAATAATCTCTTCATGCCATATAACCTGGAAAATTTCAGCCAACTTTTGATTGAGCAATTGACCTGCCACCTTGTAGATCTCAGCTGAAATAGAATCAACACCAGGTGCTTTGCCACTTAAAAGAAACCTAATGGCATTTAAAACTGCTTTTTCAAAAGGAACTTCAGTTAGGGACTGAATGACTTCAACTTGAGGGAAATGGTCAATGGCTTCTGCACTGATTGATAATTGTCTATTAAGACCATTATGGAGGTGTCCAGTCCATCTCTCTCAGATCATGTCCCTATCAGTAATCAATGTGGAGCCATCAGTCCTGAGTATTTGAGATGTAACCTGTCTTTGGCCCATAAATCTACTAATATAGTCGATATTCTTGAATGCCTACCAAAAGCAGTGAATGACAGTCTCATGACAATGAGATTGCCACTTCTAGTGAAATGCCATGCCACCATCATCAGTATCTATGCTCCCATCATGACAAACAGTGATGAAGCTAAAGAAAAAAAATCTAAGCTTCAATATTTATTAGGGATATTGGTTTACAGTTATCTGTCTCTGAGTTATCCTTCCCTGTTTTGGATATCTAGTCACAATTAGATTTTTAAAAGTTTCCTTCTTTTCCTATTTTTACAACCACTTCTGTCATATTGGAAATAATTATTCTTTGAATGTTTGATAGAATTTATATATATAAATCCTTGTGGTAGTGCTTCCCCCCCCTTCCTTTGGGAATTCATTTGAGATTTGTTCAGTTTCTTAAAATAAGGGTATATTATTTAGATGTTTCACTAATTCTCCTTCTATTAATCTGAGTATTCAATCTTTTACAGATATTCATCTATTTATTTAAGTTTTATGTTTTTGCATTTGAGCAAAAAAGAACTTTTAATCTTTTCTCTTTTTTCTTAATTTGCCATTTTTTCTTTCATGTTTGGTACTACCAAGTTGCTTTTCCTTCATATTTTTTAAAATAATTTTTTGTTATTTTTTAAAATAAAAACTTATTTACAAATTCCATTATTTTTGCTTTGAATTTTTTAAATCACTTGTTCAATTTTCAGAATTTCTATTCCAATATTTAGAGTTTTTAAACCTACTGATGCCAGTTTTTTTAAAAAATATTTTTGTGTCCAATCCATTAATCTGTTCTTTCTGTCTTTTGTTGATGAAATTATTTAGAGACATACATTTTCCCTCTCAGGACTATTTTGTTTGCATCAAAAAAGTTTTCATATACAAGTCTCAATGTTGTCATTTTCTTTGATGAAATTTTCTTTTCTTTCTGTGATCCATTTATGTTCTTTGACTCATTCATTCATTAGGATCAAGTTTTCTTATTTCTGATCATTTGTACTCCTTTCTTCAAAAGTCCTTTATTGAATATAATTTTTATTGAATCATAGCCCATACAAATGTGCTTAATTTTTGTCTACATTTATTTGTAAGGTTTTATACCCTAATGCATTATCCATCTTGGAACTGTGCTATGTGCTGCTGAGAAGTCCAATAAATCTATTATGGACATGATTCTCACAAGTAAGAAAGATTTAGCTGCTGAAGTAGAAATGATGGAAATTCCAGAGAGAAATGATAACTCCATTCTAGAAAACGTTAGGAAATCTGAATGTAGTATAATAGGCATCAATGAGTTGGCAAGATAAGATTTCAAAGAATACAAAGGAAATATAGGTAAGATCCCATTGAAGTAAGATCCTTCAAGTAAAATAAAGTGGGGAAGGATGGGAGATACTCAAGAATGGAATTTTAAAGATATAAAGGAAAATATTTTCAATGAGGAGAAAAAAATGAGATGTGTCTGAAAAGTTTGTTTGAGTACCCAAGATGTATTTCCAAGTAAATAAGATTTGAAAAAGAAATATGTCTAAATTGGAAGTAAAGCCAAAGAATAAATATGAGTATGCTATAGTTCAAAAAAATAGTGCTAAAATGCAAATGCTCACAATAAGATGAAGCTAATGAGGGAAGTTGAAGACAACAAAAATGATTGATTGCTGGGGGTGGAGGGTTGTTTTGTTTTGTTAATTATTTTGGATGAGGAGAGAAAAAGTATCAAGGAGAGGAGAAAACCTTGAAATAAGTTACCAAACTGCCAACAGAGAGGACATATAGCTACTCAATTACTATTTTGCTTCTCTTTTCTCTGCAAAGGAGAAAACTTTAAACTAGAAATGAAAGAATAAAAATGACAAATAGGGAGTTGATATGCAAGATAAATAAGGAGAAAGAAAGAAGGTACCTAGATGCCCTTGACATATGAGAGTGTAGTTCATCTTATCATGATGAACTTGCTGAAGTGTAAATAACGGAAGCTCAGGAGACTTTCATATTCATCATGGTAGGATGAAATATACCCTCAAGACCTGAACAAACTCACAGATATGATTGCTGACCCACTGTCAGTGATGTCTGAAAAAAATCATGAAAAATGGGATACTGTAAGACTGAAGATGGGCAAATGCTGTTTAAAAAAAGGTAAAGAATGGGGCAGCTAGGTGGTACAGTGGATACAGCACCGGCCCTGGAATCAAGAGTACCTGGGTTCAAATCTGGCCTCAGACACTTAATAATTAACTAGCTGTGTGGCCTTAGGCAAGCCACTTAACCCCATTTGCCTTGCAAAAACCTAAAAACAAATGATAAAGAATAGAGTTTGAAAACTTTAGGCTAATTAATAAGTTGGATTTGGGAAAATTCCAAACCATGAAAAAGATGACTGGTGAACATCTAGATAGAGAAGTGTCAGTTATAAAGATTTAGCTGAATAAAGCTTACTAGAGCTGTATTAATCCATCACCCTCTAAGAATAAGTGAAAGAACATTGAGAAATTCATGAATATTTTATACTAAAGCAACCAGTAACTGATATCAACAGTCTAAGCCTTTAATCTACTAAGTCATCTGAGTCTTAAGCATGGTCTCAATACCTTGAAAGAAAAAACTAGTATTGCTTGCATGCAGGATATCTCTTCATCCTTATTCCACCAAAAATAAATTTAAAAAAAGATATACAATCACCCTTTTACCATCTTAGATCCTGGGAAGAAATAATTCAGACTTCATGAAGATTATATGTCCAATAATATCCAATCTTTCTAGTTGTGTGACTCTGTTCAAGTCACTTACTCTGGCTCAGTTTCCTCAATTGTAAACTGGGATAATAATAGTCCCAGCATTTATGTGAGGATCAAAGAAGGTCATATTTTTTAAAAATGTTTAGCATAGTGGCTGGCACATAGTAGGGCTATATAAACGCTGATTTCTTTCCTCTTCCCTTCTTTGGCAGCATCTTTATTAGTAAGTTTGGTTTTTTTTCTTTTGGTCCAAAATCTGCTACTTATAATTTCTTTACATTGATCCAATTTTGATATATTGATATCAGCTTTGCTCTCCAGTGACAAGTAGAATAATCTAAAGCCTCCACATGATATTTACTAGTGTGTAAACTTGTACAAGTTATTTAACCCCATTACCCAACCAAAAAAAAAAAAAGAAAAAGGCAAGAAATAATGACAATTGAGTGCTCATGATTGGACCATGCCAATATAACAAAACTTATATTACCTAAATTAATTTACTAACTTAGGGCTCAATTAATTCATTATATCTACTGATCCCAAGTTGAGACCATTTTATTATCCAATTTGACTTCTTGCTATCTACTTCTCCTAAATATAACTATTATTATTACAGAAACTTTAACTGTAGTTACAATTACACTAACACACACAAACACACTTTCTCCATGAATAAAATCAGTGCAGCCAGAATATAAAGGGATTCCATTATTTAGATGAATAGATATGTATATTTATGAAATATGTATGTAGATATATGCACACTCACACAACATATACAAATAATGGCACCCCTTCTTATTCTAGCTATAATGATTTTATTCATGCAAGATGTGTTCATGCATATACATATTTATGCATACATATATGTCTGTATTTACGCATACATATATGTGCACGTGTACATATAACTTCCTCTTTTAGCTGCACTATTTATTCATGCATTAGACTATACAGTCATAATTATACTATATATGCATATGTGTATATATACATGTATATTTACAATAAATATCTCTAGCAATTTCCAATATTCAAGCTATAAAGAAAACTGACACAAGTACAAGAGACCAAGAACCATTCCAAATAGATAAGTAGCTGAAGGATATGAGTGATTCATTCTCAATGGAAAAATAGCAAACTATTAAAAATCATATGAAAAGTTGTTTCACAGTAGCTCCATGGCATAGTGAATAGAGCATCGGCCCTGGAGTCAGGGTGACCTAAGTAAAAGTCCAGACTGAGACACT
Source organism: Macrotis lagotis (assembly GCF_037893015.1). Classification (NCBI taxonomy): domain Eukaryota; kingdom Metazoa; phylum Chordata; class Mammalia; order Peramelemorphia; family Peramelidae; genus Macrotis; species Macrotis lagotis. The sequence continues at coordinate 154,301,482 of NC_133666.1, forward strand.
TAATAATAATTGCCTAGCTTTGTAATCTTGGACAAGTCACTTAACCCTACTGCCTTGCAAAAAAACAAAAAAAAAACGTTAATAAAAGTTGTTTCAAATTCTTAAAAGCCAAATGAGAACAACTCATAACTAGGTTTCACCTCACAACCAGCAAATTGGAAAAAGAAAACAAAGGATGAGAAATAGTCAATGCTAAGAGGCTACAGAAAGCTCATCACACTAATACTATTATATCAGCTTGATATAATTATTCTATAATCAATTTGGATTTATGCCAGAAAAGTGATAAAAGTCCATATCCTTTGATCCTGAAGTTACACTGCTAGGAATATGTCCCAAACAGATCAGAAATGAAAGGGGTTGTGATGAGGAGTCATATATACACCAAAATACTCCTAACAGTACTAAGTATGTTATCAATCAATCAATTAGAATTTATTTAGTGTTTACTATGTAACAGGCACTGATTTAAGTGGTAAGGATACAAAAAAAGGCAGAAATTATCCCTGTCCTTATACATTCTGAATATAAATAATTAATTTAATAAGATTAATTTTAGTAGGGGAGGCTCTAGAAGCTAAGAAAGACCTCTTGGAAAATGTAGCATTTGAATTGAGTCTTGACTAAATATCATAAAACTTCGAGGTGAAAGAGTGTTTATAAATATGAGAAATGGACAGAGCAAAACTATATAGACAGAAGATAGAGAATTTTGTCCAAGGAACAGGAAGGTGGTAAATATGGCTGTACTATAGAATATATGTAGAGGAGTAAGACATAAAAAGCCTGGAATGGCAGGATAGAGACAGGCTATGTAAAACTCCAGATGCCAGAACTTTAGATTCAAACCTTCAAAAAATATTGCAATAGTTCAGGCAAAAGGTGATAAGGGTCTGAAAAGGGGAAAAGGCTATTTGAGAGGAAAGAAGGTTATGAGATATATGAAATATGTTAAAATGAAAAAAAATTACAAGATTTGGCAACTGATTGAATATTATATGAAATGAGTAAGAGTGAGGAGCCAAAAATCACAAGAAAGTTGAGAACCCAGATACCTGGGAAAATGGTGATGCCCTATGTCATAACAGAAAATTTGGATTAATTTTGAAGAAAATGTAAGTTCTCTTTTGTACATAGTGAATTTGAAAGATCTTCAAAACAACCAATTTGAAATGTCCAACAGATTTTTTTTGTTATTTTTCCATTTATTTTTCAACTTCCATTTTTGTAAAGTTTTTTCCCTCTTACCTCTCCTTTCCATTGTCCTAAAATAGCAAGTCATCCGATAAAGGTTATACATGCACAATCATATTACACAAATTTCCATATTAGTCATGCTGTCAAAGAAGACTCAGAACAAAAGGGAAACACCACAAAAATAAAACAAAATACTATTTTTTTAAAAAGTGAAAAGAGTATGCTTTTATCTGCATTCAGACTCTCTAGTTTTTTCCTCTGGATGTGGATGGCATTTTCCAACTTTGATCACTGACTGTATTGTTGAGAAGAACTAAGTCTATCCAAGTTGATCATCATACAATGATGCTGTATACAATATTCTCCTGGTTTTGCTCACTTCATTCAGTCTCAGTTCATGTTTCCAGATTTTTTTAACAGAAACCAATGCTGGACTAAAACTCGTTAATATACTTTAGAGATCAATGTACAAATCTGGGATTCATTGACTGTACATTTGTACAGAGATGATCTTAAAGTCAGGTAGGCATGAGATCACCAAGCCTGCCTTTGTAAAGAGAAAAGAGAATCCAGGACAGAGATGATGAGACTGAGGAGGCGTAAGACTGGAAAGAAAAGAACTGAGTGTCTCAAAAATTCAGAAAAGAGTGTTTCCTTGAGAAGGTGATCAGCAAGGGGTGGCTAGGTGGATAGGTGGCGCAATGGATAGAGCACCAGCCCTGGAGTCAGGAGTACCTGAGTTCAAATCCCGCCTCAGACAATAATTACCTAGCTGTGTAGCCTTGGGCAAGCTACTTAAACCCCTGGTCTTGCAAAAGAAGAAGAAGAAGAAGAAGAAGAAGAAGAAGAAGAAGAAGAAGAAGAAGAAGAAGAAGAAGAAGGTAATCAACACTGACAAATAGAGAAGAGGTCATCAGGTTTGTTGACTAAAAAAGTAATTTCAGTTGAATGATGAGGTCAGAATCTAGACTACAGAGAATTTATTAGAGAGTGAGATGAGAGGAAGTGAAAGTGAAGGAAAGGATTGTAAATGTTTTCCCCCCCAAGAATTTTAGCTGAGAACAGGAGGAGAGATATGAGATGATGGTTAGCAGAGACAGTAGTATCAAGTGAGGTTTTTAAAATTTTGTTATTTACTTGTAACAGTTTTCTGTAAAAGTAAAAAGAGGAGAGACTTTATGCACTGAGAAGGCAAGCAATATGGTTTCAATTATACATGTGAAATCTTGCAAATCACATTTCTAAAGTACTCATATCACACATAAAAAAGCAAAAAAATAAAATGAAAACATTGCACTTCAATTTACACTCAGAAATCATCAATTCTCTTTCCAGTGGTAGATAACATTTTTTTTTATCATGAGTGTTTTGGAACTAACTCAAATCATTGTATTAATCAGAGTAGCTAAGTTTTTCACAGTTGATCATCATTGTAACTTTGCTGTTACTGTGCACAATGATTTCCCCATTCTTATTTTACTTTGCATCAGTTCATACAAGGTTTTTATGATCATATAAATTAAATATATTAGTATTATATCATTCATGTTTTTCTGAAACCACCCCCCATCGCTTCCCAATGCATAATAGTACTCCACATCACAATCATTTCAAAATTGAAGAGAAATACCTTTGATTTCTAATTCTTTGCCATCACAAAAAAAGGTGCTATAAATATTTTTGTCCATATAGATCCTTTTTCTTTTATCTCTTTGGGGTATAGACCTAGTAGTGGTTTTGATAGATCAAAGGCTATGCATAGTCTGATGGTTCTTTGAGGCTACTTTCAAATTCATCTCCAAAATGGCTGGACCAGTTCATTACTCCATCAACAAAGTTCACTTATGTACTTATTTTTCCCTCCTAGCCTCCAGCACTTTTCATTTTTGCTAAGTGTGAGATGATACCTCAGAATTGTTTTAATTTGATTTAGAGTATTTTTTCATGACTATATGATTTTGATTTCTTCTTCTGAAAACCCTCTGTTTATATTGTTTGATTTTTATCAATTGGGGAATAGCTCTTTTTATAAATTTGATTCAGTTCTGTATTTAGTATATTTTTGAGAAATTGATACCACTTAACTTTCTATATTACCTTTTAGCAAAATCTAGTTTCCCTGATTAGCCCTTTTAATTAGGTCTATTTTTTTGCCCAAGATCATGATTACTATCCTTGCCTATTTTTTTAGTTCATCTGAAGCATATTAGATTATGTTCCAGTCCTTTATTCTAATTTGTCATTCTGTTTCAAATGTGTCTCTTGTAAACAACATATTGTTGGATTCTGATTTCTAATCTATGCTGCTACCTGCTTCCATTTTATGACTGAGCTCATCCCATTCACATTCACAATTATGATTGTTATATTCTTCCCTCTTTGTTAACTATGTAGTGTGGGTATTTTACACATCAGAAATAAAAATTCAGGTTTGACTTATTGTTTTGTTGATAAGTCTTCACTCAAGAAAATGTTAAAAATGCAGACTAAACTTTTAAATGTATAAAAATTTTTCCCCTCTGGGAACATTTGTTGAAATTTTACAAGCATACCTTTGTATTACTCTGAAAACACTGCTTAAGATTAGTAGGAGTGAACATTAGAGAATAAAATCACTAGATTGGAGGCTGATGCCTTTAGGATAACAATAATAACAACTGGCATTTACATAGTGCTTTAATGTTTTCAACATGCTTTAATTTGAATCTCACATTATTCATTTGAGTCTCACAACATCCCTAAACAGTCATTTTACAGGACGTAGTGGAAGAGGTGAATTGGTCAGTCAATGGACACTGGAGTAGGATTGAGATGGATAGAAATAAAGGAGCATAATGCCTAAATAATTTGTGGTACATGAATGTAATGGAACATTTACTGCACTATAAGAAACAAGGAAAAGAAGTCAGGGAAGTATGGGAAGACATGGACCAAAGCAAGGTAAATCAAACTATTCACAATGACTTTGACAAAGTAAAAGGAAAGACTAAAACTAATAAAAATAAATAATAAAAGAAAACAACAAAAATTCTTAGTTTATTTAATTATGATGGCCAAGTTTGACCTCAAAAAATAATTAAGAAAATGCTCTTCCTTTCCTTCTTTACTATGGGCATTGAACAATGGAAATACTATTAGATAAGGATGATTTACTGAATTATTTGTTTTCTCATCCTTTTTTAGAATTTATTCAGAATTGAAAGTGATGTAAAAATAAGCATGCCAGTTAAGAAAACAGGGGAATTCTCACTGATCAGAATGGAAATTATGAAATGTGTGATGTCAGAACAATAAAAGAAATTTTTGTTTTGTTTTTTTAGTTTTTGCAAGGCAATGGGATTAAGTGGCTTGCCCAAGGCCACACAGCTAGGTAAGTATTAAGTGTCTGAGGCTGGATTTGAACTCAGGTACTCCTGACTTCAGGCCTGGTGCTCTATCTACTGTGCCACCTAGCCGCCCCTAAAAGAAATTTTTAATGCACCAAAATGAGTCTCCCAGAACGGAACACAATGTTTCAGATGATGTCTAACCAGGGTAGAGTATAAATGGAACTATCAGTTCCCTTAATCTGAATGCTAAACTCAGTTTTCACTGAAGTAGTTCTTTTGGCTGTTATATCATACAACTGAATCTATAATCTATTAGAATCCCAAAGTTTTTTTTTTCTATTTATAAACTTCCTTCTAATTCATACATATGAGGTATAGAGGAAGAGAAAGAACAGAGTATTACAGACACCTCTTAAGAAGTTCTGGAAGCTCTAATACAGTAGATGAGTTTCTGCTATTTTACTTAATGGTACTACCTCCCTCTGGTGGGTAATCACTGAAATGAAGTTCACATGGAAAATGAGGGACAAATGGTTTGCCCTTCAGTTATTTGAAAATGGAAACTTTCCTTTCCAATTTTCTTAGTGGGCCGGGGTGAAGGGTGGAGAAGGGCATAGTGAAACAAAACAAAAAAGTATACTGTTGATTATCTGTGGGAACTGAAAATATGAAAAAAACTAGAAAATATGCTTGTATTAGAAGGTCTGATTCTATCAGATGAATAGTATAGCATGGGATATGAAAGCCATGGGGTAAGCCAGCAACACACAAAAATTACCAATATGGTGAGTCAAGAATAGACTGTGGAAGAAAATCCCAAAATATTTTAGAGTTTTAGAAATATCAATATTAGTCCCTTTTGGTTCTATTCTTCTTGTGCTTTTAAAAATATTTTCATCAAAATTACTTGTGAAGCATATTTTTAAGTATTATTTGGCAAGCCCAAATCTTAATATATGTAAAGGAATAAAAGGGGGGAAAACATGGATTTTATTTTAAAAGATTTAAATTCAATATAACCTATGATGTCATACTATAAATGAGTTCTTTTTCTAAAAAAAGTTAAGTATGGGAAATGTGAACAATTAAATAAAAATAATTCCAACAGTGAATTGGGCTACATATCATATTTCACTGAGCACAAGGAATATATTAGTTGGGCTCAGTTTTATCCCATATTGTTGGTTGGATAGTTTTACCAGTCAACCCAGAGGAGGCCTATTTGAGACAGGCCAAGAAGGACCTTAATGAACACCATGTTTCCTCCTACTAATTTATCCACTCCCATCAGTTTTGCTGCACTTTTCAACTTAATTCTCCTGAAAATAGAAACATTGTGCACTCCTTACCATCCTTATGAAATCATTCCTACCTCCTTTAAGTGCTATTTGAAACTTTACCAGTCCAAGGGGATCAGATTTCCAATAATAGTGTTTCTCCCGACTCTTCCTGGACATCCCACCTTCCACTCTGCTGTCAGTGATCTTAAAGCTCCAGTCTCATCATGTCCTTATACCTACTCAATATACTTAAGTAAATCCCTCTCACCTCCAGGATCAAATATGAAATCATCTATTTGATGTTCAAAGCTCTTCATACCCCACCCCCATATATTCAATCTTTGTATAACTTAGAACCTCTCCTGAATACCATCACTATCACAACTGCTACCACCATATGCTTTGTGATCCAGTGACACTGCCCTCCTTACTGTTCCTCAAACAAGATACTCCATATCCCCACTCCTGGAATTTTCACTAGCTGTCCCTCATGCCTAGAATTTTCTCTCTCCTCATCCCTACATCCTGATTTCCTTCAAGTTCCCAGTAAAATCCCACATTCTACAAGAAGCATTTCCCAATATCTTTTGATGATACTGTCATGCTTTATTATCTCCTGTTTATTCTATATATAGCTTGTTAGAGAGAAAACTTGTAAGTTCACAAGATGCACGTAGTAGGAACTTAATAGATTGCTGCATTGGACTGGTTTGCACAAGTATTCACAAGCATTCTCCTACTCTATGATTTCATTTGAGCAAGAGTTAATTTCCACATATTAAAAATGAGGTTGCTAACCTCCAAGGCTTTTAAGCCTTAAAATTCTATGATTCTGAATGAACTACATGTTACCTTCCCTTCAAAGAAATGTTTGATTCTCCAAAAGGGAAGATGCTGTTTTGATGGCATTAACTTCCAAATTTTGGTAAGGAAATCTTCTGCTGGGAATGGAAATCCATTACCTTTCTCACGTTGACAGTAATGAGGTCAGCTAGAAAACATCTGTCATCATCATGTGAACAATTACCTCCAGGTTAGCTTTTCCTCTCCCCCACCCCCAGTATGAAGTGTTAAAGGCAAATAAGGGAGAAAATGAGAGATGATGAGGAAAAAAAAGTTAAAAAACTGTAGAAATCAATAGAGTGATAATGCTATACCCACCTCACATTTCTAGGTTTGATCCTATTAAAGTGGTATTAAGTGCATCAAAAGATCCTTTTCAAGAACCTCCCAAAGTATGTGAATTCCTACTATTAGTATTAAATATCTCCTAAAATGAAAATATAGTAAAAACTTCATTGTTCTAAGTATATTTATTTGATTCAGTATTGCTGGAGGGGAAGTAATATACCTGAAAATAGCCACACTGCCCCTGAGGCTCATTTGCTGCTCACAAATTTTATTTGGGTTCAAAGTTCCATTGTAGCCTTGTGGACTATAGAATTGAATATACTCAGAAATAATCTCCAAATGCAAATATCTTATGTTTCTAATGAACTTGAATCTCATTTTTCCCATGGGCTTGCTTCTGTCCTCAATCTCATAACCACATACTTGTAAAATTAAAAAATTCACTAGTGATGTCATGCGGTTTATTAATACCTTTAGATAACATAGGAAAGAAAATAGAAAAATAAAACAAAATAAACAATGTTAAAATGTCAGAGCTCAGGCAGAAACTCAACTAAACTCTTACAACATTCCCCTCCAAACAACTTCAAAATAACTCCTTAAAACAAAATTTGAATTGATAGAGACAATAAAAGATCAGAGTGAGACATTTTTTTCAGTCTAACACAACTTAAGAAGTAAGCAGGAGAGGTCTATAACCCTGAGGTAGAGCTGTTCATACCAGGACAGCACCAGCAACAGTTGAGGGCTGCAACAGTGGAAGTAGCAATTTTGTGAGCTCTCAGTCCAGAGACAGTCAGAGGTCAGACAACTGTTTGTCAGAAAGAAATTACAGGGCATTCTTTCTGGCACATGATGTAGACTCCCCAGAACTAAGTCCAAAAAAAGAAGCATGGAAAAGTCTTAAGCTTGGGACAGTGCCTCCCCATCCACAGGTGATGATAAAATTAAAACTCAAGAAATAAGACTGGAAAATGACCAAATAACAACCAAAAAACCCAGCATGACCATAAAAATCTATTTCTGGTGGCAAAGATGGTGGAAAACTCAGGAGACAGCAACAATGTGATAACTTAAAACAAATCTTCAAAGAAAAAATTTTAACTGGATTCAAGCCCAACAAAAATTCCTAGTGGAGTTAATGAGATGAGTGGTAAAGGAAAAATTGAGAAAAGAAATGAGTGATGCAAAAAATTATGTACAAGTAGATATTAAATGGGCAAACAGTATTATCATCTGATATATTTTAACATTTCTACTAAAATATCATGTTAGCCTCATCATAGGTGAGACTGTGATAGTTGCTGGGGAATGTAAATAAAAACAGAATCTATTAGCTAACTGCCCATCACTTTTTTCTACCTGCTCATTGGAAAGTCTGAGTAACTATCCTTATGGACAATAGGTGATTGTTCTCTTTCCAGATTGATTTTTTTGACTAAATAAAAGAAGCCATTCTTTGTTTCATTTCTTTCTTACTTAGCTTAGATCACTGAAGGGGTGTTGTCTCAGTCAAATAGAGACCTGCTTATAAAGACCAAGGTTTCCCATTGTGTCCAGGACTATCTCCAGTTGGTCATTAAACTCAGATGTTACCCTAGGAAAAAGTGAAACTGGTGATTTTACAAGTCCTTCTTCACTTAAATCCAATTCACTTGCATGTTATGGCATCACATCCCTGATTCCATTTTCCTCCTAGAGAAAGAACAACAATAGCAGCAATGTTGTTGTAATGAATTGTCTTTATAGAACCTCCTCATTGCCTGGGGTTATTATATAATCAGGAAAGTTGTCCAGGCTCTCAAATATTTGATTTGGAGTAGTTTTCCAATGATTAAGTGACTTTTGTTTCTGTGAAAATCAAGGTATCTCAACAAATCTCCATCACCATACTAAAGATCTAAAGGTAGTTGGGCATCACTGAAATTATGATTAGTTAATAGGTCATTTTCAATGGCCTATTCATTCATCTCAATTAAGAGATGTGCTGATTATAGTTATATCCTCTCCATTACTGGGACTGAAAAGTGTAACCCAACAGGCTCTCGCCATCACTTTTAGTGGAGTTTTATGTGTGCTAGAAATGTGCCATGGTGCATACATAAAGATTACTCTTTAAAGTCTCAGTCATGTTCATCACTGCACAACTGAGACATTATGTGGTGGATCTCTTTAGAGTAAGGAAGTTCTAGGCAGTTGCTGACATGTCCTTGAGTGGATGATTCTCAAAATCTTTTCAAAATCAGAATGGATTTTGATAGGGAATCAAATATATGGAGAAATATTTTTCTCATAAGATTGTAGCAAATAAAAGTTTTCTGGTTCTCTAGGTGAGCCTGTACACACAAACTGGAATGATCAGTCACTACTAAGATACAGCATATGTTATTAAACAGATTAAAAACTCCATATTGATGATTATTCAAAGTTTTGTTAGTACTTATAGTCTCCAACTATGCAACAAGAATTGTTAGTATTTTTCTTTGAGCACATCTAATAAAAATATCATTCTTAACAGATTTTCAAATAAATATTTTTTATCACATTCTTTTAAAAGCTTAATTCACATGTAACAGCATCCAGAAATAACAGCATTTCTGGTAAATAGTCCCTCGAATTTCACAATATAAGAGAATTTAGAAATATAATAACAATATGTATTTAAAACATGAAACAAAACTTCAGATGACACCAATTCAAGTACAGATTATCTCTTATAAAAATCATTAATCTTTTTACCTTTGGCATTTTAAGCCCACTTTAGACTTATAAAAATTACATTCAATTAAATAATAATAATGTAATGTTTGGCATATGTCAGGCACAGTTAAGCACTTTACAAATATATGGGTACCATTGTTATTTTTCTCTTCACAGATCAGGAAACTGCAACAAAGAGAGATAAGATAACTTGTTTAACAGTATATAATTAATAAATTTCTGCAACCAAATCATAATTCAAGTTTTTCCAAATTTTTTGTTTCCCAACACCTTTATTTGTCAACCTGATCTGCAATGAGAGGGATTAACAGGATCAGAAGGAAAGGGTTGCACATCAAGGAAGGGTTAACAAGTAGTGGCTATAAGGTGAAAATTCAATAATTTATTAGTGCCTCCTCTTAGCAATGTTGGACATTGTGTGAAAACTCCTTGCATCAATCTCTGGATCTGAGTTTTTGATCAGTATTACATATGTCCTTGGTTAAGGAACTCTAAACAGCATATAGATAGAGTTGGTTCAGTTTCCCAGCAATATAGGATTAGTTTCAAACAATGCAACAAGGTTTTTCATAAATTTATTATAATAATTTCATTAAATCAAGTCACATTAATGTCAAGTTACAGATCACACTATTAGAGGGCTTACAATGGACTAGTTTTGAGAACAAATTTGCATGTCACCAATCAGACAATCAAGAAAACTTATACATAAAATTCATGAAACAAAAGACCAAAACAATGCAATAATTATCACCAGTATTAACTAACATTGTCTCATAGCCTCATAACTCATTCTCAATGTCCATTTAACTAGCACATTTTGAGAAATTAAATATCTCAAGTAGTCATTTGGTACCTATATATCTTTTCTTGGACAACAGGCTTTATTCTCAGGATAACTTTTTAAAAATTATGTAAATATTTTATTTGCTTTCCAATTACATACAATGGTATTTTCTACCAATAATTTTTTTCAAGGTTTTGAGTTTTACAGTGTTTTCCCTCCTCCCATCCCCCAACAGAAGGCAATCTGATACAGGCCTTATATTTGCATCCATAATAAGCATAGATTGAAATTGAATGTTATAAGAGAAGAATCTTATCCAAAAGGAAGAAATAGTCCCTCGAATTTCACAATATAAGAGAATTTAAAATATAATAACAATAGTATGTATTTAAAACATGAAACAAAACTTCAGATGGCACCAATTCAAGTACAGATTATCTTGTATAAAAATCATTAAGCTTTTTTGTCTTTAGCATTTTAAGCCCACTTTAAATTTATAAAAATTACATTTTTATACTGTAATTATAAAATTATATATTTTATATCATATATATGAAAATTATGTAATACATACTTTTAAAAGTTGAAGATCATAAGCTTTGGTCTTCATTTAAACCCACAGTTCCTTCTCTGCATACAGATGGTACTCTGCATCAACATTGTCCCTGATTATTGCACTGATGGAGTGAGTATGTCCATCAAGGATGATCACCACCCTATGTTATTGTTAGTGTGTACAATGTCCTTTTGGTTCTGCTCATCTCACTCAGCATCAGTTCCTCAGGACAACTCTTAAGAAGGCTGTGCTTCTCTGGTTCCAAATCTAGAGGTTCCTAGATAATTAGTAATCATTTAGATTAGCTTTTTCCAAATTTGAAACTTAGGAAAATTTTGGTTAATAGAATATATTTTTATTTTTACCTAAATCCTATAGTTAATTTAAGAATTTTTAGAAATTCATGAGGGTCCAGTGTAAAATGAACTCTTCTGGTCTGTTATCAGGCACATAGTTTTAAAATGGGGAAATAACTTTACTTTTTTTCTCATTTTAAATATAATTTATATAAAATTCTTAATCCAATTTTGAGAACTTATTACTCAAAGTCTGAATTTCTATGACAGATAAATTTAGAAGTCAATTACACATATGTTGGTTTTTCTCAAAATTTATTATTCCATTTTATTAGAAAACTTATACATTATAGATTTGTCTTATTGCTTTATCTAATCATGAGGTTGATTTGTCTAATCATTTGGCTAAAAGGAGCAAACCATAAACTTTTTTGTTTACTTTCTTCATTCTGGAATTACTGTAAAACTAGCTGCCTTCCTTCATTGCTCAAGAACAATGATCTATTTTCAGGGGGAAGGGGAAATATTTAACTGTTATTTTACCTCTAACTTTTATGGAACAAATTCTACAAAAGTGGAGCCTCAAAACTCACAAAGATATTTCCAAAGGAAGCGAGTTCCTGGAATTACCCCAAATCCCATGAGTTCTCATCTGCAATCATAAAAATGAAAAATCTTCAAACTCCTTAATGATTGATCTCCAAACCTCCAAAATCTACCAAGATTTTCAGCAATTCTACAGACTTCATTACCTGACTTTATTTTTGCAATTCCCACATAACCAAAGCTGAAATGCAGAGAAAAAAAGGCTAGCATCTCCCATGGAAAGCCTAAAGTAGTATTTAGTCCTGCTTACTGGGACAATGGCTTCAAGTATGAAAGTTCACTAATCTTTCCCAATGTTTTAAACTCTTTGGTTACACCCCTTAGAAGTTTTTCTGGTTGGATGCATTTTAAATCTTTCAAGGTAACAGAATCTACAAATAACACAAGATGCAAAAATAAAGATTTTCCTACATTTTACCAACATAAACAAAGACAAAATGAAAAGACAAGACACATAGGATAATTCTATCTAAGTGCTTCTTAAGGGCTTAGTTACAAAAGACTTCTTGCTTCAATGGTTTCAAGTGGCCATTTATTAAAAAATTCCATTAAGGGATGATGATGCCAGCTTCATCAAGAAAATTTTTAAAGTAATTTATTTTATCCTGATCAAAAGAATCCCAGATTGGCCAGTGGTGAGGGGAGTCTTCTTGGGTCAATTCCTGTTAATTAGTTAACTACCTGCAGATTTTGATCCCATGATGTAGGCTTACAAATATAAGTTGAAATATGCAGTGGGCTGCTGTCCAGATGGGAAGACAATTATTAAATGGTTTCTTAAAACTATTATTACTCATAGTGTGAGACAGATGGCTCTGAACCAAGACAGACAGATATAAGACTAAAACAGACAGCTTTCAGCTGTCAAAATAGAGAGCTTTTACCTCCTCCTAGTGAATCACTTCCTAAGGTATTTGCCAGATCCTTGCTAGTCAGCCTCAGTCTCCATGATGATAGTAGGTGATAATAGTATACCCATATTCCAATTCTACTTCTGACATCAATTAATTAGTAACTCGATTAATTGAGGTAGTTTTTGCTTGAACAAATTGAATGAAGGCATAGTTAAAGTGAAAAGCCAGAACCATCTACTGGGTGAGTACATGCCTAATATATGCATGGGGGTACAGTAGAACAAAGTCTGCTGCTCTAAAGACTAGGGGGGTTAGGAAGCAGTGCATCTGGTTTTATTTAAAAGGGAAGCAAGAAAATTGGGGGAATGCAGAATACCTAGAACCAGGATGTTTGTGCAAACTGTCCATTTGGGGCTGGTACCCTCTGAGCCAGCTTGTGCTTGCTGATACAACAGAGGTGTTTTTCCAGGTTCACCCAAGACACCACAAATGATTATAAACTCAAACTTGCAATACTCATTCTTCCTCCTGATTGGCTGATTTTGATTCCCAGATTATTTCAGCCTCTCCTGGATAATAGGGGAGCTCAAGTAAATCAAGGTGATTAATAGATTCATTATTCATTCCATTTCTATAGGTCCTTTTAATTAAGGGATGGCATATCACATAACCAGCAACCTCTTTCCTATGAGCTAGACATGTTTTTCCTTCAACATTACTGAAACCATCCTCAAACTTTTATGAAAAGAATACTAAGGCTCAAACCATTAGTTTAGCTTTCTCACGGCCTAAATACCAGATAATATATGAAGAACCAGTAGCTCCTCCCTCAGGCTTGACACATGATTCTTATGGGCCCAATAGCATTCAGAGAAACTGAGGCAAAGAGCTATTTTGAGCTGAATCAAACAATGTCTTTAATACCCAGTATCATTTCTGTTTTATTTGCTGGGTGTTTTTTTGAACTGTTCAATTAACTCCGAGTATTTCAGTTTCAATCCTGATCCCAAACCACTAGACCAGCTTGTGTTAAATGTAATTTCCCAACACAACCTTCAAACACCTGGAAGGCACAGCTATTGAACTTCCTTTAATTCTTCTCTTCTCCAGTCTAAACAACTTTAGTTCCTGCAATTGGTCTTTTATGATTTGTACTCCATCTTGATTATTTCATGCTAGACTCATACCAGCTTCTCTATTTTATCTGAAATGAAGCACTCAAAACTGAAGAGAGTAATACAGATGTGCTCTAAAGAGGACACAGGACACCAGTGTCATCATGTCCCTTTTTCTAGATAGTATTCCTTTCTTGATATAGCCTAAGGTATTATCTTCATTTTACTGCCATATGTATTTTAATTTTTGATAATTGTTTTTTATCTTTAAGCCATGGATAAAAACAAGCATCTATCATATAGTATAATAAAAGTGATTGTAGAAGAAACTGCAAATCTATTATGTACAACTTGTCATTCCTTTTAAATAAAGTTATCATGTAAATTTCTTTCTTTTTCTTCCCTCCCCTGCCCTAGAGATGGCTACCATTAGACACAAATAGGTATATGAATAAAATTTATATATATATACTTCTATTTATCAGTTCCTTCTTTGATGTCTTTCTTCATATGTCCTGAATTTTTTTTGGCAAGGCAATGGGGTTAAGTGGCTTGCCCAAGGCTACACAATTAGGTAATTATTAAGTGAACCTGAAGGCTGTATTTGAACTCACCTAGCTGCCCCAATATGTCCTTAATTTTTAATTTAATTATTTGTAATAGTCCAAATGACTTATTATTCTTAAAACAGTATTTCTATTACTGTATACAATGTTCTCTTGGTTCTGCTCATTTCATCCTTCACCATTTCATACAGGTCTTTCCAAGCCTTTCTAAGATCAGTGAGCTTATTCTTTCTTAAAGCATAATAGCATTTCATAAAAACTACATATCACAACCTGTTTAATCATTCCCCAATTGATGGAGATCCCTGCATTTTCCACTTCTTTGCTAGCACAAAGAGAGCTGCTATAAACATCTATTATCATTCAAAGTTATAATTACCACTTGAGAATTTCCCTCCAACTTATTTTTATGCACTATTTTCTTTCTCAGGCTCAATTTTTACCCTATGTCAGTTTATCTTCCCTCCTGACTATTCTACTCTCTAACCCGACCTCCTGCCACTCCCAATCTCATCCACACAGCCCTCTGAAAATCTCTCCCCCACACTATCCTCTAGTTTTCTTACTTTTCTACATGCTCAAAAGGCTTCTATACCTTTCCAGATATACTCATTGTTTCTTCTTCAACCCAGTTGAGAGTAAGATTTCAACATAACTAGCCCTCCACTCCTACCTGCTTCCTCTATATTAATTTTTCCTTTCATGCCCCATTTTTACAATTGTTCCTGTTAACATTTTTGTATCTAATTTTGTTTTTTAGCATCATCCCATTATACACAACTCAACCCCAATCTTTCTTTCAAACTACCTTAGTAATGAATTTTAAGAATATGGATAACATTTTCAATATATATAATAGTTTGACCTTAATGAATGCCTTATAATTAGTCTTTAATGTTTTATTTCTTTTTCATTTTTATATCAAAATTTTCATTGAGTTCTGATCTTTTTGTTACAAAAACTTGCAAGTCTTTCAGTTCATCAAATGTCCATTTTTTTTCATTCAGCATTATACTCGACTTTTCTGGGTAAGATATTATTTTTTTTAGGTTTTTGCAAGGCAAACGGGGTTAAGTGGCTTGCCCAAGGCCACACAGCTAGGTAATTATTAAGTGTCTGAGACAGGATTTGAACCCAGGTACTCCTGACTCCAAAGCTGGTGCTTTATCCACTATGCCACCTAGCCGCCCCTAAGATATTCTTGATAGTAAAAACTTTTGGTATCTAAAAAACCTTTTGCAGAGTTTTTTAAATTTATCTTCTGGATGTCACACCATTTTCTTTTGTTTTTTAAGATATTTGAAACCTAACTTTATTGTGATCTAAATAATCTAAACAAAAAATAAATAAGAATGACAGCAACAAACAAGACTGACCACTTAGTACAGTTACAACTGAACAACAATTATGTGCATATAAATACAAATGCATTTTTAAAAAAACTGCTACAATAACTCCAAAATCCATTCATTTTTTTTCATTATCCCAAGGACTAAAGATATGTTCTGCTTATTCAATCAAGTGGCAAATACCACAGCATTGATATCACTTCATAGTTATCTCTGTTATGGGAGAACTATCTCCTGTCTAAGTTTATGTAGTAGGTAACTGCTGCTAAATATATATTTATCATAATGCAGAGATTATGGAGGTCAAAAAATATTATGCTCAAGCAGGACTCAGAAAAAAACCATCAAGAGAATTCTAACAAGGCTTCTTACAGGCAAAATTAAATCAGAGTGATAAAGAAATAATTCTTTTACATGTTGCATTTTTCTTAGGCCTGAAAAGTTAAAGAGAAGATGGATCTATAAACTAAAATTTCCTTCAATACCATAAAAGTTGAATAAATTTAAACAGTCATAATCTCAAACATCCCTAAGGGGAAAAAACTCATCAAATTTAGGTAAACTAAGTCAAGTTACAAATTAAACTACAGTTAGAAGGTTCAAAAATAGCCTTATTGAAGAAAAAAATTAACATGTCTCCAAGAAATAAAGGACAGTTCAGATTTCTCTTCTGGCTTCTTATCTAAGGAATGTTTAAGGCTCTAAAGTAAATTTTCACATCCCATAAAATAGGTCAAGTGAGGTTAATATTCAGACAAACTTCTGCTCACAAAAGGAATTGCCTTGAATCCAAGATAATGAAAGGAAATAAAAAGTTCTAACACCTCTAAAGCTAGACCTCTGGTTCTGAACTCGAAAATCAAGGAATGGAAAAGTTTGAACAATTTGTATGTTCTTCCTAAGGAGATGAATCCATGCCTCCGCTGTAGTGCATGAGATGACCTAATCCTGAACATTCAGTCATTCCTGTGGAAACTCCACTTTGCTAACTACATTCTCTGAGGTTGGAGAATTTCTCCTGGGAATTACGTTTTTGGTCCAGATTGGCCATGCCTCATAACACTCTTGACTGTGCTTCTGACTTTCTGGATTTTGACAGTGTCCCCAAATGAATCCTTTCATCCTATTCTCATTCCCCACTTTTCAAGTCCCTTTTGTGTATAGACTCTCCCCATTAGAATATAGCCCTGTTGACCACAAGAACTGTCCTTTGCCTTTTTGGGGGGGTATCCTCAGTGCTTAGCACAGTATCTGGCACATAGCAAATGATTACTAAATTTTTATTGAATGGATAAAAATAAATGCTTGCTGTATAATGCTAATGCTAATTCTGTGCTGCATCAGTAATGACTTCTGAAAGTGTAATATTCCAATCTACCACTTTAATCCTTATGTAATATCACATCATAGATACTATTACTGAATCTTTAAGAAATACCATTTAACAGGTGACAACCTGTGAAGAATATGTGTGAGAACTAAGTCTAACAATGATTCTGAAATTTAACATGTTGTTAGAGAAAGACCAAGAACCAAGAGAGTCTCATATCTAAGAAACTAAGTAATATCTGTCAAGCACAACAAGTCTGTAAATATATTTCCTAGGTAGTTACTAAGCATAAATTTTATCTTGTGAAAGACTATTTTGAAGAAAATTCTTAGGAAGACACTTTCATTAACATACTGGAAGAGTTGAATTGCTGAACAAGTGGAAAAATCGATAGTTGTCCCAAAGTTCTTAAAAAAAAAAAGACAGAGTCTGCAACACAAAGACAAAAAAAAAGAAGAAAGGGGTTTCAATAGAATAGCAAAAGCAATAGGGTGAAACTCCCCAGGTCCCAGAACACAGGACCAACTGAGTCAGCAATTAGTGGCACAGGGGGCAACAAGTAAAATGAAACAGAAAAAGTGGTTCTGAAGCATGGCAGAGAAGGGAAGGTTCAAGAAAGTCACTGACTTCTCAGAGTAGACTTGGGCTGAAATCATCAGTTGAACCAATCTTTTCTTTTTTTAGGTTTTTTGACAAGGCAATGGGGTTAAATAGATTGCCACAAAGCTAGGTAATTATTAAGTGTCTGAGGCCAGATTTGAATTCAGGCATTCCTGACTCCACGGTGGGTGCTTTATCCACTGTGCCACCTAGCTGCCCCTGAACCAGTCTTTTCAAGGACTAAAGGAAGTTCCAAAAAAATAGTGTTTTCTTTATGCCCCTAATATCTATCAAATTATTATAGCACATTATGAACCTGAATTTTGATTAAATCACAAAGAGAAGGGTCAGACCAAGGTAAACATAAACTTAATATATGGTCGAATAATAACCCCTGCCTAAATATTAGATATTTTACCAACTGGGAGCTCTCAGCATATTTATCACTTAAAGAATTAGAGAAAGGGACTTCACAGACTTGACACCATCATATTTTCCAAGGTTAAAAAAATTAGCTAATTTTTGTAATTAATTATAAATAATCACAATTAATTAGTTCTCTGGGGGGAAAGTATGAGAGTATAAGCAACAACTGGCTAATTACCTCCTCCACATTGATAGTAATACCTATTAATGTTACATATATGATGATATCAGTAACTATTAATGTTATATATATATATATACACATGTGTATAAATATACATATATAAGCACACACACACATATTATATGTTTAGTGTTTTCTCCACTTTCCTTTTCCTTTTTCTTCTTTTCATACTGCTTCTTCCCTTCCTTTTTTTTTTCTTGACTAGGCTGGAAGTGCAGCTGCCATTCATGGACCTAATTCTATTTCAGATTAAGACAGAAATTTCTACCTGCTGTCTATTATCTGAGTCTGTTATCCCCTTCTTGAGCATCTTTGTGGCCCACTGGTCCTATATAGCAACATGTAGGTGTGGAACTTAGTGTGGATCAGCTTTAGCATAGCTAGAGCACAGAACTTAATAGAACTCAGAACCAAGGCTTAAGTAATCTACCATTTTTGACTGTGAAATATGCTAAACTTCATTATCAAATACGATTGAGGTGCTTATTTCAATGTAATGATTACATTTTTAACAACTTAAAATGGTTTTTAACCACAATGATTTTTTTTTTCAGTCTCTAGATGTATCTTTAGAGTTACACTATGTATATCTTGATTTCTGTCTGCATATATGTCATTTCACCCTGGCTACACACAGGAAAGGTCACACCCTTTTCAAAGGAAAAAATATTAATATTATACTCTGAAGTAAATACAAGTATGCCAGAGACAATTTTTATTATTTTTCATTATTATAAAGTATGATTCTTGAACAAAGATATTTCACAGTATGATAAAACATCATTTCACAACTCAAGATAAGGTAAAAGTTAACACTGCACTTAACAATTTTTCATTTTATCTTGGAGAATCATTTCTCCATAACTATGTATCCTCTATGACCCTTCTCCTCAAAAGTTGTTCTTTTCAAATGGTCAAAGCTGAATTCAAGAGATTTCCTAGCCTTACCATTGTCCTAATAAGGTCAAGGCATTGGGGAAAAGCCTACTGCTTTTAGATGGACTGTCAGTGCTCTTAGGCCTGCCTTTATCCACTCACTAATTATTTCTGAGAAAAAGTTTTTCAACAAGAAAGGGGAGTTAAGATATTGCTTTAGGATTGAAAAACTGATCAATTTTTCTCTTTCAGATTAGTCTAATTAGGACAGGGTAATTTTAAAAATCCTTATTAATATTTCTAAAAAGAAATGATATCTGCTTCCATATGCTATAATTGACCACTACCCACAACTGTTTCATTTTCTTAATCAGATATTCTGAATTTCCTCTATATGATCATAATTTTCTATCATTCTATTTCTGTCTAATGTTTCAGCACTCCTAATCCTAACCTTTATCCTTATAGTGGTATCTCTATCCCTCAGTACTTTTCTAAGCCATTCTCCTCCTTTACCAATTTTGGACCTATAGAGAACCAATTTAACTTGACTTTGTTAAGTCACTAACCCTTGTATTATCACTCTCTCTTAGCAAACTGCAGTCACATATTATTCCCACCATCTAACTCCCCTGGTCTTACTGACATGCTATTGAATGAGTTCATTATAAATTAATATTATTCAACTTCAACTGCCCTCATAGAATCAAGACAATTCTTATTTTTCCCTAATCCAATCCTTATTTTACTCCCTAAAAAAAATCTTTCTTTCTCTCTGAAAGCTCCTATATTTCCCCTTTTGTTAGGTTTTTGCAAGGCAAATGGGGTTAAGTGGCTTGCCCAAGGCCACACAGCTAGGTAATTATTAAGTGTCTGAGACCAGATTTGAACTCAGGTACTCCTGACTCCAAGGCTGGTGCTTTATCCACTACACCACCTAGCCACCCCTCTATATTTCCTCTTAACCCCTTTCACTTTCTAGGTTGGAAACTTCCCTTTTATTATTTGAAAAAATGAAGGTCATTTGCCATGAGCTCATTCTTTTCTTTATCTGAAGACCTCTTGACCCTTATGCATAAAACAGAACTCAGTATCTTCCTACTTAATCCTGCTCCACTCCTACCTTACTTATTTTTTTTTAGGTTTCTTTTTTTTGGCAAGGCAATGGGATTAAGTGACTTGCTCAAGGTCACACAGTTAAGTAATTATTAAGTGTCTGAGGCTGGATTTTAACTCAGGTCCTCCTGACTCCAGGGCCAGTGCTCTATTCACTGCATCACCTAGTTGTCTCTTGCTTATTTTTTAAATAATGTTTATTCTGAACTTAAGAATTAAAAATTCTTTCTGTAACAAAGGAGAATAGGAAAGAAGGCTGCACACAAAAGTACAATCTATTATGTACAACTTGCTTTTCCTTTTAAATATATAATGACTTCCAGCCAAGGTGGCAGAGAGAAGACAGGCATTGTTCTAAGTGCTCCTGGTTCCCCCTCAAAAATAACATGAAAGAAACCTCTTAACAGAAATTCAATCGACAAAACCAGAAAGGGAAGCTAGGAGAAGAACACCTATCAAAAAGGTTTATCTCAGGGGACCATGGGTGAACTGGGAGCAGAGACCAGAGGGCCAGCACAGGGAAAGCAGTGGGGGAAGTCAGGGGACCAGACTTAGCCAAAGAGGCTTTGGGAGTGGAAGTCCAAGGATCAACTTTAGCTGTGGAATATTTGGCCGGGGAAAGGAGATCTGGTAAGCCCCAGTAGACAGAAGAGTGAGGTCCAACATAGGGAGTCAGAGAGCATAGCAGAAAAATGACCAGATCAGCAAGAGACCTGAGCTCCATACTTTTGGCAGAGCCCTCTTCCCAGAATGAATGGTAAACTCCCCTCCACCCCCTCAGACTCAGGTTTAGGCAACTGAGTTCACTCAGTTGAAGGGAGATTAACTCATGTGCCCCAGGGCTCAGTCCACTATTCAAGATCAACTCAGACCCTGCTGCTGAGGGCCTAAAACACTCCAGAGAAAGCAACCAGTGCCTCCTATTGGCCATCCTTTGGAATTATTTAGCCAAGTTAACAAAGCCTCTAGGGTTTTCAAAAGCAAACCTCTGAGAGCCAACCCCTGTCCCCAACACAAGATCCTAGGAAAATGAGGAAAAGCCATATTCCAACTCAGAGAGAACTAGCATGTCTGAGGAGAATACAAATTGGTCTCCAGCCCAGGAAAGATGTCCTTGAAAAAATCAGGAAAGAGTTTAAAAATCAACTGGAAAAAATTGGGAAAAGAAACTCAAGAGAAAATTAACATCTCGCAACAAGAAAATAAATCCTTAGAAAAAACAATTTGACGAATACAAAATGAGAATAATTCTCTCAGATCCTCAATTGGGCAAATGCAAAAAGAAAATAATTCTCTCAGAATTACACTTGTGCAAAGGGAAAACTTCAAAAATATAACTGATCAATTGGAAAAGGAGTTGAAAAAGGCAAATGAAGAAAATTCTTCTCTAAAAAAAGAATGGAATCAGCAGAAACTAATGACTTCATGAGACAACAAAATTGTGTTAAATAAAACCAAAAGGTAGAAAAAAAGAGAAGAAAATGTTTAATATCTCATAATCAAAACCAATGACCTTGAGAACAGACCAAGACAGGAGAAACATAGAATTATAGACCTTCCTGAAAACATCGAAGAGAATAAAAGCGTGGACTTAATATTATAGGATTTAATGATGGAAAATTGCCCTGGGTGGCTAATTAGCACAGTGGATAGAGCACCAGCCCTGGAATCAGGAGTACCTGAGTTCAAATCTGGCCTCAGACACTTAATAATTGCCTAGCTATGTGGCCCTTGGCAAGCCACTTAATCTCATTTGCCTTGAAAAATCCTAAAAGAAATAGCCCTGATGTCAAGGAACCAGAGGGGAAAATAGTTATTGAAAGAATATATCGATCCCCTCCAGAAAGAGATCCTAAAAATAAAAACACCAAAGACTGTTGCAGTCAGATTCCAGAATTATCACATAAAAGAAAAAATCCTGCAAGCATCAAGAAAGAAAAAAAATTCAATACCAAGGAGTCACAGTAAGGATTACATAGGACCTGGCCACAGCAACATTAAGGGATCTAAGAGCCTGGAATGAGATACTCCAAACAGCAAGGGAGCTTGGAATGCAGCCAAGAATCTATTAACTGGCAAAGGTGAGCCTTCTCTTTCATTTAATGAAATTTAATTTAATGAAATTTAATGAAATTCATTTAATGAAATGGGAGACTTCCAAAATTATATGATGAAAAGACCAGAACTAAATAGAAAATTTGTACATCAAACAGGAGGCTCAAGAGACACATGAAAAGGTTTAAAAAAAGGGTAAAGAAAAAACTGCTATCCAATAAGATGAAACTGGCTATATACCTACTTGGGAGAAAGTCTCATAATTCTTGAGAATTGAAATTCTATTGAAGAGAATATATAAAGCCAGAGTGATGGACACTCATAACTTTTCTGTGACTCAGAATGATTTAAAAACAATACCTCCTTAAAAGGGGAGAAAGTAAGGAAATGGAAGGAAGGATGGAGGAGACAGAATGAGGTAAATCTTATTACATTAGGAAATACAAAAGACCTATTGTAATAGAGGGGGAAGAAGGGAGGAGGTGAGAACCACCTGAATCTTACTCTCATCAGATTGGCTTAAAGCTAACCTATACACATTCAGTTAAGAAACATATCTTACTTTTCAAGTATGAAAAGGGGGGAAAGGGAAGGGGGATGGGGAGGGGAAGAAAAGAGGAACTAACAGAAGGAAGTGAAGGAAGAAGGGAAAAAAGGGAAAGGGAAAGAAAGGGGAGTGGGGTTGATATAGGAGGGCAAACACTGAAGGTAGTGTCATTCAGAAACAAAATAATGGGGAAAATGGATAAAGGGGGGAAACGGGAAACATACAAACAGAGGGAAGATATCATGGAGGGCAATAAAGAGTTAGTAATTACAACTTTGAAAGTGAATAGGATGAACTCTCCCTTAAAATGTAAGCAGACAGCGGATTAAAAACCAGAATCCTACAATATGCTGCTTACAAGAAAATCATTTGAAGCAAAGAGATACATATAGAGAAAAGGTAAAAGGCTAGAGAAAAATATATCTTGCTGGGGTAGAAATCCTTATCTCAGACAAAGACCCAGCAAAAATATATAGCATTAAAAGAGATCAGGAAGGAAAGTATATCCTCCTAAAAGGCACCCTAGATAATAAAGTAATTTCAATACTAAATATGCATGCACCCAATGGTATAGCATCCAAATTCTTAGAGGAGAAGTTGAAAGAGCTACAGGAAGACATAGACAGTAAAACTCTACTACCAGGAGGCCTCAACCTCCTGCTCTCAGATTTAGATGAATCTAATCATAAAATAAACAAGAAGGAAGTTAAGGAGGTAAATGGATTGTTAGAAAACCTGAAGTACATGGCAATTATACAAAAAGTGAGCATGCACTAGGACATAAAAACCTAATTGCAGAAAGGCAGAAATAGTGAATACATCTTTCTCAGATCATAATGCAATAAAAAGCATATGCAATATTGGGCCAGGGAGATATAGACCCAAAACTAATTGGAAACTGAATGACCTCATTTTAAAGAATGATTGGATTAAGCAACAAATTATAGAAAGAATTAATTATTTCATCCTAGATAATGACAACAATGAAACAACATAGCAAAACCTATGGGATACACTCAAGGCAGCTGTCAGGGCATATATTATATCTTTAAATGCTTACATGAATAAATTAAAGAAAGAGGAAATTAATGAACTAAATAAGTCATTAAAAATTAGAGAAAAACAAATTAAAAACCTTCAATAACTACCAAATTAGAAATTCTAAAAATTAAAGTGGAAATTAATAAAATCAAAATCAAGAAAACTTTTGAAATAATAAATCAAATCAAGAGCTGGTTTTAGGGGAAAAAAACCCAATAAAATCGATAAATCTCTGGTCAATTTGATTTTAAAAATGAAAGAAGAAAACAAATTGCAAGTATCATAAATGAAAAAGGTGAACTCACCACCAATGAGGAGGAAATTAAAATAATAATTCATAATTATTTTGTCCAACTCCATGCCAATAAATTTGACAATCTAAATGAAATGGATAAATGTTTACAAAATTAGTTGCCAAGATTAAATGAAGAGGAAATTAAAAACCAAATCCTATCTCAGAAAAAGAAATTCAACAAGCCATTCCTGAACTCCCTAAGAAAAAAATCTCCAGGACCAGATGGATTCACAAGTGAATTCTATCAAACATTTAAAGAACAATTGATTCCAATTCTATATAAACTCTTTGGAAAAATAGGTGAAGGTGGAACTCTGCCTAACTCTTTCTATGACACCAATATGGTGCTGATACCTAAACCAGGAAGATTTAAAATAGAGAAAGAAAATTATAGACCTATCTCCCTGATGAATATAGATGCAAAAATCTTAAATAAAATCTTAGCAAAATGATTACAACAAGTTACCACTAGGATAATACATTATGATCAAGTAGGATTTATCCTAGGAATGCAGAGTTGGTTCAATGTTAAGAAAACTGTTAGTATAATTAATTATAACAAAAATAAACCTATCAGAAATCATATGATTATATCAATAAATGCTGAAAAAGTTTTTGACAAAATACAGCACCCATTCTACTAAAAACACTAGAGAGTGTAGGAATAAATTGAATTTTCCTTAGAATAATAAGCAGTATCTATCTGAGACCATCAACAAGCATAATATGCAATAATGATAGGCTAGAGGCATTCCCAATAAGATCAGTGGTGAAATAAGGATGCCCATTATCACCACTACTATTCAATATCATATTAGAAATGTTAGCCTCAGCAATAAGAATAGAAAAAGAAATTGAAGGAATTAGAATTGGGAAGGAAGAGAGAAAACTCTCATTCTTTGCAGATGACATGACAGTATACCTAAAGAACCCCAAAACATCATCTAAAAGAACTACTAGAAATAATTAGCAACTTTAGCAAAGTCACAGGATATAAAATAAACCCTCATAAATTCTCAGCATTTCTATATATGACTAGCAAGATACAGCAGAAAGAGCTAAAAAGAGAAATCCCATTCAAAGTAACTTCAGACAATTTAAAACACCTGGGAGTCTACCTGCAAAGGCAGATTCAAACTGTTTGAAAACAATTACAAAACACTTCTCACACAAAAAAAATTAGATTTAAATAACTGGGTAAACATCAACTGCTCATGGCTAGGTAGAGCTAATATAATAAAGTTGTAAGTAAATCTATATGGAGAAATAAAACATTAAGAATTTCCAGGGATTCAATAAAAAAAAGTATAAAAGAAGGTGGCTTAGCCCTACCTGATCTTAAATTATATTATAAAACATCAGTCATCAAAACTGTCCGGTACTGGCTAAGAAACAGAGTAGTGGATCAGTGGATTAGACTAAGTACAATAGCAAGAAACAATTATAGTAATCTGCTGTTTGATAAATCCAAAGAGTCCAGCTATTGGGATAAAAACCCTCTCTTCAATAAAAACTGTTGGGAAAATTGGAAGTTAGTATGGAAGAGACTTTGATTAGACCAACACCTCACACCCTATACTAAGATAAGATCCAAATGGATACAGGATTTAGACATAAAAAAACAATATTATAAGCAAACTAGAAGATCAAGGAGTATACCTGAACAATCTATGGAAAAGGAAGCAGTTTATGATGAAGGAAGATATGGAGAATATCATTAAAAACAAACTAGATAATTTCAATTACATTAAATTAAAAAACCAAGATCAAAAAGAAATTAGTAAATTGGGAAACAATTTTTGCAACTAGTATTTCTGACAAAGGACTCATTTCTAAAATATATGGAGAACTGAGTCAAATTTTCAAAATAACAAGTCCTTCCCCAAATGACAAATGGTCAAAGGATATGCAAAGGCAATTTACAGATGAGGAATTCAGAATGATCCATAGTCATATGAAAAAGTACTCCAAATAACTACTTATTAAAGAAATGCAAACTATAGCATCTCTGAGATACTACCTCACACTTCTCAGACTGGCCAATATGACAAGAGTGAACAATAACCAATGTTGGAAGGGATGTGGGAAAGCTGGGACACTAATGCATTGTTGGTGGAGCTGTGAACTCATCTAACCTTTCTGGAAAGCAATTTGAAATTGCTCCCAAAGGACAAAAAAAATGTGCATACCCTTTGATCCACTTCCCTGAAGAGATTATGAAAAAGGGTAAAAACAAATATGCAAAGCAGTCCTGTTTGTGGTGGCAAAGAACTGGAAATTGAGTGAATGTCCTTCAGTTGGGGAATGGCTTAACAAACTGTGGTATTTGTACATCATGTATTGTTCTATTAGAAACCAGGAGGGATGAGAATTCAGGGAAACATAGAAGGATTTGCATGAATTGATGCTGAGTGAGATGAGCAGAACCAGAAAAACACTGTATATCCTAATAACAACATGGGGCTGATGATTACCTTTGATGGACTTGTTCATTACATCGGTACAACAATCAGGGACAATTTTGGGCTATCTGCAATTGAGAATACCATCTGTTTCCAGAGAAAGAATTGTGGAGTTTGAACAAAGACCAAAACTGTTACTTTCAATTTAGGGAGAGAAAAACTATTATGATGTAATTTTGCTAACTCCTATACTTTATTTTTTCTTCCTTAAGGATAGGATTTCTCTCATCACATTCAACTTAGATCATTGTATACCATGGAAACAATGTAAAGACTAATTGCCTTCTGTGGGGGGTTGGGGGTCGGGAAGCTAGAATTGGGGGAAATTTTAAAACTCAAATTAGCAATGTTTCTTTAATATATATATATATATATATATATATATATACACACACACACACACACACACACACACACACACATATATATATATATATATATATATATATATAATAAAGTTATCATATGACTTTCTTTTCTTTGTCACTCCTTCCCTAGAGAAGACTATCATTAGATAGAAATGTTTGTGTGCATGTAAATGCATACTATCCATTTCTTTCTTTGGATACCATCTTCCTGAGTATTTTTGGTACCTCCTTCACCAAGCTGCTGACTTGGTTTTCATGATTTTCCCACATTGATCTCATTTCTCATGTCAATTTTCCCTCTACCTCACTTGATTTTCAAAATCTTTTTTGAGCTCTTCCATACCTTAAGTCAAGTCATATTTTTCTTGGAGGCTTTCGATATAGAAGCTTTGATTTTATTATCTTCTGAGTGTGCATTTTGATCCTCCATAGGACCAAAGTAATTGTCTATGGTTGGATTTTTTTCCCTTTGGTTATTTGCTCATTTTCCCAAACTATGACTTCATTTGAACTCTTTGTTAAGGTGGGGCTCTGTTCTCAGAGTGGAGAACACACTGCCCCAAACTTTTGAGGGGTTTTACAGCTGTTTTCAGATGCACCCCCCTCCAGCAGGGACCTCAATTCTTCTGAGGTCTTATGAGAGGCTCTGATTGCTCTCCTTACCTGTGCTCTGGTCTGTGAGTGATTACAAGCACTCCCCTCTGCCCTGGAATCATGAAGAGAACCCCTGATTTGCTATGAGTTTCCAGACTATGACCTGGATCTGAGTTTGGGCAAGGCAACAGAGTCCTGCCTCAGGGAGAGCAAAGAGATCTCTGAAATCTCCCCCTAACTCCCCTATCCCCCATGGTTTATCCTTCCAGCATTCTGGAAGCAGCTTCTTGGTGGTTCCCTGCCGAGTGACTCCAAAGGTCTGTTCCTGGTACCCTGGGGTTGAGTCTGTGCTGAGGCCTGTGTTGACCTGGGCTCTGAACTCACTCTGGTTCAGCAGTTTTCCTGCTGACATTCCAAGTTGTCCTTGGCAATCCCTGCACTGAAAGTTCTGGAAATTGCCACTACTGCCACAGACTCAGGGACCCCAGGAACCCAGGCACTCAGCAGGCTGTTCCTGGATGACTGGGGCTGGTTTGCTCTAGCACAGTCTGGGACCTCACTATGGGCCCTTTCTAACCTGGTGTAAAAGACCCTTCCTACAGATCTCCCAAGTTGTCATGGACTGGAAAATTGTTTCCCTCAATCTTTCTGTGAGTTCCGCCACAGAATTTGGGTAGAGTCATTATTTAAAGGTATTTGGAGTGGTCTGCAGGAAGAGGTCCTGGAATTTCCTGCCTTCACTCTGCCACCTCAGCTATGCCCCCAGCATCTTCCTTCATCTGTCCTTTGTAGTTGACTTGGGCTAATTATAACAGTCAGAAAGAGTTACTCAAAAAGTTCTTCTCAAAATTAGGGCTGTTGCTGTATATAATGACCTATTGATTCTGACATTTTGCTCTTCATTATTTTGTGCAAGTCTTTCAATGTTTTTCTAAAATCATCAAATTCATCACTTCTTATAGCACAGTAGTGGTCCATCATGATCATACTCCACAATTTGTTTAGCCAGTTTCCAAATGTGTGCATCCCCTTCAGTTCTTTACCACCACAAAAAAGTTGCTAAAAATAATTCAGAACTTACAGATTCTTTTTCTTTTTTACCTAAACATCTTGGGAAGCAGACTCAAAGGTGATAAATGGGAAAAAAATTCCAAATTGTGTTCCTTGGGGAAAAAAAATGAAAATTGTGTTCCAAAATGGGTGAACCAATTGACAATTTCACCAACAGTGAATTAGTATCCCAATTTTTTTCACATTCCCTACAATATTTGTTGCTTTCCCCTTCAATAATTTTAGTCATGGGTGGCTAAGTGGTGCAGTGGATAGAGCACCAGCCATGGAGTCAGGAGTACCTGAGTTCAAATCCAGGCTCAGACACTTAATAATTACCTAGCTGTGTAGCCTTGGGAAAGTCACTTAACCCCATTGCCTTGCAAAAAAAAAAAAGCCTTAAAAATAATTTTAATCACTTTGGTAAGTATAAAAATGATATTTCAAGGTTGTTTTAATTTGAATTTCTCTTATCAATAACAATTAAAAGTATTTTAAAACTATAAATTGCTTTGATTTCTCCATCAGAAAACTGCTACTTCACATTCTTTAATCATTTATCAGTTGAGGAAGAACTTGTATTCTTACAAAAAAAAATTTTATTCTATTATTTGAGAAATAAGACATTTATCTGAGAAACTGTCATTTAAGAATTTATCCCCAATCTTCTGTTTTACTTCTGATCTTTACTATGTTGGTTTTATTTGTACAAAACCTTTTAAATTTAATGTAACCAAAATTATACATTTCATACTTCACAACACTATTTTATTCCTAAATTGATCATCTATCAATAAATGCAATAAAAGTTATGTTCCATGTTCTTCAAATTCTCTTGTACTATCTGCCATCAAATCTAGGTTATGTATCCATTTTGACCTTATTTTAGTATGTGGTATAAGATATTGGTCTAGGGCCAATTTCTTTTAGACTCTTTTCCAGCATTCCTAAAAATTTTAAGCAAATAATGAATTCTTATTCCAAAAGTCTTTACACTTGGCAAAAAAGTTATTACAGTCATTTGCTGCTATAGATTATATGTCTATTCTGTTCTGCCTTTTTATTTCTTAGCCTGTATCAGATTGGTTTGATAATTACTGCTTATAGTATAGTTTAGGATCTAATAATGCTAATGCTAAACATTCTTCCTTTATTTTTTATTAGTTCTCTTGATAGTTGTGACCTTATGTTCTTCCAAATGTTTTTTGTAATTATATTTTCTAATTCAGTAAAATAAAATATTTGGTAATTTAATTGGAGTTGTCTTGAATATGCATTTAAGTAAAATTGTAATTTTAATTATATTGGACATGCCTGCTCATGAATAATTAATATTTCTGAAATTGTCTAAATCTTATTTTTGGGGGGGCAGGGTATTTTCGAATTTTATTCCTCAATGAATTTATAATACTCTTTCTCTTTCTTATCGTAACTTGGGTATTGAAATCATGTTTACTTAATAAAAGGAGTTTGGTAGGACTCCTTTTTTTGGATGTAATGCCACATAATTTATTTAATATTGGATTGAGATGGTCTTTAATGTTTGATAGGATTCACTTGTTTATCCATCTGATTTTGATCCTTTTTTCTGAGGAAACTCATTGATGACTTGTTCAGTTTTTTTTTCAATCTAAAATAAGTCTATTAATATATTCTTTTTTCTCTTTTGTTAATCTAGGCTACTTATATTTTTGTAAATATTCTTCCATTTCATTTAAATAGTTAAATATTGGCATATGAAAAAAATAGATCCTTATATTATCTTCATTAGTGTTAATTTACCCTTTTCATTTTTAACACTGTGTGATTTTGTTCATATTAACCAATCATTTATCTATTTTATTTGGTTTTTTCATATAACTAACTCCAATTTTTATCTATTAATTCTACAGTTTTCTTACATTCAATTTTTCTGATCTTATCTTTAATTTTTAGGTTTTTCCATAGTGTTTAATTGGGGATTTTTAGTTTGTTCTTTTACTAGTTTTTAAAATTTCATACTCAATTCATTGGCCTGTTCTTTCTCTATTTTATTGATGTAGGCATTTAGAGTTATAAATATTCCTCTGATCCCATAGATTTTGATATTTTGTCTCATTGTTTTTATAATTTTCTTTATCCACTAATTCTTCAGCATTAGACTATTTAGTCTCCAGTTAATTTTTATTATGTTTCCACTGTCCTCTATCAAAAACAATTGTTATTGCATTGTGACCTGGAAAGGATACATTTGATATTTTTGCTGTTCTGATTTTATCTATAAAATTTTTATTCACTAATACACAAGCAGTCTTTTTAAAAGTACCATCTACAACTGAAAAAAGGTATTTTCCTTTCTATTTCCATTCAATTCTCTCCAGATATTTATCATAACTATCTTATCTAAAATTCTACTTAATTCTTTGACTTTTAAAAAATTTTTGGTTAGATATATCTAGTTCTGAGGAGAAAAACTGAAGTCCCCCACTACTAAAAGATTAGTATCTATTTCTATCTGTAATTGATTTAACTTTTCTTTAAAAAATTTAGATGGTAGGGAAAGAACCAAGATGGTGAAGAAAGACAGAGACTCAATCAGGCTCTTCCCCTAACAACTTAATGACCTCAAATAAATTCTGAAGCAGCAGAACTCACAGTCCATGGTCTCAGGTCCAGGTTAAAGAGAAGCACTAGGACACCAGAGTTTGCAAGGAAACTGAGCCTGGTCACAGTTCCAGAACAGAAAAGAGTGGTCACTCACAGACCGAAGCACAGGTCAGGAGAATAATAAACAAAACTCTCACTAAATCATACCATTTTGAAAGAACTAAAAACTTTTAGCTTCTTAGTGTTATCTCTGAAAACAGCTTCACAAAAAGTCTGAAGCTTGGACAGGACCCCCTCCATTCCAAAAGAAAAGCTCCAGTTTAGCAGAGTTAAAAATCAAGAAATTGACTGGGAAAATGTCAGGAAAAATCCTGACTATAGAAAATTACTGTGATGACAAGGACAATCAAAACACAAGCTCACAAGAAAATAAAGTCAAAACTCCTACATCAAAAGTTTCAAAGAAAAACATGAACATAGTAGAGTTCAAAAAGGATTTTAAAAATCAAGTAAAGAGAGGTAAAGAAAAAATTGGGGGAAAATATGAAAGTGATGCAAGAAAATAATGAAAAACATGTAAACAATTTAGTAATGGAAGCTCAAAAAGTACTGGAAAAAAAATAACATCTTAAAAATCATTCTGTTAGAAGACCAAAATAACATCATGATATTTGAGTCTTGCAGTGTGCCCACCTGTGATTGAACAGATTGATATGAACTTGGAATGCTCTACTACAGGTCAGGTACAAACAGTTCATATAATACCCTGGGATGGATTCTCTAAACTTGTGTATCTTATATTTCCTTTGAATTACTTCAATTCTGCTCTGCTCATAGAGCAAAACATTCTCTCTGACAAGGGCATGTCATGTTGCGTACTCTTGTGCCCCTGTCTCCCATGTTGCATAATCAATTCCAAAGAATTGATTGAATATATTAAGAATGACCTTGAAAATGACTTTGTATTGATTTTTCAGCTTCACCCCCCCCTCCCCTGCATTAACATTTGCCTTATATGAATTCTCCATAAAATAATTTTTTTGGCAGGTATGTTTAGCATTTGAAGAATATGGCTACTCCACATCAGAGTTACATTCTCTGTAGTAGAGTTTAGATGCTTGGTAGTTTAGTTCAA
Source organism: Macrotis lagotis (assembly GCF_037893015.1). Classification (NCBI taxonomy): domain Eukaryota; kingdom Metazoa; phylum Chordata; class Mammalia; order Peramelemorphia; family Peramelidae; genus Macrotis; species Macrotis lagotis. The sequence goes on from NC_133666.1 coordinate 154,333,934, forward strand.
TAAAGGACCTCACTGTCTGGTATCTTCAAACCTTCAGAGTCTTCCTAAAACAATTCAAATGGAAGCAATTCAGCTTCTTGACATGCCACTGGTAGACTGTCCAGGTTTCAAAGGCATACAACAATGATGTCAGCACAAGAGCTCTGTAGATCTTTATTAGTCAGTCTAATATCTCTTCTCTCACACATTTTCTTTTAGAGTCTTCCAAACACTGAGCTAGCTCTGGCAATACATGTGTCTACTTCATTATCAGTAGGTACATCCCTGGAAAGTGTATTGCCAAGTTAAGTGAAATTATTCACTGTATTCAAAACTTCTCTATTTGCTGTAATCAATGGCTCCACATTGGATGGTGTGGTGCTGGCTGATGGAGCATCTGTGTTTTCTTGGTGTTAATTATTAGACCAAAATTAGCACAAACATACTTTGTTGCATCTGGTTTCAGGGGTTGCAATGAGAGCACAATTATCTTCAAATAGAAAATCATGTACAAATATTCCCTCCACTCTGGTCTTGGTTTATAGCCTTTTTTTTAGGTTTTTGCAAGGCAAATGGGGTTAAGTGGCTTTCCCAAGGCCACACAGCTAGGTAATTATTAAGTGTTTGAGAACAGATTTGAACTCAGGTACTCCTGACTCCAGGGCTGGTGCTTTATCCACTGTGCCACCTAGCCGCCCCTTATAGCCTTTTCAAGTTGAAGAATTTACCATCAGTGCAGAACCTTGATGCCGTGTTCATTCTCGTTGAAGACATTTGAGAACATGGCTGAAAACATCATGCTAAAAAGCATGGCAGTAAGCACACAATTTTATTTTACTCCATTGATGACTGGAAAAGTCTGAGAATATTATCTATTATCCATAATCCAGGCAAGTACATTGTCATGAGATTGATACAATACTGATGAACTCTGGAAACCAAATTTTGACTTAATTTTTCATAAGCCCTCATGATTGACAGTATCAACAAATGATACAGACCCTCTTGACTGTCAGATCTACAAAGGTACAGACCTCTGTTCTGCTCTTAGTTGGGCAGCAACACCATATTGACTGTTCCTTGCCCTTTCTGAAGTCACACTGGTCTAGACAACCATCTTCCAGATGAAGGAAGAATCTGGCAAGAATCTTGCCCACAATGACTAAAAGGATAAAAACCCTGTGATTGTCACAGGACCATATCTTCTCTTTGTCTTTATAGATATGGTCAGTGGAAGCTTCCTTGAATTAACTTTCACATGTCATATAACTTGAAAAATTTCAGTCAACTTCTGTATGAGCAATGGACTCCCCAGCCTTATAAACCTCAGATGGAATAGAATCAGCTCTGGATACTTTGTCATATGAAAGGTGCCCAATGGCATTCAAAACCTTTTCTTCAGTTGGACTTTCAGCTAGGGAGGTGTAGACTTCAACCTGTGGTAAATGGTTAATGGTCTCAGCATTGATTAATGACAGTCTGTTGAGAATCCTATGGAAGCATTCAATCTCTCTAGGATCATGTTAATCAATTGTTAACCATTGCTAATCAATGTGGTTCTATCATTGCTGCCTTTAATCCATAAATTCAGAGCATCCCTAAAATCCTTTTAGTAAAATTAAATTTTGTTTGCCTTCTTATTGAGCCAAAAATCCTTCATCTCTAAATGCTACATTCCTTGAGATGGATGAACTATCTTGTTGGTACACCTGTGGAGCTCTCATTTTTCATTTAACAACTTCTGAATTTTGCACTTATTTTCATCAAACTAGTCTTGATGTTTGTGAGTGTTCTGACCCAGATTAGCAAATGCAATCCTGTACAAGAAACCTCTGAAAGCTGCCCACTCCTTTTCTACTCCACTGTTACTGTGTGTTGGTTCAACCTTCTCTTCATGGTAGCAACAAACTGTTCCCACTCCACTCAGAGAATTATCTCTTGACATTAATTTTTCTGGTAGTCATTTTCTTTCAATGGAAATCACTGCTTCCATTGAATGCAAATATTTAGCTTGGGGAGGATGAGTCTATAGTCCATCACTCTGCACTATACATTGTCTTCTTCACTCTCACTTCTTGTTTGTCTCTTCTCCTTACAATCATATAGTCTATTAGATGACAGTGTTGGTTGTGAGAGTGTATCAGGCAAGTTTTATTGCATTTAAGTAAACAAAAGACAGTATTGGTATTGAGGTCATGAGAAGAACAAGTCTTCAATAGCAAATGACCATTGCTGCTACTATTTCTAACTCCATTCCTCAATGAAAAGTATATCCAACTTCAGTATAATATTTCCCACTTTGTTTCACTCAGGGCTACTATCTAAGATATGATACCTGTTGAGTTCTCTCACAAGAGCAGTTTGTCTTTCAGGCCTACTAGATTTCAAGTTGTCTATGAGTATGTATGTATGTATGTACAGATATATATAGATAGATAGATAGATAGATAGATAGATAGATAGATAGATAGATAGATATGCATATTACATATATATATATGGTAAGTGCAATCATCTTTAAAGAAGTTTTTGTACATTTATATTTTAACCATAGGGTGTGATCCCCATCTGCTGTGGTAATCATGTCAGAACTGGGTAAGCAGGCAATTTTTAAGGCATCTTTTCTAGACCATTCCTCCCACCAGGAGCCTGGCAATGCAATAAGAGGGCTGCTCAGAAACCCAGGAAAAAGTCAAATTCCACTGATGCTTCTAGTGAGAAAATGATTGTACACAGGAGTACAGGGTTGTGACTATAGCTCCCAGTGTATCCACATCTGCTGCTTTATCACTTGTCTGTTGCCGTAGGATTTTGAGATAGATAAAAATGGTAAAAGGCTATATATGATGCCTTTTGATTCGTGTGTAAATTGGATTTAAGTGAGGCAGAGTTGTATGAAGTCATCACATTATATCCAGAGTTATACAGTCCAGTGTCAAAACAGAGTCAAAATAATTGATGATGGCTTGGGATGCAGTGGAGGACCTTAGGGCCTTTGATGCCTAAGCAAGCTATGCTTCACAGCACCTGCTTCAGCTTTTTTCATGGTTTTGGAATTAATTGTTCTCATATGCCCAACCTACCAGAGAAAGTTTCATATGCTTGGTGTAGATATCCCCCTAATTCACTGATGGGTTTGAGATCCCTTGGTTACCCTCAATCTTGTTTAGCTTGTATGCCAAAACAGTTTACCAAGTTGTGACCACATACTACAGCTTCTTAGAGCCACAGATGAGAGCTAGAAAGTTAAAGGTGGAAAGTAACACTGAAAGGGTTCAGCAGTCCTTATACCAGAACTAATCTTACATGAACACAGCCTCCACAAGCCCTGTTGATGAGATATAAACTGGAAGAAAGTTAATTATTTTAGGGTATCATGATTCTATGCGAATAGATTAAATAATTATTGTAGAGCATAATAATAAAACAGAATGCAAGCTCCTTGAAGGCAGGTATTGGCTGTTTTTGTCCTTGAATCTTCAGTGTCTGGCACAGAGTCAAAGCTTAACAAATGCTTGTTAAATTGAAAAATGATATTATAAATATATGTTTCTGATGTACATATATCCAACTCCACCCTTTCCCTGAATTCCAGTACTACATCTAAAATCAAATGTACTGTAAGCATCTCAAACTTAATATACCCCAAATAGAATACATATCTTTTTAACTTGTCTGTTTCTGTTGAGGTATAGTCCAGATATGCAACCTCAGGGTCATTCTACATTATTTATTTACTAAGCAGTTTCCTCCTCTGGAAATTATGAGTAAGAAAAGCACTTATCTCCAAAGGTTATTGTGAGGCCAAATGGTAAAAGACACAAAAATGTAATGAAGAAAAGAATGTCTCGAAAAACAAAATTGGTCACATGTGTTTTTTCATCTTTTTATTTTGCTTTATTATTTCTTGAGATGTGTCGTTTTCTTCCCCTTGGCTAGTTCTAGTTTTCAAGGAGTTATTTTCTTCCTTAAATTCTTTGGTCTCTTCAAATGGTCCATAATTTTCTTGATTTTTCACCTAATTTTTCCTCAATTTCTCTTGCTTGATTTTTCAAGTCCTTTTTAAGTTCTTCCAAAAACTCTTGTTAGACTTGTTACCAATGACTATTTTTCTTCAAAGAAGTAGAGGTATTTTGTAAACTTTCTTTGAATACCAACCCAGATTTTCTCTATCCCCATAGTTACCATCTATGGTTGAGTTCTTTTTCCTTTGCTTAATCATTTTTATTTTTTATTTTATTTTATTTGTGGCAGTTTATTATTTTAATCTAGTCCTGTGTAGTACTCCAGGCCTCAGATCCTTATTACTGTTATTTTATGAGCTCTGTCAAGGGGCTCCAACCTCTGAAGCTTCTCCAATCCCCTAAACTATAGCTATGACCCCTAGCCACACTCTCCTGCCAATAATCTTACAACCACCAGTCTCTCCTGGAGCTGCAAACTTCAGGTGTCCCCTCTGCCCTACATCTGAAACCAAGGATTCTGATCTGCAAATGGCCAGTCAGCAGAGTTCCCACGTCTCTGCTGAATCAATCAGTGGAAGTGTAGCTGGTCCCTTACAAACAGTCACAGCCTATCTGGTCAGCACTGCTACGCCTGGCAGCCAGAGACAGAGACAGAGTTCTGTCATCTGACCAACAGTAAAGTGAAGTTAAAGCTCCTGGGGCTAAGGCTATTTCTTCAGCTACTCCCAAAAAGCTTATTATTCATTGATTCAGTGGAATCAGCATGGAGGAGTTTGCCCTTCACTCAAGTCAAATTTCCAACCCTGGAGCTTAGGTCTTTCTCAAGTTGTCTTAGAAAGACAGTTACTTTACTTACTTTCTACCACTACATTCACCTAGAGATGATGTTCTATCTTATGCATTAAGGAAAAACAGAATCCAGAATTTTCTAACCTATTCCACCATCTTTCCAGAAACTTCTCATCCTTACCTATTACTGTAAAAACACAATACAAGACTCCCAGTCCTTCAGGCTAGTAACTTAAAAGTCAACCTGGAGTCTTCACTATGTCTCATCCCCCACCCCACCCCCCACATCCAATCTGTTGCCAAGATATGCCCATTCTTCTTTGCAACAGCTCTTGAATACATTCCCTTCTCTACTTTGGTACTGCCACCACTCTAGTTCAGGTCCTCATTTCTTCAAGTTCTCTTGTTCTCTCTCCTTTCTTACTCAAATTCTAAGAAAAAGCTGGTTACACTCATTGCCTTCACCACCTCTCCTCTCATTCTCTCAAAGAAAGGAGTACATTTTATCTAACCTCAACATTCCATTGAAAGGGCTCTTGCTAAGATTATCAATGATTTTAATTGCCAAATATATTTTTCCTCATTATTCATTCTTTGTAACTGCTCTACTGCATTTTGACACTTGTCACAATCAGTCATTCTCTCCTTGTTGGTATTGCATGACATTACTCTCTCCTGATTCTTCTCCTTTAGGTCTATTGCTCCTTTTCAATCTCTGCTGATTCTCTTTCTGCCTTCTCTAATACTAAACTCAGCACCCCGTGATTTAATTATCATCTTAATACTGATGACTCAAAGACCTATATATCCAGATCAAGTCTCTTCCCTGAACTCAGGTACTATACATCCAACTACTTATTGGACATTTCAAACTAAATGTCCTTGAGACATTTCAAACTCTTTTTCCAAAACATATCCAAAAGAGAACTTATTATCTTTTCCCCCCAAAAAAATCCTCTTCCAAATGTCCCTTATCCACCTACTCAACTATCACTTTAATTCAAGGTCTTAACACCTACCTCCCAAGGTTGTTATGAAGATAAACTGAGATAATATTTGTCAAGTGTTTTGCAAGTCTTTAAGTGTTATATAAATGCTAGTTTGCTATTATTATTATTATTATAACAATTATAATTGTTCTTCCTGCTTCAAGACTTTCTTCAATTCAAGCAATTCTTCATGTAACTTCCAAAAATTATTTTCCTTAAGCATAAATTTGATTACATTATTCCCCAACTAAACTCTAGTGGCTTTCTAATTCCTCTAGGATGAAATGTAAACAATTCTATGTAGTTTTAAAAGACCTTTACAACCTAGTTCCAAACTACACTTCCAGACTTTTGTCACCCATATTCACACAAAACAAAACACTCCATCCTTTATCTCCATGGCTTTAAAATAACTGCCCTAGACACAAGGTACATCTCCAACTGGAAACACATAATAAAGTCAATTTGTCCTGTCTTTCTTTCCAGTTTCTTCTTCAGAGGAGATTTGGTGCTTAGAAAGACCACTCATCCTGCTTCAGAATAAGAAAAATCACAACTCCTGGGGGGTGGGGGGTAATCCAATTCCACTAGAATGGGAAGGCATGAATTCATGAAGTAAATTTTGAGGCAAATGGGAAAAAATGACCAAGGGGAGTCCAAAAGTCAATAATGAACTGAACAATCAAGGTCCTAGGGAGATTCTTACCACAGGACAATATCTTCTCTGTCATCTATAGAAGTTGGTATTTCTAACAATGAGGCACAACAGAAAAAGTGAATCGGAAAATATCTACAAAGCAATAACAGAAACTGTTTAGAAGGAAAAAACTAAAATAGAAATCTCAAAAGTTGTACTTCCAATAAGAATACACAGACTAAAGAAAGATAAATAAGTAAAAGAATCATGAAAAGTCTACAACAGAAAGGAAGAGAAACTAAATAATGAAGGAAAGAAATCATCAGGAAGAAAAAAGTGCAGAGAACAAAATATTTTAAACTTAAAACAAGTTGAAAGAGAAGAGAGGGTGGAGGGTTCTATTTGATTGCTTAGCAGAAAAAGAAAAAATAAAGAACTGGATAAAAGCAAGAAAGAAAAAGCAATAATAAACAAAATTTCCAAATTAGGGAAAAGGACAACTGACAGAAGAGGAGGTTTAAGGATGAGGGAAAGAAACCAGGTAAGAACAGAACTGCTTTAAAATAGATTCAGCTTAAATAACTCAAAGGAATAAATGCTATGTCTTCAGAGGAAGAAGGGAAGTGTTTTAATTAAGAAAAAACAATATTAAAGACAAATGGTAGACATTAGAAACTACCTCATAAGTGTAATAACTTTCAATCTGAATGGATTAAAAGCCTACAAAAAAGAGTGATGAATGGTTAAGGAAAAAAACTCACAAATCTGTTGCTTGTAGGAAGCACATTTTAAAAACAAACACATTCACAGAAAAAAAATGAGGGGCTAGGCAAAAATTTGTTATATGTCAAGTCAATCAATTATAACAAGATTTGTAATCATGCTTTCAGTCAAAACAAAAGCAAACATTCAAAACAGAAAATGGGTTAAACAAGGAAAGTCCTTTATACTCAAAGGATCCAAAAATAATAAACCAATTCAACATTAAACCTCTATGTTTCAAATATTTTGGTATCTAAATTCATTAAAAAACCATGTGTAATTAAAAAACCATATTGTGTGACCAAAAGTTACACAATAGTGTCAGCAGATCTCAATGTCCCTCTCTCACTTTAGGATAAGTCTAACTAACTAACTAACAAAAAAGGAAAAGAGAATACTGAGCAAACTGCTGAGAAAACTAGAGCTAAGATATATGGTATTATTTAAATTCACTGCAAAAGAATATATATATATATATATATATATATATATATATATATATATATATAGTGTGTGTGTGTGTGTGTGTGTGTGTGTGTGTACAAACACGTACTCTTTCTCAGCATTCCATAAAATCTTTACAAAAATGTCAAGGAAATCCAATTGTTTCATTAAAAAACAAGCTGAGACAATACCTGAGTTCAACAAAGTTGCAATTACAGGATTAGCTGATAAAAATCATTAATATTATTAATAACTGATAAAGTTCTTGGAACTTCCTGAGATCTAAAATGAGGGACTTAGACAAGAAAGTTCTGAAGCCCCAGAACCCTTAACTATGTAAAAAACTCTCAACATACATGAGGTAAGTGATGAGCCTGGACAAAGCATTCAAGAGTCTAGGTATCACCCTATAATCAGTTACTGATTCTATTCATCAATAAATAACTACGCATTGTGATGGGCACTGGGGAAATTAATAGATAGTTCCAGCTTCCTTTAACTTCCAAATAAGAGCTTACCTTCTATTGGGAGTCTTTCCCAACGCCCCCCCCCACCTCAACTTTAGCAGTTATCCTCTGTTAAGGATTCCATATTTATTTGCATGTTTTTTTCCTCCCCTGTTGAGATGGTCAGTTCCTTAAGGGCAGGTCTTGTCTTTTGTCTCTTTTAGTATCCCAAGTTTAGCACAGTGCCTAGAACGTAGTCTCTTAATAAATGTTTACTGATTGACTGAAATATGATAGAATGTCTTCAAATAAGACAAGGGAACATGGCAAATAGACACAGAACTATAAAACTCCATGATAAGCATATCAGTGCAAACAATCCTTTAGTTTAAGGGTGCAAATGGAAAAGAGGGTGAAGGAGAGGTTCAGGGAACAGATTCTGGAATGGATCAGGCACATTAAAAGGTTATTAAAACACTTATTTAAGAAGAGGTGTTTGAGGGGGGTTTTCAATGTAGGTTAAGACTATCAATGGGAAGAGAGTGAGGCAGTAATAATATAGAAAACAATGGAAGCACAGAGGTAGAATACATGTACTGGCAATTTGGCAGAAAAACAGAAGATGCTAAAAAGCATGGTGAAATATGGCTAAAAACAAGGAATGATGTCAAACTATCAAGTCTGCACTTCCAGGATAAATTCTGAATTTTGCTCAGCAAAGAACTGAAAGAACCAAACCAATTTCAATGGTCTGAACAGCTTCCATTTTGCAAAGTTCTACATTCCTATAAAGCTTTGTTCATATCATTTCAGGGAAATACCACAAAACATTCTGGCACTATTTGTTGTAATACTTTGGTCAATCAGAAGAAATTTCCTTGTTACTCAAGATTATATAATAATTATGTCATTAAATATAAGAAGGTTTTATTATCATTCAGTGTCCTTTTGCCAACTGAAGGGCCTTAGATCTGATTCATTGCTAATAAATTGATTTACTCAGATTGTTGTCAATCAGATTATCTTCATGATTCCATGGACCATAATTGTCCTTAGGGTATTCTTGTAAAAGATACTGGAGTGGTTTGATATTTCTATCTCCAATGGATCCTATTGTCCAGTAAACAGGTTAAGTGACTTGCCCAGGACCACACACTTACTAGGAAGTATCTAAGCTGGATTTGATTTGCCATCCCCAGGGTAGTCCATCATGGAGAATTCTTTTAGCAAAAAAATGACCAGCTCCATGGAGTTCTTCTAAGAAGAACTCTCTCAGTGAAATCAATTGAGACTGAGGAAGTATAGTCAAAGAGGCTGCTTGTGGCTTCATGGATAGAGCACTAGCTGTGGCATCAAGAGGACCTGAGCTCAAATTCAATCACAGATACCTACTAGCTGTGTGATCTGGGTAAATCGCTTAACTTCAATTGTCTCCCAAATTAAAAATAAAAACAAACAAACAAAATCAAAAACCCAAAACCTATGGCTGTTATAAACCAATTTCAGGACATATTTATCTTCCTGATGAGATATGGTTGACAATGCAAAACTTGCTCTCTCTCTCCCTTGGAGAAAGAATTATAGGCTGCAAATAGATGTGTCTAACTCAAACCACTCCTGCCAGTCTTCTGGCTTTTATCAGACCCACATTGGAACACTAACAACCCAGTCAATTATTACTAGCTAGGAAATACTTAATTGGGACATTGCAAGAAGAGCTTTCTGTCCTGAAAATTGGAACAAATTCAAAGAAACTCTTTAAAAGGAAAATGAAACCCCTAACCATTTTATGTTAGGTTGGTATAGGAGTGCTAAGTAGTAGAAAAAGTTACCCTAATCACGTGCTAGATACTAGAATCATTAATTCTGCCTTTATTAATCAATTCCAACCAGAGATAAAGTGGTGTTCTAATAAGAACTAAAGGCATATCCAGGCTTAAAAGTATTGCCCAATTTTTATATGATGAAAGTAACAAATAAAAAAAATATATACACCAAATACACACTATTCTCACTTTTGCTTAGGTACATGAGGAAATCAGGAGTGGTTTTTATTGTCACAAAAAGGGACATCTTGCTAAAGAATAAAGAAAGAAGTGAGAATTAAAGAAGTATAGGGGAAACTCTGGGAGGTCCCAAGGAAGATCTACAGCATGAGGGTATGGGGAGGGAGGTGAGATGAAGTGAGTTTGGGGAAGGGACCATAAATTCTGAAGAAATTTGTGCTTTTCTCAGTGAGTTGTCCTTCCTTAACTATCCCAGTCTTTGCCTCTTCCCACACTGGTATACCATGATTCTCTTAAAATAGGAGACACATTCTATGATTGCTTATCTGATACTAGAGCTTCTGACTTAGTTTTGACAAGAAAGCCACATTCTGTTTGACTAATAGGACTTTAAATGTTGTGGCAGTCTCTGGAAAGTTCCCAAATTGGTTCCTAGTATGGTAACCATTGGTCCTCTTATGCTTAAATCTCCTAAGAATCTATTAGGATGAAATCTCTGCAAACTAAGAACTGTTATTTCATGATCCATGTTGAGGACCTCCCTCTTCTTGCTTTCAATTTTGGTTCAAAATGCTCCCTCCAAAAAATGAGGATGGTCTAGGTGTTCCATCAGAAATCCCTGACTCTCTATGGGTTGCTTCATCCTCAGATGTAAGGTTGGTAAAATTTGCTTTTCCCATCACCATTAGAAGCAAGTTTAGAGTACCATCCAGGTGTTCACATGTATTATTTGTGCTTGTTCTGTGGTAGAGCATCCCAAGTTCATTTTGGTTTGATCAGTCACAATTGGACACACTGTAACTTGCCTCTAACATAGTGATGTTGTTTTGGTCTTCTCCAATAATGAAGAGAAATCAATAGAAACAAAGGGGGCTCACTAACATCTGTTCCTCAGTTTTCCTTATTAAGGGAACCTGTTGAAGGTATTTTAACCTAATAGCATCACTCTTAGAGATCAGAGTATTATTTATTCCAGGTAAATCCCTTTGTAAGACTTTTAATCTTCCTCTTAAAATCCTAAGTCAGACCCTGATGATAAACCTGGTTTGTCACTTTATGTAGAATCTTTTTTAAGCTCTTACATATCTTGAGACAATTTATATTTTTATTGGAGGCTTTGGATACAGAAACTTCGAATTTGTTATCTTCTGAGTGTGTATTTTGATCTTTCATAGGACCAAAGTCATTGTTTATGGTTGGATTATTTTTTCTTCTCTGTTGTTTACTCATTTCCCCAAACTATGACTTGATTTGAAATCTTTGTTAAAGTGGGATCTGCACCCAGGGTCAAGGACACATGGTTCCAAGCTTTTGAGAGTTTTTGCAGCTATTTTCAGGGCCGTCCCTCAGGGATCTCAATTCCTCCAAGGTCTTATGAGAAGCTCTAACTGCTTTCCTCATCTATGATCTGGTGTGTGGATGACAACAAGCACTCTCCTCTGTCCTGGAGTCATGTGGAAAGTCCCTGTTTCCTGAAACTAGGGTCCCAGACTGCAACGTGGATCTAAGTATGGGTAAAGTATCAGTGTCCTGCCTCAGCGATAGCAGAAAGACGTCTGCAATTTTCCCCATCCCCCTTACCATCCATGGGCCACAAACAGCTACTGGGTGGCTAGCCAGGTGTGCTCTTGGTCTCAGGGGTGCAGGGTTGTGCTGAGGCCTCTGCTGGACTGGGCTCTGCTCTCATTCTATTGTGGTAGAGTTTTCCTGTTGAACTTCCCAACTGTCCTTGGTAATCCTTGGGCAGAGACGTCTGGAAATCGCCACCACTACCAGAGACCCAGATAACTCATGGACCCAGGCAATCCAAGGTCTGTTCCTGGATGATTGGAGTCGGTTTACTCCAATGTGGCCTGGGCTGTGCTGTGGGTACTTTCTAACCCTGGTTTAACAAACCCTTCCCACAGATCTCCCAAGTTGTCTTGGGCTGGAAAGTTGTTTCATTCAGTCTTTTTTTGTGGGTTCTGACACTCTAGAATTTGGTTAGAGTCAATATTTAAAGGTATTTAGAGTGGTCTGAGGGAGAGCTTGTGGAATCCCTACCTTTCCTCTGCCATCTTGGCTCCACCTTATCTCTCTCCTTTTGAATGCTATTTAGTCACATCCCCCCTGCCCCCACCAATGAAAGCAGAACCCTTCTTCAAAGTTTATATATTATTATTGGGAGTAGTTAAGTCTATAGCATTTCATGTAAACCAAATAGATTAAAGGAACTTCATAAAGCAGAAACAGCAGTATGGACACACCTTTTGATTTTCCACAACATGACTTCCATGCTGGATGTTAGCTGACCAAGTATTCCTGATCACCCCAAATGCAATCAAGATCAGAGAAAAACACTCTTGGAAACACCATGCCCATGTAATAGCTGTTCCTTATTGTTTCATGTGAGAGTCATGTCTCTGAGAATTTTTTTTATTATATCTTAATACTATCCTCTGGTGTTTCTTCTTCCCCAGTTAACTCTGCACAAAAAACTCTAAAATTGTGGAAATGAAGAATTGCCAACTATGAGGAAACAAATACTTCTTTCTCTACCATTTTCTTTGTGCCTCATAATCATATTTATTATGTTTTCAACTTTTCATATGTCCTTTCTATTGTTTCATTCTCATGTGATTACCAGTTGCTTTCTACTTGATTCCACTCCTCAAAGGGAGATTGGAAAAGCCTAAATACTATTAGTAAGCTTCATGGTGAAGTAGGATATTTTTATATCATCTTAAAGCAACTGGACCTCATAGATGCTGGGTATGCCACCATATCCATCAAAGTAAACCTGATAGTTGGGTGGCTTTTCCAAGTACTTCAAATGATCCTCTATAAGCAGAGAAGATAACTCCAAAGGACCTAATTGGACCCTTTGGACATTTTATATTGGCTTTATATCATTTAAATTATAAATGATTCTAAGCTATTATTTCCCACATTTATCATGATTATTTAACTATGAAACTTAATGAAACTATAGCTTTCCACAAAATTAGGACATCTCATTAACAGTAGATATTCCTCCTTGAAATTTTGCTTTCTGTATTGTCAGAAACAAAACACCCAAATAATTCAATGAACTTGGGGACTGTTCATGAGTGCACATAATATTGAAAACTGAAAAACAAGGAATCATTTATCTGTGCCAGATAGACACCAAAAAAATAGGGAAGATGGAATATAAACCTAAATATATCCATTTCACAAATCTTACTTATGATTGTTCCAGTTCTACTGGCTATGAGAAAAATATTTGAAATGAAATCACTTAAACCCCCACATTCCCCCCTTTCAAATTTCACATTGGGGTTCAGCATTCTTGGTCTGTTTTATGTCTATGGAGAAGTTATACCATTCTTCTCCCAAGTGTAGGATCACTTATTTATTCCTACTAATATCAGAACTGGAGGAAACATTTCACTAGAAATTTAGGAGCATTATGGCATAAACTCCAAAAGCTATGCATGGAGATATAGAAATAGATATATCAGAAACCCTGTAAAGGAACACAAACCAGGTTTTAAATTCCCTCTGGTTCATAATTGCATACACTGAGGTTGCTGCCTTAAAAGTAGGCAGCTAGAAATCTCTCTCATGGATTGATAAGTTGGCCTACATCATAAATGAGTACATTACCTCCCTCCAAATTGAAGTATATTCTTAACCACAAATAGTCTTAGAAAACCATATGGTCTTATACTGTCTTACAATTTCTCAATAAGGGGACTGTGTTATGAAAAATCAGCTTTGTTCCTATATTAACCAATTAGGAGAGATCATATCAAATCTCCATTAAATCCAACAATTTATATCAGAAACCCAAATATCTAAACCAAATCTACCCCATGATAAGACTACTCATTCTGGTTTTCTTGGCTATTCTCTGGGTTACAAGAAACAGGCACATTGACTACCAAATTATTATCCAACTATTCTCATAAATGTCTCTGGCTCTATGTTAAATGCTATACAAATTATTAAAGTCTGCTCAAAACAATTCCTATTAATCGATGATGATTCTAAATACAATGAACTTTATGCAGTTAGCATTAGAGAAGTAACCTATGGGAAATAGGTTACCCCAAAGGGGAAAATGAAAGGAACCAATGCAATGCTATGTTATGAGCAACACCTATTTTGTGACTTAAAATTCTATATTCCTGAAAAAGTTTAGTTAATTTGAGTTCAGGAAAAAAACTGCAAAATATTCTGCTAGAACTTGTGGTTATTATCCTTCAATTTGATTAATGAGAAGAAATGCCTTTGTTGCTTAAGATCAAGTAACATTTGTTCCTCACAAGGAAGTTGTGTTATCTATCATTCAGAGTTCATGTGCCTATTTAGGATCCTTTGGATCCAATTTGTTATGCAACTGTGTATCTTGCTAATAAATCAAATTGCTTGCTTCTCAATCTCAATCAATTTGATTTCACAGAATCAAAGGGCATAAAAGCAAAGTATCATGGATTTAGAAAGAATGGACTTCAAAGTTCCTCTAATCAAATAGAGAACACTGAAGGCAAGGGACTTACCCAACATTACACAGCAATAAGTAGCAGAGCTTGGAAATGATCATTGGTCCTTAGACTCAAACCTCAATTCCCCACTTTTTTCCCCTGACCACATAGGTCCTTTGAAGACTGCCATAGTTTTCTTCTCTCAAAGGCATGGCACCTTCTTCTGGATGTGCTCCAGTTAGTTTATAATCTTCCTCACTGCAGTGTCTGGAACTGAACACAATTCCACAGAGGTAGGCTGGAGGCACAGCAAGAAGACCAGCCTAAGGAGAACCAAGGTTTCACATTGGTAACCAGTGACATCCCAGGACCTGAGCTGACTGGGGAGGGCCTTCAAAGCTGAGCAGAAGAATTCCAGTTTCCACCAGAGGCAAGGGGAAATAACTTTAGACTCAAGAGCAAGGGAAGGACCCAAATGAAAGTAAAGCTTCTAAGAAAATAAACTCAGCCAGGCAGCTGTGTATACTTGCCATGGAATGGAAAGTAAATGGCTGAAGGTATCTACAATTTTCATTAGAGATATGAGGTGAGAACAGGATTTTCTTAAACTAGAATTCATGGCAGTATCAGAGACCACCTGACAATCAAGGTTCTTTTTATAAAGTATACTTCTTGCAAATTTAGGCCTATAGAAAGCCTGGATTAAGAAGGTGGCAGCAAGGATAAAAAGGGATATGGGAAAATCAGATTTTTCTCCACATAAGATTAATCTGACTCTTTTACCCCTTCCTCATACTCAATAAATTCCAGTTGCTCTCTATTATCTTCATCCTTTAGTTGTCATTCTTCTTCACAGTCTGCCCCCTTCCTATCTTTCCCATCTTCCTTGACTTTACTCCCCTTCATCTACTTTATAATAATCCTGCAATTCTGAAGTTTTTGCTGTTTGTCATGTTAAAATCTATTTCTATGTCAGTGTCCTGTCTACTCCCAGACCTAGAGTGCTTTTCTTGCTGCCTTCTGCCTCAGAATCCCTGGATCCTTCAACTCTTAGTAGCATTGCCATTTTCTGCCTTTCGAAATTCTCCAAGTTTCTAAAGATTCCCATCCAAAGAATCCCTTCATCTCCTCTCTTAATAACTTGTATCTGCCTATTTGTATACATCCCATTTCTCCCCACTAGAATGGTAAGCTCCTTGAGGGCAGGTTTATTTTTGCCTTTCTTGTTATCCTTAACATTGGGCTTGGTCCATAGTAAGTATTTAATAAATGATGATTACTTCATTGGAAACAACATAAAAACAGCCTGGAAGTGGGAGACAGTAAAGGCAAGTGAATCTGTTAAAAGACTAAAAGCCATATTCTTCCCCAATTCCTTTACTGGTCTTGTCATAGTGAAAGTGTCCAACAACTTTATAAATACTTTTTAAAAAGGTGTTTAGTTCATGAAACAGAAAAGGGACAACTCCTTTGAATTCAGTTTCTTGGACAAAGGAAAGAAATGATAATGTACAGAGAGTCATGTGACAATGTTTCCCTGAGTATTTGGAAATATGTCATTCAGATATAGCTCAGGAAGCTCTTGTAAAAAAAAAGGTTCTTTTTCTTGGGTCTACATTTTTTAAAGTATTTTGAAACTGATCCAATACAGTTTGTTTCCACTGTACTCCTATGCATTTTCTTCTATGAATTTAGAACCATCATTCTGAGGATTTACTAGGTGTTACTAGACAGCCAAAGCCCTAAGGCACACAAAAATAGTTAAGAAGCCCTGCTCAAGCAGTACACTAGAGTTTGATGAGCTGGTTTCTTGGAAACCTTGATCTACCATTTCAAAGAAGGAAACAGCCACCTTGTCTGCTTCTTGACTTCCAGAATCAAAGTTTTATCTAATCTCTGTAACTTTAAGAAGAGTCAAAAGAAGTTCATGTAAAGCCAAAGTTCCTCTCCCTTTGGTCATAGACTTATTCTGGTTTAGAATGTTAACACATCAGCATCAATTCCTCTTCTCATACATAACTTAAAAAAAAGTATCTGCCACCCAAAAACTTATCAGGCTGGAAAAGTTTTAAGCCTGGTCCACTAATAGATTGCCATGGCTATCATTCAAGGACCCAGTCTCCCTAGGGATGAGATGGTTCATCATCAAGCTGGTCACAAGGAAAATAAATTTTTGGTCACATCAAATCTTGGAAGCTTATCTACCAAATCAGAACAATCATATCTTTCTCCTTGACTCAATAAAAACACAGACCTTTGAAGCAAGCTTGTACATGTAATAGTTCTTTAGGTGGCACAGCTAGTACCAAACAAGAATATAAGGACTTTCCTACCATAATGCACCTTGGAAACATAAATTTGATTCAGCTGAAATGATAGGTTCTATAGGGATGAGAGGAGAACCCATTGAAAGAAATAAGTTAGGAAACATAACACCCTTAAAATTTGGTGGCTGCTTCATATTTTTAGTAAAATGGTAGTGAATAAAACATCATGGCAAAAAAAGCATATTTAAGAGAAAAATAGTACTTGAACAACATCAGAAAACTAGACTATTTTCTTTTTTATTATTTGCAGTTTATTTATAGTTTATATAATTTGCAGTTTATTAACCATAAAAATACTACATATACAAGAAAAATAGTAATACAAGTCAATGTTCATTTATTACAGCAAGTTTTTTGGGGGGACAGCTAGGCCTATTTTGCAGCAAACTAAAGGTTCCCCCACCATACAATTTGGGGTGGTTCTTACAGTCAGAGCTTTCTGGTTGCTTCTCTACAATTTCTAGTTCTCTGATGTTGTTCCTCATAGCTCATGATATCACTATTTTGGACAATCAGATCAATAAGGGCCAGATCAATATAGAATCATTAAAGAAGGAGAAAACATAGCCATTTTGGGAGCTCTGTCTAGGAGGTTTCATTATGGGCTTGAGGTCAAAAGTCTAGAGAGCTACAATTATAAGAAAGAAAAAGGAACAGAGTAATACAGTACCTGCTACTTTGATCTTCATTATGACCAACAATATAATCTCATGCATATATACTCAAAGGATACCTAGCTAGAAAAATAAATTCTTAAAGGAGGGGATTAGGGAAGAAAGATAACCTGACTATACAATACCAAAGAGTCCTCTGAAGAAACCAATATAGCTATATACAGGAAGCAATATGATGAACTCAGGTTTTTTTTTAATGAAAAAAAGAAACCAGGCCTAAATATAAAAAAAGAGTAGCATAAACCAATAATGACAATACACACACACACACACACACACACACACACACAAATATATATATGTATGTATGTATATATATATATATATATATATATAAGTTTGGTTGAGAAGGTCCTCTCTAGAAGATCCCTACACCAATGAAATAATAGGCTCAGTTCCTATTATTTTATTTAGGAGGACAGGGGAGGGTGGGGAAGAGATGTATGGGGAAGAGAACTCCAGAGCACTCACCTGAGGTTTCTATATTCCTTGTTTCAGAATCATCCAACTGCAAAAGTTCATCAAGGGATAGCTTGGCTGCATTGGATCGAGATTCCTTTTTTTGTCCCAGTCCAGTTTTATATTGAATACCATCTACCACAGAACAGAAGGCAAAATAAGGACCCATAACATTACCTGAAAGAAATAACCAAGAACATTGATGTGAGTTTTAAACTGGAAATACAATTACCAGAATCTGGTCAAATGGGTCAATAGAAAAAAGATGCCATTGCTATGAAAATATACAGCAATTCATTTTTCCTGTTTAGAAAAATTCTTCTAAAACCACGATTGCATTAAATCCATATTGCCATTAAAATTTTTAAATAGATGCAACATTCATGGGATTATTTTTAGCCAATTATCTTTCTTTATTTAGAATGACAGAATCTCTAGAATCAGAAAGCTCAGAAGACATTCCCAGGAATATACAGGTTTTGTTTCAAGGTATGTAGGAAAGGAAAATCCCCCTAATTCCCCAGGCAACCCATTCCACATTCAGGTAAACCTAACTCCAAATACTTGGAGTGTGTTACTGTGTAAACTAAAATATCAAAGTCTGGGTATTCAGATTTCAAATAATTCTTTCTACCAAAAACCCCTAGTTTTTGTTCTTTGGGCAATATCATTGGAAATGACCAAAACCATCTGCCCTTTCCAATTTGTTCACCCCTGATTTTTCTATCGAACTTTCCTATTTCTGTTGAGGGTGCTAACTTTCTTCTAGTCTTCCAAGGTGACAGATAAAAGTTGAAATGACTGAGGAAACAGTGCATATTGTTTTATTCAGTAATGAATGAAAATGAATGGCCTAACAAACTGGCTCTCCTCAATTTAGGCCTGGACTCAATATACAAGAGGAGACAGATTTTTTATGCAGTATCAATTAATTAAAAGGAAAAATACATTGGGTAATATGATTTCTAATTGGATGAAAGATTAAGGACTTTCAGACTTGGGAGGAGGAGTGAAAACCAGTGCAATTTTCTGAAATCAGGAAAAAAGAGGTGTGTCACTTCCCTCAAGTCTATGCTTAAGAATCAAAGGAATATGAAAACAATAACTGATCTTTATGGGATCAGTTTTCAGATAAGACATATGGGATCTTACCCTGAAGAGATCATGAAAAAGGGTAAAAACATTACTTGTACAAAAATAGTCATAGCAGCCCTGTTTGTGGTAGCAAAGAATTGGAAATCAAGTGAATGTCCATCAATTGGGGAATAGCTGAACAAATAGTGGTATTTGTATGCTATGAAACACTATTGTTCTAGAAGGATGGTATTTCAGAGAAGCCTGGAAAGACATTGTATGAACTGATGCTGAGCAAGATGAGCAGAATCAGAAGAATATCATACACCCTAACAGCAACATGGGGGTGATGATCAAGCTCAATGGACTAGATCATTCCATCAATGCAATAATAAAGGACAATTTTAGAGTACCTGTGATGGAGAATACCACCTGTATCCAGAGAAAGAATTATGGAGTTTAAACAAAGATCAAAATCTATTCAATTAAAAAAAAACTATCTTATGTACTACATAATTTTGCTATCTCTAATATGTTATTTTCTCCTCAAGAATATGGTTTCTCTCTCAATACATTCAATTTTGATCAATGTATAGAATGGAAACAATGTAAAGATTATCAGACTGCCTTCTGTGAGGGGATAGGGGAAGGGAAGGAAGGGTGGAAAAAATTGTAAAATTCAAAACTTTACAAAAAATGACAGGTAGAAACTACTATTCTATATAATTAGAAAACTATTTTTTAGAATTGTATATAATTAGAAAACTAATAAAATATCAGATAAGATATGAGTTGCTTGAGATGTACAATTGTGAGAAAACACCTTGCATGAGTCTTTGGATGAGACTGAGTTTTGGGTGAGCAAAACTTAGGTCCTTAGCAATAAGTAGAGGTGGTCCAGTTTTCCAGCTACAGGGTTAAAAGGAAACAATATAGCAAGATTTTCTCCTAATTCACAAAATTAAAGTTTTCACACAAGATAGAAACTGAACTGATGCATAATTGAATAAACTGAATGGATAGTTTCACTTTCAAAATCCAAAAACCTTATATTATTATGACTTGTGTTTTGCCAAAGTCTGAGACACCTCTACCATACCTAACCCCTCTCTTTTCACACACACACACACACACACACACACACACACACACACACACACACACACACACACATACACACATACACATTTTTTTTTAGTAGAAGAAAATGCAAGGTACCTTATATCAAAAACAAGTGACCTGGGGAACAAACAACAAACAAACAACAAACAAAAACAAAAAACAAGGAAATAATTAAAGAATCATAGGACTACCTGAAAGCCATGGTGAAGGAGTAAAAAACAAAATCCAAACATTTAAAGAAATCATAGAGGAAAACTACCCAAATCTATTAGATGGCAAAATGAACAGAGGAATCTATCAGTCACCTCAGAAAAAACAGGAGCAGCTGTAAAGAAAAGAGTTCAAGTGTCAAAGAGCTTTTGTCAGGTTCACACATGATGCAGCTTGCACTTCTCTAAAAGCAAGGACCAAAAGTTGGTGAATTGTTTACATTTTAAGTTAGAAGTTAGAAGACGATCTTCAGATCCTAATGTCATCAAAGGTCATAAAGTTGGTGAAAAAAATACAGAGTTAAAGAAGATTAAAAAAAAGACCAACAAGGGGTGGCTAGGTGGCGTAGTGGATAAAACACCAGCCCTGGAGTCAGGAGTACCTGGGTTCAAATCCAGTCTCAGACACTTAATAATTACCTAGTTGTGTGGCCTTGGGCAAGCCACTTAACCCCGCCTGCCTTGCAAAAACCTAAAACAAACAAACAAAAAAAGACCAACAAGATATGGGCTATTGCCAGAAAGAAAAAGTTGAACCAAAACCAGTTTTTTTGTAGAAAAATCTGAAGAGGGATTGTTTTTGTAAAGTTTTAATGATATTAAAGGAAAAGGAAAATGGGAAATGGGGGGGGTAATAAATACACTAGGAAGGAAAAGGATAGAACTGAGGCAAAAAAGATGACAGACAAGATCCTTCTTCCCCCTCTTGCCCCTGGGGCACTTTTTGAGATATGGAGGGAGGGGAGAGCCCCTAAAAAGAGGGAGCAGCTGATGCCAACCTTCACTGGCCCTTAATATGCCTTCCTCTTATGTGAGATTCTCTGTGATAATTTTCAATTCCAGAATTAGATAGGTGAAGAGCAACTCATTCTTTCTTGAATGCTTTGGTGATATCTTCAGATCCAATGAGACTTACTTCCTGACCCCATTATTAGAATTTACCCAATAAAATCCCCAATTCTTAGCTATCTGGTAGCCATAGTCAAACCATCCCAGCATTCAAGGAATCTCTTTCTTTTCATTAGCATCCCTCCAAAACTGACTCTCCAGAGGGAATGATTCTTTCTGGTTTGGTATAAGCCAGCACTGGTCTCTCCAGCCTTCCACAGTGAATGAGAAAAGAAGAATGCAATTAGTGTTCCTCTACCATATGTCTTCTTTAAGAAGTATCAATAATTCAATTGCTGTTTTTTTATTGTTCCCAAATGTTGCTAAAACCATAACAAGCTCCCTTTCAAACCTGCATCACATAGTATTTTCTGTCCTACAATAATGGTTCAGATACTGAAGATCCATGTATAGAGGTCTCCTGTACAAGTGCGGAGATGTTATACCCAGATAAAAAGAACTTTAACTAACCACAAACTGTAGAATTTAATATTATATTCCCCCTCAGAAATTCAAAAAGTACTTTAACTAACCACAAACTGTAGAACTTAATATTATATTCCCCCTCAGAAACTCAAAAGACTTAAAACAAAACTGCAACAAAAGAACATCAAAGATAGCTGCTCTCAGCAATACAACCATCCCAGACAATTCTGAGGGACTCATGATGAAAAATGTTATCTACCTGCAGAGAAAGAATGGATGGAGTCTGAATGCAAATTGAAGAATCCTCTTTTTTAATTGTGTTTTTTTCTTGTTTTTTTCCCCTTTGATCTATGTTTTCTTTCACAATGTAACTAATATGTAAATGTTTTACAAGAATACACATTTTAAACTATATCAATTTATCTTCTCAATGATTGAGGAGGGAAAAGTGGGAGGAAGAAAATTGGAAACTCAAAATTTTAAAGAGCAAATGACGGGGCAGCTAGGTGGATAGAGCACCAGTCCAAGAGTCAGGAGGAATTGAGTTTAAATTCAGCTTCAGACACTTAATAATTGCCTAGCTATGTGACCTTGGGAAAGTCACTTAATCCTATTGCCTTCAATAAAAAATAATATTTTTAAAAGAGCAATGTCAAAAGGTGTTTTATGTGCAATTGAAAATAATAAAATTTTTAAAAGAATCTTCAAATAATAATTTTTAAAAAGCTGTCAAAACTACTTAAAGTTATTTGGCAAAACCTGCCTAACCAAAACCATTGTATTCAATTTAGCACCATTGTAGTCTTGTCTTTAAAGCCATTGCCCAGGAGAAAAAAAAAATCCAAAAAATTGCTACTTGGCACCTGCTTTTATAAATATTGTAGGCCACCCCACCCCACCCCAGCCCAACCTCATTAACTACAGCTACTGACACAGCAAAAATGGAAAACTCCAGTCACCAAGTCTTTGGTGCTGCCAGTGGTTCAATCAATGCAAAGGCCCCTAAGAAAGGGCTTTCCTATCTCCATTCCCAAGAATTTGGGGATCTTTCCTTCTGATTTGCAGCTGAAAACTCCCCTATGTTTCATATTTCCCCATCTCCCAATTAAAAGAGAAACTTCTTGTCTTGTTCTAATACTTGTGTCCTCAGTGACTTAGTGCTCAGTTCCTAAAAAGCACTTCCTAATTACTATTTCGTTCATTTAATCTTAGCAAACACTTGCCTGTTTTTACAGTATCCTTAAGGTCAAGTTCCACACCCTGCATTTGTGCAAACTGATGCAGAGCTGCCACTGGATTTATCTCACCATGTCTGTACTTCATAATGAATTCCTTAGAAATTTTCTTTGGAGAAAGGACAGTATTTGGATAAGAAAGGACTATTTTTGGAAAGCAGTGACTCAGGAAAGTTACCTTAAAAATAAACAACTGCTCCAAGTCAGTTTAAAAAAGATGAAGGGTGGGGGTAGGTGGTGCAGTGGATAGAGCACGAGCCCTGGGGTCAGGAGTACCCGAGTTCAAATCTGACCTCAGATTACCTAGTTGTGTGGCCTTGGGCAAGCCACTTAACCTCGCTTGCCTTGTAAAAACCTAAAAAAAAAAAAAAAAAAAAAAAAGAAGCAGCAAAATAAAAAACCTAATGCCCTCCCCTCAAAGATTTCTTTTCCTCCAATCCCAAAAATCAATGCTGACATTACAAACAGACCTAGATAAATAAAATTCAATCACATATGCTATCAATTTAGATGATAGGGTGCCTATAAACTATTCAGGTACTTTAAGCACTATTTTTAAGAGTATTTAATCATAAAAAAGGTAATGATAAATACTAAGATAGCCTTGCTCAATTAATTAAGTTACAATATTTGACAGCTGGAAGGGATTTGGAGCTCTAATCCATCTAACACATTTTACAAGTGGTGAAAACTGTAGTTAAGCGATTTCACCTACAAAATGAAATTACTTCTACTTCAAGGAATGCATTATAAAATGCAATACAAATATCTCTTTTATCCCCTCTTCTAATTTCCATCTCTATATCCTTTGTCTTGATTCCATCCTACCTTGCCCTTTCATTGCATTTATGTATGATGGAATCAAAGAATCTCAAGAGGTCCAGGGTCTGGTGAGGTCTGCATTCCAGTGGGCAGCACTGGCTCTGGAGTCAAGAGGTCCTGGACCTGGCACTGATATGTCCTTGGGGAAGTCATTTCACATTGCTAAGCTTGTTTTCTCATCTGTAAAATAATGAAGTTGGTCCCTTCCAGCTCAGTCTCTACAATCCTATGGCCTAAAGACAATCTACTCCAGTCTGGAAGCCACCAAGAAACTCTCTTCCAAGTCCTCACTAACCACTCCTGATCCACCCTCTGCTGCAAGAAGGGGGTACACCAAGAGAAAGGCAGCCCCTTTCACTTTTGAAGACTTTCAAGTGAAAGGCATTTTTTTTCCCCTTATGTCATTTGTTTGTTTTAAGACACCTATCTTTGAAGGCTTCTCCCATGATTCAAAAGGCTCCCATGATAGCTAGTTGGTGCAGTGGGTAGTGCATTGGTCCTGAAGACACGAGGATCTGAGTTCAAATTGGGCCTCAGACACTAGCTATGTGACACTGGACAAGTCACTTAACCAGGCCATCTCCAGTTGTCCTGCTTCATAGCGGGCCTCAGAACCCAGATGGGTCTGGAGAACAAAGTGAGGATAGTGACTGAGCACAGCACCCCCTCACTCAAATTCAATTCACGTGCATAACATGGCAACACCTCCTTAACTTAACGTCAAGGTCTTCTTCAAAAATGAGACAAATATCATCAAGGGTCCCATGACACGATCTTACAGTGTAGAACTCTGCCTGGTTCCTTTTGCTAGAACCCTTCCCTGCTTGGCATGGAATAAACGAAAGTAGTAGGGCAAGGAAGGAAATGAGGATAATAATACTTTGGCCACTCTCCAATA
This sequence comes from Macrotis lagotis, assembly GCF_037893015.1. Lineage (NCBI taxonomy): Eukaryota > Metazoa > Chordata > Mammalia > Peramelemorphia > Peramelidae > Macrotis > Macrotis lagotis. Next base: position 154,358,533 of record NC_133666.1, read on the forward strand.
GCTCCCTTCCTGTCACATGAGAGGTGATAAATAGAAGCTGCCGGCGTGAGTCACATATTCCTTTGCAACTTCCTTAGGCTACACTAATCACCTACTGTAAGGTGAATTATCCTGATATGACTAAAACCAATTATTTATCCTATCATACTGCTGAAAGCCAAAGCATTTGCAATCCACTAAAATGCTCAGATTTTTCTAACAAACAACTTTGGTTTAGCCACAATTCCCCCAATTTGTACTAAACTTAAAAAAAGTATAGGAATATATAATATTCCTATGTGTATTAAATACACACACACACACACACACACACACATATATATATATATATATATATAATTTCATTTTTATTAAATTCAGCTCAATGTTCTAGCCATTGAGTACTTTGGGGATACTGAATCTATCATCCAACACAAAGGTATGAAACTCACTGCTCAAACCAAATGAAAACAAATAAAATATTTTATGAAATAAACAAACATACAATAGAACATAGATATTGTTAATGTGTGGTTTTAATAAGCTGATCATGAGACCCAAGGAGATCTTAGTCCGTTTGAATGTGATATGCTTGATCCAATAACTTTCTCAACAAGCTCGCTTCATATTATCGGAAAATGGCAAGTCCATCTTGCAAGTCTTCAATGTAGTCACTATTAAAAAGGTATACAACAGCACAAGGTCATGCCTTTGACATTCCAACGCTAAGGGCTTTGGGTTTGGTCAGATATGAATTGCCCCCAATAACTCTTATATAATTGGGTCTCTCTCTTTCCATCTTGTTCATTAAGGATAGCATGAGACTTTTTTGTCAAATGAAATCTAACCTGCCTCCAGGTGTCACATTTGTTCATCAACCATGAAAGGAACCCTGACAAAAGAGGAAGCCAAGTTCATCCAGAGAACTGCTTCTTGAAGAAGCAATGTCGGCTTTAAGTGACAATGGCTTTTTTTCCTAAGTGCTAGGAGTGCTCATATCACAAGACCATAAAGCTAGGACTGGAAAGAGCCTCAAAGGTCACCTAGTCTGAGCTCATTTCACAAATGAAGAAACTGAGGCCCAAGAGGTGAAGTGATTTGGTCAAGTTCATGAATGGGCATCATCTGGGGCAGGATGTGAACTCGGGTCCTTTGAAATTTGGGCTCTTTCCATGTGCCATTTGGACTCAGATTCGCAGAGGTGACCAGGGTCTGACCTGGTTGGGAAGATCCTTCAAAACTACAAAAGAATTTGAGATTCCAGAAACCTAGAGTCACTCTAGGCTTTTGTGCAAAAAATAACAAAGTGAAAACGGAGCTTTTAAAAAGGAAGTTTAATTAAGGCATCTGCATAAACCAAGTCTAGGACCTGTGGAAAGGAAGAGGAAGGCAAGTCTGGGTTTGGTCAGATAGGCACTGCCCCCAGGAGTCTACGCCGGCGTGGTTCAGGCCCGGCCCGGGGCTCTGCTGACCCCGGGATCGGCCCGGGCCCCGCGCCTCCATGAAAGCAAGGCCCCGCGGGGCCGCGGGCGGCTGGGGTCGGCCCCAGATCCGGGGCCCCAGCGGGGTGGGCCGGGCGGCCCCAAGGAAGCGGAACCGGAAGCCCGGGCCCCCGGCTCCAGAGGCGGACCCTGAGGCGCACAGCCCGCTTCCGCCTCATCGCGCCTCCAACACCTCCGCCGCCACTTCCCCCTCCGGTTCCGGCGCCGCCTCCATCTCCTTATACCGCCCTGGAAGGTGGGTGGGAGAAAGATGGCTACCGCGGGCCCGGACTGCGCCTGCGCCGACTCACCCAATCATCCAGCTTCAAGCGCTCTGGACGGCCCGCCCCGTGCGGCACCTCGGCTGCAGGCCGGTTCCGGATAGGCCGGCGTGGGGAGCCCTCTAACCTGTCGTGCTCTGTGGCGCTCAGTCTGGAAAGTCAGGTGCCGCATGAACTTGGATTAAACACCTACAGGCTGCCAGGCGCTGAGAATGCCCCCCAAAACCAAAGCCCTGCCTTCAAGGAGCGCGTCTCATAGAGGAGATAACCAAGCATTCAATACTTATTGAGATCCCACTGTGCAGGTCAGTGGAGGTAAGAAAAGTGGAAGACAGGCCCTGCCCTCCAGCAGCTCAGTCTGAGGGGGAGATCTCTAAACAACATACCCACAGGAACCCTATGAATGGAACAAATTGGACACAACTATCAATTGGAGGTCCATCAACAGAAGGAAGTCGCTGGAATGAATGGGCATTGAGATCCTCTGGACAGTCCTCATCATCTCAAGGGACCGTTGAGGGAACTTGGGAGCCAACAGCTCTGCAAGCTGAAAACAGGGGCAGGGCCACAGCCAGGAGTCAACCTGAAGACAACCAATGTGTGTACAAGCAAGATATCTAAAGGATCCATTGGAGATAGGAAAGACATTCAGATTAAAGTGAAATGGGAAAGACTTCTTGAAAAAGGTAGGATTTTAGCTGAGGCTTGAAGTGAGCCAGAGACAGAGGAAGACAGCCAGCAGACAGAGGAAAGAGAGTGAGTGTTCCAGGTAAGATGGAATAGCTAAGGAAAATGCCTTGAGATGGGAGTTGAAGTGGCCTGCAAGGAACAGTCACAAGACATTAGAGATTGCAGAAAAGGGTCAAGAGCCAGGCTGGCCCATTGTGCATCTGACAACATCTCCATGAACAACACTAGCACAGCATCCACAAAACCTACCACAAACACAGACAGCCCCTCCCTCTCCCCCTGTATATTGGAATTACCCACAAAGGTTCATCTCTAATTCTAATTCATTACATTGTCAAGGCTATCTTTCCAGTATCCCCACCTGCTAAAGAGCTAACCCTCATAATTTATCAGATTCTTCTTGTTATCCTCAGGCAAACTGCTGAGCATGATTCCTATGGGCAGCAGTGTGATACAGTGGATAGAACACTTGGAGTCAAGAGCAGTTCAGATGTAACTTCAGGCACTTACTACTTGGGTAATCACCCCATTTGCTGTGAATCCAGGGCTATCTCCAGTTGTTCTAATTCCCATCTGAACCCCGGTGACTAGAGAAGAAAGTGAGGCTGGTGACTTAGCACAGTATCCCCTCACTCAAATCTAAATCTTGTACTTATCATGGCATCACCTCCCTGATGCCATGATCTTCTTTGAGAATGAAGATCAAACATCATTCTCTTTCTAAATTAAATGCTTTCAGTTCAGAATTCCTGCTGTCCTTGAATTTTCTGTTTCATTGTGGAAATATTTCTTTCTAATCTCTAATCACAGTACAGGTACCCATGGATAAAGCATCCAGTTCTTCACTGCTCCTCCTTTCCTTCCTTTCTTTCTCAAAGCAGCTCCAGTATAAATGGATAACCTGGATAATTGGGACCAACTGTCCCAAAGGAAGATGGAAGATGAAAAAGACAGAGATGGAGAAAAAGAATTTCCCCTCCAAACCAAAGACTCAATGTTAGGTGCTGATACAAATTGAAAGGACCTCATCTGGGTGATGGGGAGAGAGAGACTGACCTGATAATCTGGGTTAGAGTTGTAAAGAGAAATTTGTTTGAGTGCTCCAAGAAAGAAAGTTGCTATTCATTGTTGTGAGCTCCATGGTAGGAGACAAGAGGGCTGTGAAACAGGAAGGAGTGAAGAGGGAGGGAGTTACAAAAAGTTCTCAAAAGAATATAAGCATTCTTAGTGGTGTGGTTGTGAATGATACAGAGATTCTGGAAGAGTCATGGCCTCTATACAAGACATGTGATGAACAGCTGGTCCCCTTACTAGGTGACAAGCCCCATTTACTGCTAAGTGATTCAACTAAAGAAACCAGCAAAGGAGCTAGAGTATAGAAGATTAAATTATGAGAGTTTTTAGTACTGAGAGCCAAGTTCCTGGAGACCAAATAAATGAAGACAATGTATGGGTCCTTCAAGGAGTGACTATCCTGGGAAGTGAAGAGAACTACTAGGAGCAGAGAGAAATGGTGAATAGCAACTACTGACACAAAGTGAGTATCATTCCATAGACAGAAGCTTCAGAAGGAAGACAAAGAAATCCTAGATCTCTCTTTTTAGTGGAATCCCACCCAACAGATATACTGTAAGTTGTGGGAACTATATATCTTTTTAGAAAGAGGGATACCCACTGTGGGATAGTGGTGGGCATGTTCTTGACTCTCTGAGAAATGGAATGTGAGTCTTTTCTGTGTTCATTTGTTATATGAGATAATTTATCTTTGTGAACTTGTAAGATAACTTCTCTTGGAATGTCAGATTCTGACATCATAGGTCATCTGGGAGAGGTAATCAGGCATAAGAGGTTCCCAAAATGTACCTTTGTGTTGAGGGTGATGTCTGATGTAGAAAGAGTACTAGGATTTCAGGTATCCTAATCATAGGATTAGCATTAGAAGTAAGGCTAGAGTCTAAACCAACTGAAGTTCTACCAAAGCAGGTTTTTACCTTTTCTGCAGTTTATAGACTTAGAAGTGTTCTGAGGCACTGAGAGGAAAGAGTTCTGCCTAGTCAGAGCAGCCTAGTAGCCAATAGGCAACAGAGGTAGGACTGAACCTTCCTATTGCCATAGCTCTCTAACCAACGTATACTTCTGCAAATCTAGACATTTCACCTGGAATAAGCTCAGGAAATCTCTGCTCTAAGCCCCCCCCCATTTCTGTCATTGGAAATTTGTTTTTCATTCATAGCCCCTCATTTACAGGAATTCACAATTCACTTTTTCCTTAACACCCATGCTGAATCTCAATAGGCATAGGATGACTCAAGCAGCTCTGGCTCTTAAGAAAAGCCATACCAGGGGCAGAACCAAGATGGTGAAGAAAAGCCAGGAATTTCCTTAAGCTCTCATGAACGATATCTTCTAAATGGATTCTGTAATAACAGAACCCACAAAAGAACAAAGTGGAGCATTTTCCAGTAAGGTCTAGCTCTGGTGGAGCAGGAATGTGCCTAGGGCAGAGAACTGAAACCCAGAGAGCAGGTGGCAGGACATGGTGGGTCTCAGCTACAGGAAAGATCTGCAATGAAGTCTGCTGAAGTCCAGGCTCAGCAAGCCAAAAGCCCTGACACAGGTATCCCAAACTCCCATTCAGCTGGCATACCTGAGCTGAATGCCATAGCTCAGAAAGCAAGTAGCTAGCTTGGTCTCCAGCTCAAAAAGACTTCTTGGAAAAGCTCAAAAAGGGTTTTAAAAATCAAGTAGGAAACTGAGGAAAGAAATTCAAGAGAAATTCAACATCTTATAAAAACTAGAACAAAAATTGACTAAAGAAAACAAATACTTTAAAAATACAATTGGGAGGTGGAACCTACATGCCTACCTGGTGTGGTGAAAGCAGGGACTCCCACAGCTCTCCCCCAAACCTCCAAGTTCCTTTAAATATTAGCTCTAACCAAATTCTGGAGTGGCAAAACTCACAGAAAGACTGAGTAAAACAATTTTCCAGTCCAAGACACCTTGGAAGGGTCTGTTACCCTGGGATTAGAAAGGACCCACAGTGTAGTCTGGACCATGCTAGAGCAAACTGGATCTAGTCATCCAGGAACAGAATGGGGGCACCTGCATCCCTGGGGATACCTAAGACTATGGCAGTGGTAGGATTTCCATATCTCTCATCCCAGGAATTGGCAAGGACAACTGGGAAGTTCAACGGGAAAACTGCCACATCAAAGTGAGAGCAGCACCCAGTCCGTTACAGGCCTCAGTCCAGACCTGGCCCCAGAAGACCAGGAGTAGGCCTGTGGAGCCACCCAACAGAGAGCCACCTAGCAGTTGCTTCCAGAGTGCTGAACCCATAGAAGGTAAGGAGGTCAGGGGAGACTGTCAAGGTCTCTTTGCTATCCCTGAGGTAGGATCTTGTTGCTTTACCCATACTCAGATCTGGGCTGTGTCTGAGACCACAGTCTCAGGAAAAGGAGCAGAAACATTGCAGAGCTTAATGCCTACAACAAAGCAGGACTTTCCTCACAGTTCCAGGGAAGAGGGGAATGCTCATGGTCATCCAAAGACCAGAGAATAGTTGAGGAGAGCAGTCATAGCCTTTCATAAGACCTTGGAGGAATGAAGAATTTGCAGATCCCCATCTTACAAAGAGTTGGGGAAATGAGCAAACAAGAAAATCTGACCATAAACAATTGCTTTGGTCCTATAGAAGATCAAATTACACACTCAGAACAGAATAAAGTCAAAGTCATCCATCAATACAGCTGCAAAACAACAACAAAACTCTCAAAAACTTTGTATAGTGAGTCTTCCACCCAGGAAACAGAGCCCCACCTTAACAAAGAATTGGGGAAATAAGAAAACAACACAAGAAAAAAAAATCTGACCATAGATAATTGCTTTGTGCTTTGGAGGATCAAAATACACACTCAGAACACAGCAAGTCTAAATCTAAAGTCTCCAAGAAAAATATGAATTAGTCTCAGGCTATAGGAGACCTCAAAAAAAAAGATTTTGAAAATCAAGTAAGGGAGGTCAAGGAAAAATTGGGAAGAGAAATGAGAGTGGTGGGAAAATTATGAAAACCAAGTCAGCAACTTGGTGAAAGAGATACCAAAAATATTGAAGAAAATGCCATCTTAAAAAAAAACCAATTTAGGTCAAATAGAAAAAGCAGTGCAAAAGGCCAATGGGGAGAAAAATGCCTTCAGTAGTAAAATTGACCAGATGGGAAAGGAAATACAAAAGTTCTCTGAAGAAAATAATTTGTTAAAATGGAGCTAAGGGAGGCTGATGACTTTGTGAGAAATCAAGAATCAATTAAACAAAACCAAAAGAATTAAAAACTAGAAGAAAGTGTGAACTAACACTGGAAAAACAATTGACCTGAGGATCCGAGAGACAATTTAAAAATTATTGGACTACCTGAAAGTCTTGACCTAAATAAGTACCTAGACAACATTCTTCAAGAAACTGTCCTGATATCCTAGAAACAGGATAAAATCAAAATTAAAAGAATCCATTGATCACTACCTGAAAGAGATCCTAAAATGAAAACTGCCAGGAATATTAGAACCATATTTCAGAACTCCCAATTCAAGGAAAAAATATTACAAGCAGCCAGAAAGAAACAATTCAAATATTATGGAGCAACAGTCAGGATAACAGAGATTTAGCAGCTTCTATGTTAGAGGCTATTAGTACTTGGAATATGATATTTCAGAAAGCAAAAGAACTTGGATTACAACCAAGAATCAACTACCCAGAAAAACTAAGTATATTATTTCAGGGGAAAAGATAGACATTCAATGAAATAGGGACCTTTCAAACTTTCCTGATGAAATGACCAGAGCTGAACAGAAAGTTTGATCTTCAAGTACAGGTCTCAGGTTAAGCTTAGAGAGGTAGATGGGAAGGGGAAATTATGAGGGACTTAATAGTGCTGTATTCCTGCATAGGAAGATGATACTAATAACTGATATGGACCTTCTAATTTATAAGGGCTGTTAGAAGGAGCATATATAAATGTATGTAAGATAGGAGGGAGTTGAATTTGAAGGTATAATATATTTTTTTTAAATGGAGTCAATGAGGGAGAAAGGAATGTACTGGGACAAAGAGAAAGGAGAGGTAGAATAGGATAAATTATTTCACATAAAAGAGGCAAGAAAAATCTTTTGCAGTGGAGTGTAAAGGGGAAAAATAAAGGGGAGTGAGTGTACTTTACTGTCATCCAAAATGACTCAGAGATGAAATAAAATGTATACTTAATTAGGTGTAAAATCTATCTTACCCTAGAGGAAAATTGGAGAAGAAATGAATAGGAGGAAGGGGAGAGGGGAAAAGGAAGGAGCTGTAGGTGGTAGAAGAGAGGGAAGATTATGGGAGAGGGTAGATAGAGGTAACACAGGGTGACAGGAGAAAGATAGAATAGAGTAAATGGGGGTGAGGGGAAATACTATAGAGAGAAATAAGCTAGCAATAGCAACTGTGGGAAAAAATAATAGAAACAGTTTCTCTGATGAACTTATGATAAAGAATTCTATCCATCCCAAAGAAAGAGATGATGGTGTCTATATACAGGCTGAAACATAAAAAAAAATACAATTGGATAAATGCAAAAATAGATGGAAAAAAGATAACTCCTTTAAAAATAGAATTGAATAAATATAAAAAGATACACAAAAGCTGACTGAAGATAATTCCTTGAAAAATAGAATGTACAAGTGGAAGTTGATGATTCTGTGAGACATCAAAAATCAGTCAAGCACAATAAAAAAATTAAAATATTGAAGAAAATGTAAAATACATCATTGGAAAAACAACTGACCTGGAAAATAGATCCAGAAGAGATAATTTAAGAATTATTGGACTACCTGAAAGTCCTGATCAAAAAAGAAACTGAGCAACATCTTTTAAGAAATCATCATGGAAGCCTGTCCTAATATTCTAAAGGGGGAAATAATCATTGAAAAAAATCCACTGATCACTTCTAAAAAAGATCCCAAAATGAAAATGACAAGGAATTCTGTAGCCAAATTCCAGAAGTATATCAAAGAGAAAATCCTGCAGGCCATCAGAAAGAAGCAATTCAAATACCAAGGAACCACACTCAGGAATACACAAAACTTGATAGCATCAACTTTAAAGTATCAAAGAGTTTGGAATATGATATTACACAGAGCAAAGGAGCTTGGATTACAACCAAGACTAAACTACCCAGCAAAACTGAGCATTCTCTTTCAGGGGGAAAGATGCATTTCAAATTTTTCTGATGAAAAACCAGAGCTAAATATAAAATTTGATCTTCAGCAGGACACTCAAGAGATAAATGAAAAAGAAAAACAGGAGGGGAAAAAATACTGTTATTCGATAAGATTAAACTGACTACATCCTTACATGGGAGGAAGATATTCATAACTCCTGAGAAATGTAACTCCTGAGAACTGTAACTTCATTAGAGGGGGTATACTGAAGGCATGGACATAAGTTAATTTTGATGGGATGATTTTAAAAAATAAGACATTAAGGGATGGCTAGGTGGCATGGTGGATAGAGCACTGGCCTTGGAGTCAGGAGTACCTGGGTTCAAATCCTACCTCAGACACTTAATAATTACCTAGCTGTGTGGCCTTGGGCAAGTCACTTAACCCCATCACCTTGAAAAATCTAAAAAAAAATAAGACATTAAGAAAAGGGATTATAAAAAAGGAATGGGAAGGCAAAATCATATCACATGAAGAGGTACAAAGGATCTATTATAGTAGCTGGAAAGAAGGGAGAAGGTGAGAATTGCTTTCATCAGATTTGGCTCAGAGAAGTAATGACACATACATTCAGAGGGTTTAGAAATTTATCTTGCCTAATGCTTACAGAACATTAGGAGGAGAAGGGGGTGGGGGGAGGAAAGGAGGGACTGATAAAAGGAAGGGAAAGAAGGGAAAAGTAAAATGGGAAAAGAGAAAAAAGGGATGGGGGAACTGATAGAAAGGGGTAGATTGAGGGAGGCAATGTTCAGAAACAACACTGGTGAAGAGGGATAGGATGAAAGGAGAAAGAATAGAAAAGTATAAATAGAGGTGAAATAGAATGGAAGATAAGAGTTAGTAATAACTGTGAGTGGGATGGACCCTCTCATAAAATGGAATTAGTTAGCAGAGTGGATTAAAAACCAGAATAATACATTATGTTGTTTTATAAGAAACACATTTGAAACAGATACATACAAAGGTAAAAGGCATCAGCTAAAGTGAAAAAAGCAGATATAGCAATCTATTTCAGACAAAGCAAAAGCAAAAATAGTATTTCATTAAAAGGGATAAGAAAGGAAACTTCCAAAAACATCTTCCAAAAAAGAACTATAGACAATGAAGTGATTTCAATACAAAACATAAGTGCATTAAGTGGTATAGCAACCAGATTCTTAGAGAAGAAACTAAATATATCATTTAAAAACAATAAGCAAAATATAATATGAAAAAATAGATGAAGGATTTCTGCCAAATTCCTTCTATGACAACAATACTATGCTGATACCTGTACAAGAAGAGCTAAACAGAGAAAGAAAATTTTTGATCAATCACCCTAATGCTATTGATGCAAAAAAATTAAATATAATATGAGCAAAGTGATTACCAACAAATTATCACTAGGATAATAATTATGATCAGGTAGGATTTATACCAGGAATGCAGAGTTGGTTCAATATTAAGAAAACTATCAGTCTAATTGACTATATCAATAAAAAAGCTAAGAGAAATCATATGATTATTTCAATAGATGCTGGGAAAGCTTTTGACAAAATACATACCCCATTCTTATTGAAAATATTAGAGAGTATGGGATAAAGTAGCATTTCCTTAAAACGATAAGCAGTTTCTATTATGAAAAAGGGTAAAAACATAACTTGTACAAAAATAGTCATAGCAGCCTTGTTTGTGGTAGCAAAGAATTGGAAATTAAGTAAATGTCCTTCAATTGGGGACTGGCTTAACAAACTGTGGTATATGTATGTCATGGAACACTATTTTCTATTAGAAACTAGGAGGGATGGAAATTCAGGGAAGCCTGGAAGGATTTGCATGAACTGATACTGAATGAGATGAGCAGAACCAGAAAAACATTGTACACCCTAACAGCAACATGGGGGAGGGTGCGATGATCAGCTTTGATGGACTTGCTCATTCCATCAGTGCAACAATCAGTGACAATTTTAGGCTATCTGTGATAGAGAATACCATCTATATCCAAAGAAAGAAATGGGGAGTTTGAATAAAGACCAAACACTATTACTTTCGACTTGGGCGGGGGGGAGAACCCATTATCTTATTATGTAATTTTGCTATTTCTTATACTTTATTTTTCTCCTTTAAGGATATGATTACTCTCTCATCACATTCAACTTAGATCAATGTATACCATGGAAAGAATGAAAAGACTAACAGACAACCTTCTGTGTGTGTGTGTGTGTGGGGGGGGGATCAAGAATAGGGGAAAAATTGTAAAACACAAAACAAATAAAATCTTTCTTTAAAAAAGAGTAAGAGTTGATGCTAATAGTTTTAAAGCAATAGTCAAATTATTTGGAAAATTTATAAAGCAGAGATATCAAGCAAAACAAACAAAAAAATGATAAGCAGTTTTTAACTAAAACCATCAGCAAGCATTATATGCAATGGGGATAAGCTAGAAGCATTCCAAATAAAATCAAGGGTGAAACAAAGATGCCTTTATCATCATTATTATTAATAATATACTAGAATATGCTAGCAATAAGAGAAGAAAAAAATTTGAAGAAATTAGAATAGGTGAGGAAGAAACAAAACTCTCTTTATAGATGACATGGTTTAGAGAATCCTAGAAAATCAATTAAAAACTACTTGAAACAATTAGCAATTTTAGAAAAGTTATAGGATATAATATAAACCCACATAAAGCACTAGCATTTCTTTATATTGCCAATAAAGCATAATAGCAAGAGACTGAAAGAGAAATTCCATTTAAAGTCACTGTAGACAGCAAAAAATATTTGGGAGTCAATCTGCCAAAACAAACTCAGAAATTACATGAAAAAATTACAAAATACTTTTCATACAAATCAGATCTAAAAAATTGGGCAAATGTCAATTGCTCATATGTAGGTCAAGCTAAAATAATAAAAGTGACATTTTACCTAAATTAAATTACTCATTCAGTGCCATAACAAACTACCAAAAAATTACTTTAGTGAATTAGAAGTCAATGGAAAAAAATTCATTTGGAGAAACAAAAGATCAATAATATCAAGGGAATTAATGAAAAAGTGCAAAGGAAAGTAGCCTAACCATGCTAGATTTAAAATAAAATTATAAATCATAAAAATTGTTTGATACTGACTTAAAAACAGAGTGGTGTATCAGTGGAATAGATTAGGTATAAAAAAAACAATAGTGAAAGGAAACTATAGTAATCCACTGATAAATCCAAAGACTTTAACTCCTGGGAAGAACTTTTTAACAAAAACTGCTGGGGGAAGCTGGTAAATAGAATGGCAGAAACTGGGCAGATCTCACATCCTATACAAAGATAAGGTCAATATGAGTGCAGAATTTAAACATAAAAGATGGCACCATATGCCAGTTAAGAGAGCAAGAAATCGAGAGAGAGAGAGAGAGAGAGAGAGAGAGAGAAATCTTTAAGATTTAATCTTTTTGGGGAGGCTAGGTGGCACAGTGGATAAAGCACTGGCCCTGGAGTCAGGATTACCTGGGTTCAAATATGGTCTCAGACACTTAAATTACGTAGCTGTGTAGCCTTGGGCAAGCCACTTAACCCCATTTGCCTTGCAAAAACCTAAAAAAAAAAAATTTAATCTTTTAAGATTAAATCTTTCAGATTTAAGAAAAGGGGATCAGGGGGCAGCTAGGTAGCACAATGGATAGAGCACTGACTGTGGAGCTAAGACAAATTGAATTCAAATCTGATCTCAGACACTTAATAATTACCCAGCTGAGTGATCTTGGACAAGTTACTACCCTATATGACCAAAGAAGAGACAGAGAATATTGTAAAATGCAAAATGGATAATTTTGATTAAATTTAAAAAAGGTTTTGTACAAATAAAATCAATGTAACCAAAATTAAAAGGAATGTAGTAAGTTAGGAAATCATTTTTACAGCCAGGGTTTCTGATAAAGGACTCATTTCTAAAATTTATAAAGAACTGAGTCAAATTTGTAAGAATGCAAGTCATTTCCCAAGAGCTAAATGGTCAAAGGATATGAACAGGCAATTCTCAGGTGAAAAAAACTACTCTAGATTAGAAAAATCATATCCTTAAAGGAGAAAAATAAAGTATAAGAAATAGCAAAATTATATAATATAATATATAATATTATATAATATATAATTTTCCCCCCAAATTGAAGGTTCTGATGTTCTACCTCTTTCCTATTAGATTGGATAAAATGAAAAAGAAAGAAAATGATCAATATTGGGGAAAACTGGGACACTAATGCATTCTTGGTGGAGTTGTGAACTGATCCAACCTTTCTGGAGAGTAATTAGGACTAAAGAGTAATAAAACTGTGCATGCCCTTTGATTCAGCTGTCCCGCTACTATATATTTATCCTAAAGAGAAAAGAAAAGGTAAAAAACCCACATTTACAAAAATATTTATTGCAACTCTTTTTTGTAGTGGCAAGAACTGGAAATTCAGGGAATGCCCATCAACTGGGGAATGGTTGAACAAATTGTGGTACATGAATACAATGGAGTACAATTGTTCTGTAAGAAATCATGAGCAGGGGCGGCTAGGTGGCGCAGTGGATAAATCACCGGCCCTGGAGTCAAGAGTGCCTGGGTTCAAATCCGGTCTCAGACACTTGGTAATTGCCTAGCTGTCTGGCCTTGGCCAAGCCACTTAACCCCGTTTGCCTTGCAAAAATCTAAAAAACAAACAAAAACAAACAAACAAAAAAAAAAACCATGAGCAGCCATACTTCAGAAATACCTGGAAAGACTTGCATGAACTGATAAGAACCAATATATGAGTATATACTCATTAACTGCAACATTGTGTAATGATCACTTATGATAAACTTGCTCCTCTCAACAGTACAATAATCAAAGATAATTCTCAAGGGCTTGTGATGGAAAATACCATTCATATCTAGAGAAAGAGTTATAGAATCTGAATGCAGAACAAAGCTTAATTTCAGGTTTTAAAATTATATTTTATGATTTTCCCCCCTCACATGGTTTTATCTTTTTTTGTTCAGATTCTTCTTTCACAACGGGATTAATATGGGAAAATTTTTTAAAATAGTTATATATGTGTAACCTATTTTAAATTGCTTTGTCAGAGAAGGGCTAGAGGGAGAAAAATGTGAAACTCAAATTTTTTTAAAATTTTTTTTGAGGTTTTTGCAAGGCAAACGGGGTTAAGTGGCTTGCCCAAGGCCATACAGCTAGGCAATTATTAAGTGTCTGAGACCGGATTTGAACCCAGGCACTCCTGACTCCAGGGCCAGTGCTTTATCCACTACGCCACCTAGCCGCCCGGAAACTCAAATTCTTACAAAAAATAATTGCTGAAAACTATCTTTGCCTGTAGTAAAAAAGAAATCAATTTTTAAATTGAAGAAAAAGAAACAGTCATACCTCCTCTAATCTAATTAAAAATGGGGATACATAAAATTCAGGATTTCTTGTGTTCTCATCAAAGTGAGTACTCATCCCACAATGCAAATTAGGACCCACCTTTGCAGAATGATGAGTTTTTTTGAGGTGATGAAGTCCAGATGAAGAAAATTGTCTTTCAGAGACTGTGGTATTATGTGACTTAACATAAAGCATCACTGAAAGAATATTTTTTTTTAAGTTGAACCTTAGCTTGTGGAGAAACTTGGGACTGTTCAAAACGGTACACAATTCACCAAATATAATCTAACCCTTATCATCCTCCTTTTTACTGGGTCCAAATGATTGTTCATGCACACAATATATATCCTAGTTATACACATCAATGGTCCAACTCTATGGACTTTCTTTTTTTATTTTTACAACTTTTTTTTTTTAGGTTTTTGCAAGGCAAAATGTGGTTAAGTGGCTTGCCCAAGACCACACAGCTAGGTCATTATTAAGTGTCTGAGACCAGATTTGAACCCAGGTACTCCTGACTCCAAGGCCGGTGCTTTATCCACTACACCACCTAGCCGCCACTGGAATTTCCATCTAACTGTTAATCATTGTCTTTATTTACTTGTTTTTTCCAGGATTGAATTTAGGATGAACTTTAAAAAAACATCACCGACATGGGCAGGACCAGGGCGTCTGTTAATAAGAGGAAGGCTTCAGGTACAAACCTCAAAACTCTGATTGCCCTTTCTGGGTAAGCCGAGAGCTTTCAGCTCAGTTTTTCTAGTTCACTCATCATGTTTGTAAATGAAACAGTATTCCAATGGGTTGCTATTTCCAATTAAACCGATAGATGGCACTCAATGGTTGAGTCATTTCACTAGCAAATTTGAAGCCAGTTTTTATGAACTTATCTTAGTGCTTTCCTGGACTATTCTTATAAGAATACTAACTAACACTCACACCCCTGTTCCCATAGGATTCCAATCTTCTTCCCAACTTCAAGTGACCTGAGAGGTTACTTATTATTCACAGATAGACTAAATAAGTTCTTTGGTTAAAAAAAAAAAAGAAACATAGGCTTTCAAACTTCTAAGGATTGGTTAGCCCAATGTTTCTCTGAAATACTAATTCCTCCTTCCAATTTTTCTGTATCTGATGTTGTTCAAGAGCAACCAAAGATCTTATCACCAGAAAAATCTCTAGCCCCATTCTTCTGTCTGGTCTCAAATGTAATGGTACTAAATAGTCCCTAAAGCAGTTCACTTGACCTCCCACATTCTGACAAGATGTGTGAAAATCATTACTTGGGGCATTCATCAGCATCTTTCTAATCACTAGGTAAACTTGGTGTAGCAAAATGGAAAATGTTCCTTTTAGAATTTAAGTCCTGACTCAACAGCTTACTCCTTTTTCTAAGCTTAGACAAATCAATGCACTTCACTGGGCATCAGTTTCTCTCTTTGAATATTGAGGGAATTAGACTAGATAGCTTCTGAGGCAGAGTCTAATTTGTGGGGAAATATTTAACAAAATAAATAAAGATGAAATTTGTTTTGGAGTCATTTTCAGTCATGTTTGACTCTTCATGACCTCATTTGAAGTTTTGTTGGCAAATATACTGGAGTAGTTTACCATTACCATCCCCATTCATTTTACAGATTAGAAAACCAAGGCAAATAGGATTAAATGACTTACCCAAGGTCACACAAGCTAATGTCTGAAATTAGTCTCCCTGTCTGACACTCTTTTATGCCACTTAACTGGCAACAAGACAAGGATAATGTGAACATATGCTTTTCTAAGTTACAGGAATCCTTATGTATAGTTTAGTGCCCCCCCCCATTCTATTTGAGGTTGAAACTACTGCTCTAAGTATTTTCCAGCTCTAAATCTATGACTAATTGAAATAAATAAAAGCCCAGACCTACAGGAATGTTCAGGGAGCTTTGCTAGGCAACGAACAGTTTAGATATTTGATAAGCCTGCATCTGGAAGAGTATGAGGATATAGAATCAAAAGGACTGATCTCCCCAAAGCATGGGTAGGTAGACTGTTCCCTAAGTGGGAAAGAAAAGTCTTTGAATATTTCTCTAGAAGGGGAACTGAATCTGTATAGATGCACTAACTGGATAAAATGAACCTTTGCTTTTCTGGTGGTGATTGAGGCAGACACAGACTGCTCCAAGTCCCCAAATAGCGAAGGACAGGTAGTACTAGAAGTTAGGCTAACAATAAATCATGAATATCTGGTATGGCTTTTGTCTTGTTTCTTTTGCATTCTTTCACTCTCTTGGGTGACTGAGTGTTAGAGATGAAATAGATTATACTCCCCCTGTGGACTAGACTCCCACAATTTGGAAATATATCCAAATAGGTATGTCCTTTCCAGCCTAGCTGGCTCTCAGGCTGCTATTATTCTCATCTTCCTTTTCTTTGCTTTCTCCTGTAGAGATCATAATGTCAGAATCCAAATGTGGTGGTATCACTGTGATCAGTGGTGAAAAGAATTTGTTGTAAAAATCTTTATAGTTTTTCACCAATTTTGTTTGCAATTCTCCTTTCAACTTCAACTTCAAATGTCCTTGTAGATCATTCTTTAAATATAGAGCTGAAGGGATCCTTACAGTTCATCTAATACAAATCATTCACTTATAGATGAGAAAACTCAATACCTAAGGAGGTTAATGGTTTACCTCCCTTTGGCACATGCAGTAAAAGCAGCAGAATCAATATCTGAGCCTAGTTCTTCCAACTCCAAGACCAGAAATCTTTTTGTGCAAACTCTATCCTCTTTCTTCCAAAATAATAACATTCAAAATGGAAGGATTGGTTTTTATAGTTTATTTGTTTGTTTTTTTGCAAAGCAATGGGATTAAGTGGCTTGCCCAAGGCCACACAGCTAGGTAATTATTAAGTGTCTGAGGTCACATTTGAACTCAAGTCCTCCTGACTCCAGGGCCAGTGCTCTATCCACTATACCACCTAGCTGCCCCAAGAATTGATTTTTTTAAAGAAATATTTATTCTCAAATTCTTCAGTTCATCAGTCCCTTAGGCTCTGTTCTTTCACCCAGTTTCTAATTTAACTGTATCATCATCCAGCTCAGATCTCTTTTTACTTTATCCAATTGGAATGATTTTTGCATAGTTGTTTCTCTTGCCAAACTTTCTTTAAATTGGGTTTTCCTTCAACTGAATCCACTGTTTTATGAATAATACTACTTGTAAACTTCCACCACCCTCCTCTATAAGAACACAGAAACTGGAGCATGGCTGTCATATCTTCTTGTTTGGTTAAATATTAGTTGGCTGAGGCTGTTTCTTTACAAATACCAACCAGTGAAAAACAAAACAAAACCACTTATGAGAAATCATGTCTTCCATCACTGCCATCTTGGTTCCCAGTCTTCTTGAAAAGAAAATTCCAGAGAATTGTCTCCAATCTGAACAAATGGGAGGAATGGACTAGATGACCTCTAAGATTCTCTTCCTCTCTATATCTGTGATCCTAGGAGTAGATCATTTGAGTAGGCTAAGAATTTAGGGCAGTTAGGTGGCATAGTAAATGAAGCACTGGATAGGGAATCAGGAAGAGACATCTTTCTGAGTTCAAATCTGGTCTCAGACTCTTCCTAGCTGGGTGAACCTGGGTAAGTAAGTCAATTCTGTTTTCTCATCTGTAAAATGAACTGGGAGAAGAAAACAGCAAACCACTCCAGTATCTTTGCCAAGAAAATTCCAAATGGAGTAATGATGAATGGGATACAACAGAATAATTTAAAAAGTGGAGAGAAATGAGGATCTGCGGTGTTCTATACTAAGATAAGCAAAGGGAGTCAGAGCCATTTAAAACTTTACCAGTCTATGGTTAGCAGGTCTCAGACACTTTTGAAGGGATCATTAAGTTAAATAACAATGAATAATGGGATTGATAAAATTCTTTTAGTAGTGGGATATATACCCAGAGAATCATTCTAACTATTTCTATATGCCTATTCTTCTTCCCTCTTAATCTACCTAATTCCTATTCCTAATTCTATTTCTATCAGTTGACAGATACTAATCCTTCCAATTATAGTGTATAACCATACTATTTTTAAAAGGCATTACAAACTAGGATAAAGCTATTTGCTGTTCTCTTCTTGAATTCATTTGGGATTTTCTTGGCAAAGATATGGGAAAGTGGCTCCTTCTCTAGTTCATTTTACAGATGAGGAAAACAGGTAAAGAGGGTTAGGAGACTGTCCAGAGTCACAATAAATGTCCAATAAATGTCTGAGACCAGATTTCCATTCAGAAAGATAAGTCCAGGCCTGGTATTCTATCTATCTGACCTAGTGCAAAGCTATCTAACTTGAATTAGAATCTGAACAATGACTTATTGAGTCTTGTCATTCAACTTGTTCAAAATTTATCTAGTTTTCCACAAAAATAATGTTCTTAGGACTTCCCTGCTGGAGTGAAAATACCCCCCCCCCCAAATCATGGATTCAAGATCTTTATGCCTTTAATTCCCAGTCCGGAGATTAGCTTCCATACCTGAAACTGAGGGCAAATTAAACAGAACAGAGAGACCCCAGGCCCATTTCTTAGAGTTGATATAAATAGGGAGAGATAACCTCTCCTATCAGTGCAGGATCAGTTCTATTCTTTACTCTTGATGCAGCAGGAAAGAAACTGTTCCAGTCCTGACATAGATGCAGCTCCTTCCAATTATACAGTCAATCATAGAAGGTTTTACTCATTTACCAGTGGAAATTTGTAGAATGCAGGGTTCCTCCAGGTTAGGAAATCTGGTCATGTCCAGGGCAAACCCTCCATATATGCACTAATTATGATTGATAGCATTTGTCACTTTTGTGAAAGAAACTAGCTCAGGTGAGCAATGGAGTCTCATCTTTTGGTGCACCACAACCAGAGGTAAATTTAATGGGGACTTTTTGAGAGAAAAAAAATTACTCCTTAGGGTGGGAACTGGGAAGTACCTCTGACTCCATGTGTTTTCTATATGTGTACTTTAGTACCTTTATTTTTCAAGTTTGAGCCCACTTTCCCCAAGATCCCACTGTGTATAGAGGGATTTAGTAGGGAGATGTTTTGTAACAATCACTTTTTTGAATCAGTTAACAAAAAGTCTGCCAAAATATTTGGAGACATCCTGATTTCTAGAGCTAAGGTTAGGCAAGCAGACTTTTCCCTGTGCTCATCAAAACAGTCCTTTGGTTATAGGAAGACACGAATGGCAAAACTTTACTGGTGGGGAATCTCAACTTCCCTCTCTTAGAATTAGATAAGTTTTAGCATAAAATAAAGAAGGAAATTAAGGAGGTGAATAGAATGTTAGAAAACTTAGATATGATAGACTTCTGGAGAAAATTGAATGGGATGAAAGGAATATACCTTTTTTCCTGCAGTAGATGGCACCTACACAAAAATTTACCATCTATTAGGGCAATAAAAGCCTCATAATCAAATGCAGAAAGGCAGAAATATTTATGCATCCTTTTCAGATCATGATGCAATAAAGGGCCATAGAGACATTGACCTAAAATAAGTTTTTTGTCTTTCATTCTCTATGAAGACCATGATATCAGGGAAGTGATACCATGACAAGTACATGAATTGGATTTGGGTTGGGGGGGGAGGGCTGTACAAAGTCACCAGCCTCACTTTCTCCTCCAGAGACATCTAGGTCCAGTGGCCAGATATGAATCAGGATAACTGGAGATGGCTCTGGATGTGAGGCAGTCAGGGTTAAGTGACTTGCCCAAGGTCACATGGTTAGTAGGTATCTGAGACTGGATTAGAACTCCTGTCCTCCTGATTCCAAAGCCAGTGCTCTATCCACTGTGCCAGCCAGCTGCCCTTAGACCTAAAACTAATTGGAAACTAAATAACCCTAATTTTAAAAGATGAGTGGATCAAACAGCAAAGCATGGAAAGAATTAAATAATGAGACAACATACCAAAACTTCTGTGATAACAGCCAAAGCAGTTATTAGAGGATATATTATATCTCTAAATGTTTACATGAATAAAATAGAGAAAGAGTAGATCAATGAACTGAACATGTAACTAAAAAAGTTATAAAAATAACAAATTAAAAATCTCCAATTAAATACTAAATTAGAAATTCTGAAAATTAAAGGAGAAATTAAGAAACAACAACATCAATCCTTTGCACTTGCCCTCTAGATGATCTCACCTTCTGGATAATCTCAGTCACAGCAAAATCCCAGAATTGTTTCCTATCAGCACCAGGTGTTCTCAGAGCTTGAACAAGTACCTGTTGTTCTGAACATGAAGTCCTTCTACAAATCAAGCTTGCCACAGTTTTGCTATTATCCTTCATCAAGCCTACAACTCACAGGTAGTCTTTAGTGGAAGTACTGCAATCTCCCCATGCCAAAGCAAGTCTCTACCTTTCAGAATTTGTTTTAATGAAAAATAAGGATTAAATTTTATAAAGTTTTTAGAAAGCAGGATGACATTTAGATAATTGTTTCTTCCAGAAGATTAAGATGGATATTTTCATTGTAGCAGGGCAATGAAGGAAAGCTAACTTGGCAGTAATCCCAGAGTGCAGAAAAAGAAGAAAAGTAGATGAATGGTTTGCCCCTCATACTAACCTCTTGTTAACCCTTCTTTGACCACTTTTTCTATTTCAGATTGATGACATTATTACATTGGATTTCCCCTTGAGACTTCAACTAGAAGAGGATGAAACTAGTCCCTGAATCCTTCTGCACCATTAGGAAAGGGAAGCATAGTCCCTTTAATCTACAAGAGACATAGCTAGGGGTTTGTTTTTTACTGAAATAACCTCGCCACTGGAAAACAGAATGTAGAATGAATGGCAGAGACAGGAGAGTCAGGGATCAATTAGAAGTGAAATTAATTTCAGAGTGAGGAAAAGAGCCTGCAAGCAAGGACACACGTGCCAGAGCCCCACTTCTAATGGGAGAGACCTGCTTTAGTGGGAGGAGATCTCAATACTTACACCTATGGCTGTGCTATGCAGTGTGCTGTAATCTCTGACCACGAGGGGTGACAGCAATGATGAGACGATTTTGATTCATAGCAGAGCTTCATGTCCAAAACATGGGTACAGAAGGTGCTTGTACGAGCTAAGATAACACTTGGTGCTAGTAGGAAATAATTCTGGGATTTTGCTGTGAATGAGATCATCCAGAGCCTGAGATCATCTAGAAGGGGAGTGCAAAGGATTGTTGGCATGCCAAACTCAGGGTGCAGTCTGCTTTCTGGGCTTTAGCTCTGGGAAATAAGATATCTCCAAATAGCTTGATAATAGGGGGAAATAGTTTCTGGATAATTTATTTATTTTGTTAATAAAATCAGCATGTTATTAATAAAATGAAGGTCATTTGGTTGGCTTTCTTGGACCAAAGAAAATCATAGCAGCAGAGCTTATAGTTTATATATCTTTCCAATGTACTTCCATGTCACCCATCATCATGTCACCCTTGGTTTGAGAAAACATCACTATACCAACCATTCCCAGCTATACCAGGCCACACCCAGCTATACCAGATCACTCCCAGTCTTGGACTATCTAAAGGAAAGGATGTGTCTCCCAACAAGCATCAGTAGAACACAATGAGTTTAACTACCCTAGATTAAATTCCTTGAGAGGTTGGGTGGGGTCTGACCAAGATTTAGGAGAGTCAATGAAATCTCATTATCAGTATTGCCTTCAAAAAAAACATTTTTAAAATGAGGAATTTAAAAAAAGGAGAGAGCCTCTGAATCTCCCCAAGATATTAGTTAATAATATTCATTTCTCATTAGATACATATTATGTGTGTAGCTTGGGAAGTGTTATCACCACTCATCCACTACCTCATCATCCTTCTTAGTTCTCATCCTGGATTCTAAAGAAACTAAGAAATATTTTTTGAAATTTTTACACTAATAAAATTGTAACATGTCTTGTTGATTAAATTAATTAGCACTGGGACCCCACCCCAGTTTATTAAATATCAGGGTTGATCTTGTCAAATGCAAAACTCAACTAGTTGCCCTGCTGTGCTGGTAATCACAAGCAGGCAGAGACATCCTGGGTCAGTAGACAGGGAGGGAAACTAATATGCTTTATAACTGATATAACAGATATCATGAGTAGGCAGCCACTCCTCTCCCCTAAGGAACTATGACAACACCTCTCCTTCCCTGATGGAAATGAGATATAAAGCAGACAGCCAAAGTCAAGGGGCACTTGAGACAACTTGACACCACCATGAGGTGGATCCCACCACCCTACTTTATGATCTTTGTTTCATTCCTATATATTTGCCTTTCCCAAAATTCCACTTCTAGATCAGTATCTAACTGGGCTTCCATGCTTCCAAGATCACAAGTTTAAGAGGGATAAAGAACACATGTCAACCTAGTTCTATTTGTCTTTCTTAAGACCAAACTCAGAAGATTAATATTTGATAACCTAATTCTGTTTTGTCTCTCTTAAAACTGAATTTGAGAGGTTGACAATCCCTATATCAAATGCACTAATTCTCTAGGCCTAAATATCATGAAATTGTCTAATAACAATACAACAGACAGTAAAACAAAGAAAATATGAAATGTGAGCTCGAGCACAGCCCAAACACTCAGGATATCAGTTCATGTCTCTGGAGAAATTCTCTTCATGTTTCTGCACAACATAAGGGTTAAATTCAATTCTGTCAAGAAATAAGTTCCCCGAGTTCTTTTCCTTTGACCTCTCTTTTAGATACCACAGTGAAAAATTTCTCCATTGACAGTTAAACTCAGTGTCCTCACAGAATGGAATGACTGTATTTGTCCAAGATTTCACTGCCTCCTAAAAATGCAGTAATATACTTATGGTCTTTTTGGGAGAGATTTTGATCTAGGTGTTACATGCATATACATATGTGTGTGTGTGTGTGTGTACACATATATAATGAGGAGTGGGGATATATGTGTATATACATATGTACATGTGTGTATGTGTATAAATTCAGCCCTTATCTTTCTCCTGAGCTTTAGTCTTGCATTTCCAACTATCTTAGACTGTGCAAAAGTCTTAAATTCAATATGTCTAAAACAAAATTCATTTTTTTCTCCTAACCTATCCTTCTTTTTACTTTACTATTTCCGTCTAGGGTACCACCATTCTTCCAGTCACCAGATCCACAACCTTGAAGCTAGTTATCTTTCACTCTTTACTTTAACTTACTAGATATTTACATTCCTTCCCAGTCTCATCTCAGTCAAATCACTTGCCAAGTTTTGGTGATTCTAAACCCTATAACATTTTTCCTGTCTAACCCCTTCTTTCCACTCATACAGCTACCAAACTAATTCTGCCCCTCATCACTTTTCTCCAGAACTACTGTAATGTCCCACTAATAGGTCTTGTATCAAATATTTTATTTTGTTCAATACATCCTCCCTCTCCACACAGCTGCCAAATTGATGTTCCTAAAGCATAGGCATCCCCTGTTCAATAAAGACCAGTATCTATCTATTACCTTTAGAACAAAATACAAACCTCTTTTTTTCTTGGACTCACTACCAAAAGTTCTTAAAATCCTGGCTTCAGTTTACTTTTTATAAGTTAATTAAACATCATTCCCCATCAAGCAATTCAGCCAAACCACCTTATTAGTTGTTCCATCACCCAACCTATGTGTCTTTGGATAGGCAGTCCTTCTAACCTGGAGTCCTTCACTCCTTACCTCTGCATCTTGGATCACTTTAAGACTAAGCTTAGAGGCTCCTTCCTCCAGGTCATTCCTGATTTCCCAGTAATTAGGACTTCTCTTTCCTCCTATCCCCCAACAGTTTTTATTTTTTATTTACTTCACATGTGAACATATTCTGTCCCTCCAGACGAATGTAGATTCCTTGAATGCAGTGATAATGCTGTTTTTGCATTTGGATCCCTTGTACATAACACAGTATCTGCTGATTCTGGAGATGTTTCTCACTCTTTTACCCCATGGATGTTTTTTCCTCCTCTCTTAGTCTTCTTGTGAGATTTTTCTTTTAAGGATTTCTTTCTTTTCCTGTTTTTTTTTAAATTTCTGTAATTTTATTTGGGTTGTTTCCAAGTGTTTGAGGTAATGATATCCTTCTGAATTTGAGACAAGTCCACTCACTTAGCACATGTCTCTTTTCCTTATCTTTGACTTGTCATATTTCATTAAGGGTTTTTAAGTCTCTCACACATTACTTTTCTGTCTAAATCTTTTTATAGTTTTTTCCCTTTAAAAATTAGTTTCAAGGTCATTAGGTGTGCATGTATATTTATTATTGACATACTTTCATTGTCATGGTAGTTTGAAGTATAATATATTTTCTGATATGAATTTAGTTTTGTCCAGTAACATATCTGAAACTTGACTTTTTTTTTGAGTCATCTCATGCTTAGTAAATTGTATCCAGTCTCTCATTTTAAATCTTTAACCATCATTCTATCTTGCCTTTTATTTATAAAACATTGTTCATTCATGTCTAATGTTTATTTTATCCTTTTCTTTTGTAAAGGGGACACAACCCATTTATGTCTCCAGTCATCCTGATTCATGTCTGGTCACTGGACCTAGATGTCTCTGGAGGAGAAAGTGAAACTGGTGACTTAGCACAGCCCTCCCCAACTCAAATTCAATTCATGTGCTTGTCATGGCATCCCTTCCCTTTAAGAATGAAGGGCAAAAACATTCAACGTTGAATAGCACAGAGTCCATTGTCAGTATAGTAAGTTTTTAATAAATGCTTGCTATCATTTTCCTTTCTCACATTCTCTGGTTTTATAACCAAGGTGTCAATAAGTCAACCAACAAGCACTTATTAACTATCTACTCTGTACAAGATGCTACATCAGGTACTAGGGATACAAGACAAAAGGAATACTCTTATCCTTAAGGAGCTTACACTATCAGAGAAGGCACCATATATACAATTAACAGGTATATATGTTCTACCTTATTTGACTAGAGTTGGGAATAGTCATTTTCCTGAATCAAAATCTGACCTCAAATACTTCCCAAGTGTGTGACCCTAGGCAAGTCACTTAACCCTATTTACCTTAGTTTCCTCATCTGTAAGATGAGCTGGAGAAATCAAACTACTCCAGTATATTTGTCAAGAAAACCCCAAACAGGTTAAGAAGAGTCACATATGACTGAAATGACTGAACAACAACAAAAATGTATTCCTTATCCACACAAACACAAGATTTTTTAAATTCCTACTAGAACTCTGATAAATTTTTCAACTTGTTTTATTTTTCATATAAGGAATAGTTCTATTGGTAACATTTGTAGTAATAACTGAAAAAAGATTCTGGTATTCAAAATATTAAATGCATCAAACATTAAAAAATTATAGCTTTT
Source organism: Macrotis lagotis (assembly GCF_037893015.1). Lineage (NCBI taxonomy): Eukaryota > Metazoa > Chordata > Mammalia > Peramelemorphia > Peramelidae > Macrotis > Macrotis lagotis. The sequence continues at coordinate 154,383,949 of NC_133666.1, forward strand.
TGCCTTTTCAACTTTCCTATATATTCATTTGGAATTATCTTTTATTTCTTCACTTTTTCCTTTTTTCCGTGTGTATAACTTTTAAAAATGTATATCAAATATAATACAGTGTTTATATCCCACTTGTCTATGTTCACTGCAGATTTCCCTTGTATTCTTATATTACTGATTCTCTTTTTCTTTTGTACCACTGAAAGAATGCTGCCCACAAAGTCTCCACTAACCACCCCAAGAGGCACTCTCTTTTAATAAGTAAGTATAACCCAGTAAGACAAACTTAAACAAATATATGCTTTATTCTATATATATGGTTAATTACTAATCTACCAAGAAGCAGGAAGCCTGAATCCAACTTCTGACATTAAGTTGTCAATGCATAGAGAACAGAGTTATATCTTTCAAAGTTTTCTTTTATGTTATTATAGTCATTGAACAAAAATTGTTCTCCTGATTATGTTCACTTAATTTTGTATCAATGAATTAATCATTCCCCCCCATAATTTCTTATAATATAGCAATATTTCATTATATTCACATTCCATAATACCTTCAATCCACCCCCCCAATTAAGGGGTACTCACCTTTTATCCAGTCCTTTAGTACAACAAAAAAGCACTATCATGTTGTTGTTGGTTTTTTTTAAAAACAAATGTGTCCTTGTTCCTTTGTCTTTATCTCTTAGGGGTTTTATACTCTACCTAATAATGATATCATTGGGCCAAAATATATATACACATTTCAGCAATCTCTTTATTGTAGTTCCAAATTACTTTATAGAATGATTAGACCAATTCACAGGGCCACCAGCAGTGTCCATTAATGTGCCTTTCCAATAATTGTCTTTTTCCTTTTTTGTCATCTTTGCCAATTTGATAAGTTTGAGGATGGCCCTCAAAGTTGTTTTTAATTTTCATTTTCCTTGTTATTAAAGATTTTGCTTATTCTTTACTTAATAAGTTTCAATTATTCTTCATCCAAAACACAGTTTTCTTCCTTTCATTTCATTCTGGTTTTCATATTATCATATCATATTATTAATTAAGCATATGTGTATTTGGGTGGATCATGCTCACTGATCAGTATTTAGAAATAGCTGTTGCAAATGGAATATGCTCTGAAGCCAGAGTTGTAAAGGAGATGAGTTGGACCCACCTTTGGAAAGCTGCACACTTAATCCTCAGAAGATCAAACTTTTCCTTGAAACATGACTCTGTTCTTTAATACCAGTATTTTTCTGCTGACATTATGTGATTGAAAAAGTGGGTAGGTGTATGATGCATTTGAGTTACTGAGGAATCATAAAGAAATAATGCAAAAGGTGACATTAGGAAATTTACAAGTAAAGAAACAATGTGCTTGTTGTATGACAAGAGTGAAGAACCCTGATGAATAAACAGCCTGCATATTCCAATGATGTTCATGTAAGATGAAGAGAATGCAAGGAAGGTTTCCAGCATCATGGAGGCAGTAGCCTTGCTGAAGATATACATTGGCAAATATATTTATCTAATGCCACTCCATCCACTCTGATGAGTGCATAAAAAGATCTATTCCAGCTATCCAGGGATGACTGAGTAAAGCCACAATGAGAGAAGGCACACAAAGAAGAAGAGAGAGTGGTTCTATGTTCTTGAAGTATATAGTCAAAGGGGAATGGTAGAAAATATGGTTGCATTGCAACAGCAGATTATAATGTTCCATGGTGTAAATTTTCTGAAAAAAAATAGATTAAACATATACAGAATGGTGAAGGTACCATAATAAATAGATAAACTAACAAACTGTCTGAACATATAGTCAAAACTCCACTAAAATATCTTTATATTATGCAGAAAATAATTTTATTATACAATAAAATATTTTAGTGTAATAAACTTAATGAACACGAAATTATATTTTGTTCACAGAAAATTATGCTTTAGGGTTCTTCCTTGCCCTTTCCTGTCCTTTCTTTTTCATCTTATAGAGAGGTACTGAGTTTTTTGATGAGGAACAATGTGTCCATGACTCCACTTTGAGAATACTGGTTCTGCTTAGATCTATCACTACCACCATTGTCTGTATCCCAAGGAGATAACAAAAAGGGTAAAAAAAATCCCATGTGTACAAAAGTATTTATAGTAGCTCTTTTCATAGTGGCAAAGAATTTGAAATTGAGGAGATGCCCATCAATTGGAGAGTGACTGAACAAATTGTGGTATCTAAATGTAAAGGAGTACTATTGTTCTGTGAGAAATTATGAAGGGAGGAGTGACATAGTGGATAGAACATGGACCCTGAAGTTAAGAAGATCTGAGTTCAAATTCAGCTTCAGCACAAATTCAACTTCAACTGTGTGACCTTTGGCAAGTCACTTAACCCTAATGCTTCTCCAAAAAGAAAAAAAGAAATGAAAGGAAAAAATCATGAGGTACAAGACTTCAGAAAAACCTGGAAACACTTACATGAACTGATGCTGAGTGAAGTAAGCAGAACCAGCAGAATATTGTATACATTAACAGAATTATTGTGAGATGTTCAACTATGATGGACTTGCTCATCATAGCAGTTCAATAATCAAAGACAATTATATCTGACTTGTGATAGAAAACACCAACTATGTCCAGAGAAGAAACTATAGAGTCTGAATGCAAACCTAAGTGTACTATTTTCAATTTTTAAAATTTGTTTTATGTATGATGGGTTTTTTCCCTCTCATGGTCCCACCCTTTTTGATTTGATTTTTCTTTCATATAATATGATTAATATTTATACTTAACATAGTTATATACATATAGCCTGTATTAGATGTCTTTCTGTCAGGGGAAGGTAAAGAGGGAGAAAAATGTGAAACTCAAAACCTATATGCATTTAATTGGAAAGATAAATAAATAAAATATAAAAAAAGAATAGTGGTCCTAGCATGATGAAAGCCCAATTTTTGAAGAATATAATCAATAACTATTGGGACAATTTTTCTTTCAGTCCAAGAAATTAACCTTAAAAAGAAAAAAGTTTTAACTAAAGTCCCCCATAGCACTAATATATAAGCACTGAATATAAGCTCACCTTTATACTTATAAAAATTTTGATATACACATATAACATGACATCACCATAAACCAAACCCCCAATCTTGAGCAACTGGACTATATAGTCTTATGTATATTTGGCTAGGAATGCACAAATACTGCATGTGTTTGAAGCCAAATGAAATTAAATGTATCTAGAGGTTCTTAAGAAAGCCCAAGTAAAATGTACATTTTTTTTCCTTTTTGCTAATTCACAGATGAATCTTGCTAAATGTTTTTTGGGTCTGGGGCACATACTAGCTAGAATGTCTCAAAGAACAGAAAAAAAAACCTATTTAAGAGTTTCCAGAATCATTAGGTGAAGTGGAAAGGACAATGGATTTGGAGACTGCAGGACTGAGTTCTTATTTTGATTTTGCTACTTAATACTATTGGGCAAGTCACTTCAATTTTCAGTACCTCAATTCCCTTATCTGTAAAGTGGGGAAAAAGAAATCTAGATGATCTGTAAGGACCTTTCTAGTTCTAAATCTGTGAGATTTTTATTGTTATGGAGTTAAAATAGGTAAAGAGCTGTGAGAAAAAAACTTCCATTATTACTGCTCTCCCTAACAGGCTAAGTTCAAGAATTTTGGTTTGGGATTACCTTTATTTTATGTGTCTTCTAAAAAAATTACAGTATTTTTCATTATGCCTACCTGCATTTACAAAACAGATTGTCCTACATAGTTTTCAGCATTATCCAAATGACTTTATTATTTTAAAATTTTTTAACAATTTTATAGAAAGGACTACAATTTCATATTGTCTAGAGTATCAGTATTTTACTGATTTGGTTATATTGTATCCATTCTCTTGAACAGAAACTTACTACTGTCAAAGCAGTCACTAGTCTTCTACTACAGAGAAGTCATTGTTTATAAGATATTTTGTTGCTTTGTTGTCTTATTTTTGGTGTAATTACAATATTAGATGTTTTCTTTTAATTAGGAGTGGTAGGAACTTATGGAATAAATCTGGACTCTGGAGAGCTGAGAAAAGGCATGTGGTATTTACAATCCAATGCTGAACTGAGAATCAAAGTTCATTATTTTGGATTCAATTTGTGCTAAAGTAGATTTTGGCAGTGTATGAATATAGGAAGGTGACAACAACTAACTGCTCTTATCTAGTCACACACTCAATGATGTCATAAATTGCTTGTGGGAAAATGTTCCTGATGAGAAAATACGCTTGTTTTTTAATGTCAATATATTATGACTCAGTACTTCAAAACAGGAACCCTCTTAAAAGCAGGGGGGATGACTGTTTCATGAGGAGGACAGACTATTTACCATGGTCCATGTTCCCACAGGACTAAGATTAAAAACCTTAATTTTAGTACTACAGAACTGAGACCCCAGGATTCCATGAATCAAAAAATTCAGATAAGGCAAAGGAAATCTAAGAGCAAACAAAAACTCCTATTTTCAGGCTTGGTAAAATTCCCAAGTTGGGAAGTTGTTTTTTTTGTAAAAAAAAGGATTGTGGGGGTGGCTAGATGGTGCAGTGGATAGAGCACCAGCCCTGGAGTCAGGAGTACCTGAGTTCAAATCCGATCTCAGACACTTAATAATTCCCGAGCTGTGTGACCTTGGGCAAGTTACTTAACCCCATTGCCTTGAAAACCATCCCCAAAAAGTGATTGTGGATATAGCATTACTTAGTAAAAGTCAGGAAAATTAGGTTGCCTCTTGATTTTGAAAGAAAATAGCATTTTGTCAATGCAAGGCAACTCAAGCTAAACACAAAGCATTGTTTCTTTTTCTAACACAAAACTAAATAATCGTGGTAGAAAGGACTCACCGATCACTACTCTTCAGAGACCCTTTTAGAGACTCGTAGTGGTGATGTCCACTTCATTACAAGTTTGCTGTTCTTCTGGGTTGGTGAGGAGAGGAGAGAAAGCATCAGGAAAAAACATCTGTGGCACCAAAGAGGCTACATGTTAAAAATCACCCTGAATAAGTTATCATTTAGAGTAAATGACAAATAACAAACTGTACTTTCACAAAATATTATATTTGCAGACATTCTTAAGAATTCTGATTTTACCCCCATTTAAAATAACTCTAGATAGTAGAAAATACCTGGAAGTACACCTGCCAAAACAAACCCAGGAACTATGTAAACAAAATTATGAAAACATTTTTATACAAATAATATCAGATTTAAATAATCAGAAAGATAATAATTGCTCTTGGGTAGATATGGCCAATATAAAAAAAGACAATTTTACCCAAACTAATTTATTCAATGCCATACCAAATAAGTTACTGAAAAATTATTTGATTTAGAAAATAATAAAATTCATTTGGAAAATGTTAAGATATCAAAGGAAATAATGAAGAACAGAATAAAGGAAGGAGGTTTAATAGTACCAGATTTCAAACTATAATAATAAGACAGTAATTATCAAAACTATCTGGAACTGGCCAAGAAATGGAAAGGTAGATCAATGGAATAGATACGCAATTTACACCAGCAAACAAACAAAATAACCTTATATTTGACAAGTATAAAGACTTAAAATTTTGAGATAAGAATTCATTATTTGTCAAAAATTGTTGGAAAAACTGGAAAGCAATTGGGCAGATACCTTACACAATTTACCAAGAAAAGATGAAAATGAATTATATGATCTAGATGTAAAGAGATTTTTACCAGAAAAATGAGAGCATGGAACATATTAATTTTCAGATTTATGGAAAAGTGAACATATTTATGAGTAAACAAGAGATAGGAAACAAAATTAGGTATAAAATAGATGTAAATTATGTTAAATTAAAAGACTTTTGTACAAATAAAACAAATAGAGCAGGGTTATAAGGAAAACAGAAACTGGATGGGAAGAGACAGGAACAGAGTTTTTGAACAGTTTATCAAATAAAGGTCTCATATCTAAAATACATACAGAACTCTTGTCAAATCTATAAGAATTTAAGTTACTGGGGCTGAGCCAAGATGGCGACATGAAGGGATCCAGTCTTAGGAGCTCTCTGATAAAAACTCATAAACTAAGTACTCTAACTAAAATTTCGAGAAACAGAACCCACAAAGGACCCAGTGAGGCAGTTCTCCTACTCAAGGTAACCTGGAAAAGAGCAGAAAGGCTCTGCTCCCCGGGGTCTGGAAGGGCGGCTCACCAGAGGGGTGGCCCACAAGAGCGAAAGAACTTCAGCCTCCCAGAGGCAGCCCCAAGGCGCTGGGAGCCACAGCTCACAGCAGCGGGGGAGTCTCCTGAGTTGCACCCTGGGGAGCACCGAGCACAAAGTGGGGGGAACAGCGTGGGCCTCGGCCAGAGCCAGCATGAGGAGCCCAGCCCTCAGGGCACACAGCAAAAAGCTTGGTCTTTGAGCAGCCCAGACACGGAAACAGCAGCAGATGGAGCCTGTAAGCACTAGCCTCCAGGGCATGAGCCCATTGAGTTGAGGGAGGGGAGTGAAGACAGAGACTGCAGAGCTCTGTCCTCTGCCCCTGGAACAGGACTCTGGGGCTCTGAACATTCAGATCCTGATCCCAGTCTAGGCCCCCCTATAGAACAATAGGGCCCCCCCCACCTCTACCCCGAAGCAGAGGGGGGGCTTATGGTCATTCACAGACCAGGAGGGAGGACAGAACCTCACACACTGAGACCCTTGTGGGAGTGTCCCAAAAGCTCAGGAAGCAACCCAAAAAACAGGCTTAGGCTGGGAAAATGAACAAGAAAAGAAACAAGAGGAAGACCATTGAGAAATACTTTGCAAATGAGCCCAAGAAGGATCAAAATACTCAGTCTGGAGATGAGGAAGCACAAGCTCCTGCATCTAAAGACTCCAAGAAAAACAGAAATTGGGCTCAGGCTATGATAGAGCTCAAAAAAGACTTTGGAAATCAAATGAGGGAGTTGGAAGAAAAACTAGGAAAAGAAAGGAGAGAGATGCAGGAAAAACATGAAAATGAAGTCAGCAGCTTAGTCAAGGAAATCCAAAAAAATGCTGAAGAAAATAGCATGCTAAAAACCAGCTTAGGTCAAATGGATAAAACAGTTCAAAAAGTTATTGAGGAGAAGAATGCTTTATAAAGCAAAATTGGCCAGATGGAAAAAGAGATAAGAAAACTCTCTGAGGAGAACAAATCCTTCAGACAAAGAAGAGAATTCAGGGAGATTGATGAATTTACCAGAAATCAGGAATCAATACTCCAAAACAAAAAAAAATGAAAAATTAGAAGAAAGTGTGAAATACCTCATTGAAAAAACAACTGATATGGAAAACAGACTGAGGAAAGATAATTTGAAAATTATTGGAATACCTGAAAGTCATGATCAGGAAAAGAGCCTTGACATCATTTTCAAAGAATTACTACAGGAAAATTGCCCTGATATTCTAGAAGCAGAGGGCAAAATAAAAATGGAGAGAACCCACCGATCCCCCAGAGAAAGAGATCCCAAAAAACCAACCCCCAGGAATACTATAGTCAAGTTCCAGAACTCCCAAGTCAAAGAGAAAATATTACAAGCAGCCAGAAGGACACAGTTCAAATATTGTGGAGCTGCAGTCAGGATCACACAGGACTTAGCAGCAGCTACATTGGAAGCTCATAGGGCTTGGAGTACAATGTACTAGAAGACAAAAGAGCTTAGAATGCAGCCAAGAATGAACTACCCAGAAAGGCTGAATGTCCTCTTCCAGGGAAAAAGATGGACTTTAAAAGAACCAGGGGAATTTCAAAGGTTCCTTTTGGAATGGCCAGAGCTGAACAGAAGGTTTGATCTTCAGATACAGGACTCAGGTGAAGCATGGAGATTGGAGGAGAGGGGGAAAATATAAGGGACTTAATGAGGATGAACTGCATGTATAGAAAAATGATGCTGATAATATTTATATGAACCATCTCAGTTAATAGAGCATCTAGAAGGAGTTTTTATAGTTGAAGCACAGGAGAAAGCTGAATTCGAAGATAAAATATGGTGTAAAAATGGAGTCAATAGGAAAAAAAGGGAAATGGAATGGGAGAAAGAAAAAGGAGAGGGGGAATAGTCCAAGATATTTCACATAATAAGATATTTTTTTATTACAATGAGCTATTGCAATGATATGGAAGGGGGGGAGGCAAGGGGGAATGAGGGAACCTTTGCTCTCATCAGAGATGGCTAGGAGAGGAAACAGCAAATATACTCAATGGGGTATAGACAACTGGAGTAAGGAGGGGGGAGCAGGGGGAAGGGGTGGGGATGTGAATAAAGGAGGAGAGAATGGACCATGGGGGAACAGTGGTCAGATATAACACATTTTCTTTTTTACTTCTTGCAAGGGGCTGGGATTGGATGGCCTGCCCAGGACCATAGGGCCAGGTGGATTCTGGGCCTAAGGGGCGGTATGGGAGCTCAGGGCCTCCTGACCCCAGGACCAGGGATCTGTCTGCTGTGCCACTCAGTGACCCTACAGCAGAGTCAGAGTGAAAGGAGAGAGAAAATATAGTACATGGTAGTGGAGAAATACAAAAGTTGCGATCAGCAATGGCAACACTGGAAAAAAATGGAAGTAACTTTTCTGATGGACTTATCATAAAGAATGTGATCCACCCAAGACAGAGTTGATGGTGTTGGAACAAAGACTGAAGCACATTTTTTGTTATTATTATTTGGGGGAGGGTGCAGGGAAGGTGGGGCTGGGTGGCCTGTCTGGGGCCACATAGCAGGGTGATCTTTGGGTGTCTGGGGCCCGATTCGGACGCAGGTGCTCCTGGCTCAAGGACCAATGCTCTGTCTGCCACCCAGCCACCCCTACTATTTTATTTTATTTTGGGTCTTTTTTTTTTTTTCTTCCTTTTGGTTTTTGCAGGGCAGTGGGGATCTGGTGGCTTGCATGTCACATGGCTGGGTGATTATTGGATTTATGAGGCTGGATATGGACTCGGGTGCTCGTGGCTCCAGGGCTGGTGCTTCGTCCATTGCACCACCTGGCCATACCTACAATTATTACTATTTTTTTTAATTTTAATTTTTTTCTCTCCCCTTTACTTTTTCGCCCAAGCAAGTCTATCTATATTCATGGTGAGAGAGGTATTTTGTTTACTTGTAAACAAGTATATTTTATTAATGTAAAATGAATTTGTACAAAATGAGAATAAAAAATAAATTAAAAAAAAACATGCAAAAAAAAAAGATTATAGAAAGGGGCAGCTAGGTGGTGTAGGCCCTGGAGTCAGGAGTACCTGAATTCAAATCCAGCCTCAGACATTTAATAATTACCTAGCTGTGTGGCTTTGGGCAAGCCATTTAACCCCATTGCCTTGCAATAACTAAAAAAAAAAGTTATAACAAAAAGAAATTATTATTTTTTCCAAGTTAAAGGAAATCAAAAGAGGAGAGAACAAAATGACCAACACCTAAAAATTCAGATTATTTTGACTGACAATCACCTGGGAGCATCATTTTTTTAAAATTTATTTATTCATTTATTTTCATTCATATGCGTATTTATATTTTTAAGTTACAAAATTTCCTTCCATCCTCCCTTCCCCTCAAGCAGCGAACAGTCAGATTAGCATTGTACATATTGGATAAACATGTTTACATATTAGTCATTTATGGTATGAGGTATTAGAAATAAGGGAAAGAGATACATAAGAGATAATATTTATAGTGTTCATCAGATTCTGAAGTGTTAGTTTTTCTTTTTTGTTTGCTTTTTGTGTTATGTTGTTTTGTTTTGTTTTTCTTCCTCTGGATGAGGATTACATTGTTCATAGCCAGTCTAATCCTAGCTCTCTGAACTTCTGAGAGGAGCTGCTTCCATTAAGGTTGATCATCTCACAATGTTGTTGTTAATGTATACATTGTTCTCTTGTTTTTGCTCCATTCACTCAGTATCAGATCCTATAAGGCACTTCTTGCTTCTCCAGAGTCTGACCATTTATGGTTTCCTATAGAGCAATAATATTCCATTGTATTCATATACCATAATTTGTTTATCCATTCCTCAATTGATGGGCATCCCCTCAATTTCCAATTCTTTGCTACAAAAAGTGCTACAAATATTTTGGAACATGTAGAATTTTTCCCATTTTTCTTTATTAAATCTTTATTTTTTTTTGCAAGGCAAATGGGGTGAAGTGGCTTGCCCAAGACCACACAGCTAGGTAATTATTAAGTGTCTGAGACCGGATTTGAACCCAGGTACTCCTGACTCCAAGGCTGGTGCTTTATCCACTGTGCCACCTAGCCACCCCATTTTTCCCATTTTTTTTATAATTTCTTCTGGCTGTAGCTCTAGAATTGGAATTTATGGGTCAAAAGGTATGAACAGTTTTATTGCTCTTTGGGCATAATTCTATATTGCTCTCCAGAATGGTTGGATCCATTCACAACTCCACCAGCAATGCATCAATGTCCCAATCCTCCCACATTTTCTCCAGCATTGATCATTTTCCCTTTTTCTCATCTTGGCCAATCTAATAGGTATGAGGTGATACCTCATTGTTGTTTTAATTTGCATTTCTCTAATCAATTTGAAAACTGTCTTTATGTCCTTTGACCATTTATCAATTGGGGAATGATTTGTAATCTTGTAAATTTGATATAATTCTCTCTATATTTTAGAAATGAGACCCTTATCAGAATTCCTAGTTATTAAAATTGGTTCCTAGTTTTCTGATTTCCTAATTTTCTAATTTTGGCAGCCTTGATTTTGTTAGTGCAAACCTTTTTTAATTTAATATAGAGAAAATCATTCATTTTGCATTTTATATTTGGTCATAAATTTATCCCCTTTCCATAAATCTGATAGAGCATTTCTTGGTTTATTAATTTATCTAAAACTTCTTAATATTTATTTACTCTGTCTTCTCTAGACTCCAATCAGATGAATCTTCTTAGCATCTTTTATTTTCTTCTTTATCACTTTCTTTAAGATCTGGCTAAAAACTCACTCTAACATTTCTTTTAAAGTTACAAATGAAATATATTACACTATAGAAGAAAATAGAGGTGCTAAAAGACTTTTTTCTCCAGTACCAATTTGGAAGAATGTGCCATAATTTCTTTCATATACTTAGAACTCAGTGTAAAGAATGTTGCTAGAATTCATTTAACTATTGTTTAAACTAAACCTTAAAGTGACCCTGGACAAAAATTATGACATTTGTTAGTAATGTTTAACATAGTATAGTTTCATAAGCATATTTGCCCCCCAAAGTAATTCTGAAGGATGCTGATAAGATAAGATAATAAGTTAACAAAGACAGGCTTATCAGCTTGACAGAATTCCTGAAGGTAGTCACCATATATACCCAATGGGAGTATTAATTCATATTTAACAGTTTCTTGAGTATTCTTTTCGTTTAGGTCTTAAAATATTTACACTTGTCATTTTATGAAAAAATAAAACTCTCTCTCCCAAAAACATACAGGGCAAAATGTATTTTAAGCATTGGTTAATGTGAATTGATTAAATGACTGTATCAAAGAAATATTCAAATGCATAAAAACCATTAAACTCAAATACATTTAGTAAAGCTCACTCTTTAAAAGACAGATAAGAATCTGAAGCCTTTTAAGAACAAAAGAAAACTAAACTAAAAAGAGGAACTAAAATTGAAAATGTGAAATTTAATTTATATATATATATATACATATATGTATGTATATATATGTATGTATATATGTATATATATATATATATATATATATACATATATATATGTTTGTGAAGGATTTCCACACACTGTTTTATGTCAGGAGTCTATCCCATGATTCAATCATTTCCTGTAAATTCTGGATGAGTCTCATAGATGACTCCAAGCCTTCATTTTTAGTTTCACTCTTGTGGTTCATTTTTAGCACAAGGAGTTTGCATTGCTGAGAAAGGAACAATTCTAAACTGTTATAGGCTGTCCTTCAAATGTGTTCCCAAAGTCAACTACCATCTCCAGATTTCCTTCCTAAGTCAGATTTTTCAGGAAAGTATTTGTGAAAGGATGACAAGATAAATAACTACTCTGTCCTACAGAAAGGATGCTGTGTTTATCTTTAATGCCCTGGAAAATATAGCTATAAAAATCACTATTTTTCTGATTCACAAGAAGTAAAACTTGAAATAGTCTTTATTTCAGGCCAATCTTTAGTCATATTCTCAATCTAATTCTTTTTTTAAAATCTTTCTACTGATGAACTTCTGGCTGCAGTTTTGTTAGGTTTGCAGATAGAAAAATAAAAGCTATTACCCAGTAGTGCTATCCACATACAGAGGTGGATTCATATTTTTCTCTTTTAAAATTTTAATATTTAATTTTCCTCAATTACACATAAAGAAACTTTTAACCTTTGTTTTCCACCATTTTAAGTTCCAAATTCTTTTCTACCTTCACTTCATCATTGAGTAGGCAAGCAATTAGATAAAAATTATGCATAATAGTCATACAAAATAAATTTCCATATTAGTCAAAAAACAAGAAAAAAGTAAGTAAAAAATATGCTGCACTCTACATTCAGATTCCATTAGTTCTTTCTATTGAGGTGTATGGCATTTTTCATCAAATAGCCTTGTGAACTGTCTTGGATCTTTGTATTGCTGGGAATTAGTAAGTTATTGATCATTTTATATTATGTACAATATTCTCCTGGTTTTACTCATTTCACTTTACATGAGTTTTTTTATGAAATCAACCTGTTCATCATTTCTTATGTAGCACAATAGGATTTCATCATAATCACATACCACAATTTGTTCAGCCATTCTTCAATCAATAGGCATTCTTTCAATTTCCAATTCTATCTCACCACAAAAAAAGAACTACCATAAATATTTTTGTGCATATAGCTCCTCCTTTCCCCTTTATTTTTATCTTTTGGGGATCAAACCTAGTAGTTTAGTTGGGATTCAGACCTAGTAGTACTATTGAAATATCAAAGGCATGCAAAGTTTGTCAAATTGTTTGAGAAGGTGGATTCCAATATGAATACTCTTTACTTCTCATTTAATTAATTTGTAATTATTGTGTCCATTTGGCTCCAGAGCTCTGTTTGATGGACTAAAATCGCTGATGCCAATATGGACTCTTGAGGATTTGGTGTTTCCAAGACCTCTTAGACTGCTCTTAGGTTTCAGCTCTTATTTTTACTGTATAGGTTTTAACCAGAACTATACTTCAGAACCTTTCAAATACTTTCCTACCTTGGCACCCATATGATTATGAGTTCAACATTTTTCTTCTACTTCCTCCTCCATCTCTTGACCTTCTTTTCTTTTCTCTGTACTTATGATAGAGACAGAAACTCAGATTGGGAAGAGAACATCAGGGTCACTAAGATCATCTCCTACATGCTGGGAAATCTCCCTTTATCATATGCCAACAAATAGAAATCCAGATGGCTACCACTACCACCACAGATACTCCCTTCCACTTTTGGACAACTCTAATTGTATAGAAAGTTTTTCTTTACATTGAGCTGAATTCTGCCTCAATTAGATTTCTCCTTATTGTTCCTGACTCTGTCTCTGGACCAAACAGAACAAGTCTAAGCCTCTTCAGTTGTTCATCAGATTCTAGCAGTTGGCCATCTTATCTCATCTACCTTGACTTTTCTCCAGGACAGACATTGCCCCATTTTTTCAGCTGATCGCTCTACAGTATGATTTCAAGTTTCTTACAATTTCAGTCCCACTTCTAGGTTGCACTAAGAACTGAAGATAATATTCCAGATGTGATCTGACAAGGGCAGACTCTTGTAATTTGTATATAATCAGAGTCTGGCCTGTTTCTTCCAATTCTTAACTATACCTGTAAGAGATATCTTTTGTTCTACTTTTGTTTTCCCAGTATCCTCCATGAGCCCTATCAGCTACCCGTAGGGGCAGCGAGGTGATACAGCGGATAGAGCACTGATCTTTTTGAGTCAGGGGGACAAGAGTTCAAATCCGATCTCACACATTTGATTCTTATTAGCTGTGTGACCTTGGGCCAGTTACTTACTCCTGATTGCCTAACATCTAGGGCCATCTCTAGTTATCCTATTCATATCTGGCCACTAGACCAAGATGGCACTGGAAAAGAAAATGAGGTTAGTGACTTAACAAATCCCCCATTTCTCAGATCCAACTCATGTGCTTATCATGGCATGGCCTCCCAGATGTTCTAGTCTTCGTTGAAAATGAAGGACAAGGGACAGCTAGGTGGCACAGTAGATAGACCACCAGCCCTGGAGTCAGAAGAACCCAAGTTCAAATTTGACCTCAGACACTTAATAATTACCTAGCTGTATGACCTTGGGCAAGTCACTTAACCTGCTGCCTTACAACCTCCCCCCAAAAAATGAAGGACAAAATATTAATTAACAGATACCCAATATTGATTATGTGATCACACTAATGGACAATTCTGATTGACTTTAACTGAGGGAACTAAAATATTTGATCTCTGCCAATCAATTAATTAGTCAATCAAGGTTTGTTTGGGTTTCTTTTTAAGGACCCACTATGTATCAGGTACTGTGGATTCAAATATAATGAATGATGAAACAATCCCTGCTCTCAAGGAGCTTTATTCCTATCATAATTCTTTAGCATATGACAGAAACATCAGGAAGACATTTTCACTGAATTTTGAAAAGAGAATTCACTGCCTACCTTTTTCTTTTTTTAAGATTAGCTGACACAAAGTCATAAAGAAACAAAAGTTCAATATCCATAGTCACACAAATGTGGCTGGGGAATTCTGCCTCCACATTTCACCTTTGACTTGATGTTGGTGTCTGGAAATGATAAACCTTTTTTTTTAGAGAAACAATTTCAATTTAATAAGGTTCTTTTCCTCTCAAGGAATGACATACATGTTTATATATCCATACAGATAAAGATAATCAATTTTACATTTACTTTATGGAAATTAGTTTCACTATTTATTATCCTCATCATTAGTCATAATATACCTATATGTAGCTATAAGCCTATATATAATGTAGATGTATCTATATATATATATATATATATATATATATATATATATAATCTCTTTCCTTATTTTTTTGTCTAATCTCTATATTAAAACAAAAGTAGTTTGAGTTTTCCTAGAATCCAAGTTTTAATTGTAAAAATCACTACAACTATGTGCTGAATACACAAAAAAAGGAAGGTAACAGGTACCTTACTTAGAACATGTTATATTTGCTAGATAGCAGGTTAATTCTGGTAGAAACCAGGATTTCAAGGGATAAAAAATTATTTAATATACATAATAAGTTCTGAAATAATCATTTTTAAAAATATGTTGCTCTCAATTTTGACAATATTTGTAGATGTAGACATTATGAATGCTAAATATATGACCAGAAAACACATCTTCAATAGAAAATTACATTTTATTAAAAGGAGAGTTAATAAACCCTTATTGAATGAGGATGGTATTTCTTGCCTCAGGAGTAGCTGGCTGTGTTCTCACAAGACCAATAATGGATTTCAGATATACTATTATATAGTGTAGATAGGAAACCAAAAGTTAGGAAGGCTCCTGTGATTCTTGAACATGAATTGAAATCCAGTTCCATAAATGAGAGAGAAAAAAATGTCCTCTTTTTCATGGTTATACCTAGAACCTCATCTAAATCCATTCAACAGACTAGAAATTTTTACATTTGTGCTGCCCTCTGTATTATTAACATCACTGTTTCAAAGTAATCTAATTACATGGGTAAAAGTAAAAATAATATTTAATCAATGTTTACTTTAAATTGTCAAACTCCAATGAGCCTCCTAGAATGTAACTTAGTGAAAATAAATATGAGCTTACTCAAATTACAAAAAAAATAGATGAATTAATAGCTTTTATAAATATAGTGAGATCGGGTCTATATCTTTAGTAGAACTGACATAATGACCCTAGGTAATTCTATTAATTTTACAAATAATTTTCTCTAATTTTCATAGAGATAACATCACAGGATTTTAGAGTCAGATCTTAAAAATCATTAAATCATTAAGTAATACCTGTAGGTTATGGGACTGCAATCAAAGTCCAAAGGCGAACTAAATGCTTTAGGAACTAAGAGTTTAGGAACCATCCTGTATATTTTGGGGTTCTTGTACCATAGTGTGCCGAGCAGATTGTTTCTTCTGCTGCCAATAAAAATGATTGCCAGGGTGGCTAAGTGGTGCAGTGGATAGAGCACAGGCCCTGGAGTCAGGAGTACCTGAGTTCAAATCCAGCCTCAGACACTTAATAATTACCTAGCTGTGTGACCTTGGGCAAGCCACTTAACCCCATTGCCTTGCAAAAAAAAAACTAAAAAAAAACTGCCTCTGTCCTTCTCCCACTGTCCATGAACAAATCCTATAATCTTTCTAAGCCTTAGCTTCCACCTGGGCAAGAAGGTAACAATATTTGCACTACCTACTTCATAAGACTGTTATGGAATTTTGAAAATTGAATCTTTAAATACTATATAAATGATTATTATTATTATTATTATTACTGAGTTTATCAAGAGTATAAAGTTTTTTAATTAAATTAATTTAAGTTAAATAACCAGAAATTTCTGGTGGTGGAGATGGTGGAGAGAAATCAGGTCCTATGAAACAAACCTATTAATAGAAGACCTATGACAAAACCCAGAAAGGGAAGCTTAGAAAAGAACATTTATGTCAAGGTCTGTCTTCTCAGACCCAGGGCTTTCACTGTGGGAAACGTTTCTCTCTGAGATACATCCAGTGAGTGGAGGCATAGTCATGGGACTGACAGTCTGGGACTTACAGGAAGGGCTAGAGGGTAGGTTCCAGCCTCTAATCCTCCCTACTGGCCAGGGCGAGATGCTACATTCAGTGTGCAAAGCCTCCAGCACCCCCACTGATCAGCTGGAGATATTACATTCAGTGAGTAAAGCCACTAGGGAATCTCAATACCAAACCTCTGCAACCCAGCCCCAACCCCAACACAAGATCTTAGGAACATGAAGAAAGATTAGCAGAAAGGGGTGGGGGGATCATAGAAAAATTCCTAGAAGAAAAAGACTCTATTCAGAAAGTTGTAGAACCCCTGAGGAGAATATGATATGGTCTCCAGCACAGAAAGATTTCCTTGAAGAAAACAGGAAGGAGTTTAAAAATCAATTAGAAAATTTGGGAAAATAAACCCAAGAGAAGATTAACACCTTACAACAAGAAAACAAATCCTTGGAAAATACAATTGGACAAATTCAAAAAGAAAATAATTCTCTCAAAACCTCAAATAAGCAAAGGGAAAACTCTTACAAAAATAGAACTGACCAATTGGAAAGGAGTTGCAAAAGGTAAATGAAGAAAATTCTTCCCTAAAAATAAAATGGAGTCTATGGAAACCAATGACTTCATGAGACAATAAGAATTGGTTAAACAAAACAAAAAAAATTGAAAAAATAGAAAATGTTAAATATCTCACTAGCAAAACCACTAACCATAAGAACGGATTGAGGAAAGATAACCTAAAAATTACTGGTCTTCCTGAAAACATTGAAGAGGAAAAAAAAGTCTGGACTCAATATTACAGGATTTAGTGATGGAAAACTGCCCTGATATCATGGAACCAGAGGACAAAATAGTTATTGAAAAAATACATCAATGCCCTCTGGAAAGGGATCCCAAAATGAAAACATCAAAGAATATTGTAGCCAAATTGCAGAGCTAGCAGATAAAAGAGAAAATCCTGCAAGAAGCCAGAAAGAAACAATTTAAATACCAGGGAGCCACAGTAAGGATTACACAGGACCAGGCAGCATCAACATTAAGATATAGAAGGGCCTGGAATGCAATATTCTGAAAGGCAAAGGAGCTTGGAATGCAGCCAAGAATCCATTATCTGGGAAAACTGAACTTTCTCTTCCAGGGCAAAAGATGGACATTTAATGAAATAAGAGGCTTGCAACTTTTGCTCATGAAAAGACCAGAGCTTAATAGAAAATTTGGACTTCAAACAGGAGACTCAAGAGACAAGGTAAAATTAAAAAAGGTGGGGAGGAGGGAACTGTTATCAAATAAGATGAAACTGGTAATAGCCCTACCTGGAAGAAAGACTTTAACAACCATCAAGAATTGTAACTCTATTAGAGAGAATTTGATTAGCCAAAAGAGATGGACACACATGACTTATTTAAGAAACTGTTATTCAGTAAGATGAAACTGGAATATATCCTTACCAAGGAGAAAGACTCTAATACCTCTCAATAACTGTAATTCTAGTAGAGAGAATAGGCAGAAGAGATGGAAACTCATGACCTTTCTCTGACTCAGACAGAATGATTTAAAAACAATACCTCCTAAAAAGGAGGAAGAAGGGGGGAGACTAAATGGGGTAAATCTCATTACATTAAGAGGTATAAAGGACTTATTGCAATAGAGGGGAAGAAGAGTGGAGGTGAGAACCGCCAGAATCTTACTCTCATCAGATAAGCTTAAAGTTAACATAGGCACACTCAGTTAAGAACTTATCTTTAGTGTTAAAAGGGGGAAAGAGGAGGGGGAGGAAAGGGGGAATCAACAGAAGGAAGGGAAGAAAGAAGGGGCAAAGGGAAAGCAGGAAAAAGTGGAGGGGGGTTGGAGGGCAAACACACTGGAGGTGGTGGTATTCAGAAACAAAATACTGGGGAATATGGATAAAGTGGAAAAAAAGGGGGGGATAGAAACCAAAGGAAGATAACATGCAAAGCAACAAAGAGTTAGTAATTATAATTTTGAATATGAATAGGAAGAATTCTCCCTTAAAATGTAAGCAAATAGCAGAGTGGATTAAAAACCAAAATCCTACAATATGCTGCTTAGAAGAAACTCATTTGAAGCAGAGAGATACATACAGAGTATGGAGTTGGAGCAAAATATATTTTACTTCAGCTAAAGTGAAAAAAGCAGGGGTAGCAATCCTTATCTCAGACAAAGCAGCTGCAAAAACAGATAGTGTTAAAAGGGATAAGGAAGGAAATTATATCCTCCTAAAAGGTACCATAGACAATAAAGTAATTTCAATACTAAATATGTATGCACCCAATGGTATAGCATCCAAATTCTTAGAAGAGAAGTTGAAGGAGTTACAGGAAGACATAGACAGCAAAACTTTACTAGTGGGAGACCTCAACCTCCCACTCTCAAATTTAGATAACTCTAACTATAAATAAACAAGAAGGAAGGTAAGGAGATAAATAGATTGTTAGAAAATCTAGGCATGATAGACTTATGGAGGAAATTGAATGGGAATAGAAAGGAATATACTTTCTTTTCTGCAGTACATGGCACTTACACAAAAATTGACATAAAAACCTATTGATCAATTGAAGAAAGGCAGAAATAGTGAATACATCTTTCTTAGATAATAATGCAAAAAAAATCATATGCAATATTGGGCCAGGAAGATATAGAACCAAAACTAATTGGAAACTAAATAACTTCATTTTAAAGAATGAGTGGATCAAACAACAAATTGTAGAAAGAATTAAATATTTTATCCTAGATAATGACAATAATGAAACAGCATACCAAAACTGATGGGATACACTCAAGGAGGCTGTCAAGGGATATATTATATCTTTAAATGCTCATATGAATAAATTAGAAAAAGAAGAAATCAAAGAACTAAATATACAACTAAAAAGTTAGAGAAAGAACAAATTAACCCCTCCATTAAATAGCAAATTAGAAATTCTTAAAATTAAAGGAGAAATTAATAAAATCAAAAGCAAGAAAACTATTGAACAAATAAATAAAACCAAGAGTTGGTTTTATGAAAAAAAACGATAAAATTGATAAACCTCTGGTCAATTTGATTAAAAAAAGAAAGAAGAAAACCTAATTACTTGTATCATAAATGAAAAATGTGAACTCACCACCAATGAGGAAGAAATTAAAGTAATAATTCAGAATTATTTTGTCCAACTATGCCAATAAATTTGATAATCTAAATGAAATACATGAATATTTACAAAATATAAGTTGTCCAGGTTAAATGAAGAGCAAATTAAATACCGAAATAACCCTATTTTAGAAAAAGAAATTCAACAAGCCATTATTGAACTCCCTAAGAAAAAATCTCCAGGGCCAGATGGATTCACAAGTGAATTGTATCAAACATTTAAGGAACAACTGGTTCCAATTCTATATAAACTATTTGGAAAAATAGGTGAATACAGAGCTCTACCTAACTCTTTCTATGACACCAATATGGTGCTGATACCTAAACCAGGAAGAGTCAAAACAGAGAAAGAAA
This sequence comes from Macrotis lagotis, assembly GCF_037893015.1. Lineage (NCBI taxonomy): Eukaryota > Metazoa > Chordata > Mammalia > Peramelemorphia > Peramelidae > Macrotis > Macrotis lagotis. Next base: position 154,404,201 of record NC_133666.1, read on the forward strand.
ATTATAGACCTTTCTTCCTGATGAATAAAGATGCAAAAATCTTAAATAAAATCTTAGCAAAGGTATTACAGCAAGTTATCACTAGGATAACACACTGTGACCAAGCATGATTTATTCCAGGAATGCAGGTTTGGTTCAATATTAGGAAAACTATTAGTATAATTAACTATATCAATAACAAACCTAAAAGAAATCATATGATTATCTTAATAGATGCTGAAAAAGCTTTTGACAAAATACAGCACCCATTCCTACTAAAAACACTAGAGAGTATAGGAATAAATGGAGTGTTCCTTAGAATAATAAGCAATATCTATCTGAAATCATCAACAAGCATTATATGAAAGAGTGATAGGCTAGAGGCATTCCCAATAAGATCAGGGGTGAAACATGGATGCCTATTATCACCACTACTATTCAGTATCATAATATAAATGTTAGCCTCATCAATAAGAAAAGAGAAAGATACTGAAGGAATTATAATAGGAAAGCAAGAGTTAAAACCCTCACCCTTTTCAGATAGTATGATGGTATACCTAGAGAATCCAAAAAAAAATCATCTAAAAAATTATGAGAAATAATTAGCAACTTTAGCAAAGTCACAGGATATAAAATAAACTCTCATAAATCCTCAATATTTCTATATATGAGTAGCAAGATGCAGCAAAAAGAGCTAGAAAGAGAAATCCCATTCAAAGTAACTTCAGACAATATAAAATACCTGGGAGTCTACCTGTCAAGGCAGACTCAGAAACTTTTTGAAAACAACTACAAAACACTTCTCACACAAATAAAATCAGAATTAAATAGCTGGGCAAAGATCAACTGTTCATGGATAGGTTGAGCTAATATAAAAATGACAATTCTACCAAAACTAAACCACTTGTTTAGAGCCCTACCAATCAAAATTCCAAAAAATTACTTTAATGAGTTAGAAAAAATTGTAAGCAAATCTATATGGAGAAATAAAAAGTTGAGAATCTCCAGGGATTTAATGAAAAAAGTGGAAAAAAGGTGGCTTAGCCTTAGCAGATCAAAAATTATATTACAAAACATCAGTCATCAAAATTGTCTGGTAGTGGCTAAGAAATAGAGTGGTGGAATAGACTAGGTGCAATAGCAGGAAGCGATTGTAGTAATCTGCTGTTTGATAAACCCAAAGAGTCCAGCTACTGTGATAAAAACTCTCTCTTCAATAAAAATTGCTGGGAAAATTGGAAGGTAGTATGGAAGAAACTTGGTTTAGACCAACACCTCACACCTATACCAAGATCAAAATGGATACAGGATATAGATATAAAAAACAATAATATAAGCAAACTAGGAGAACAAGGAATAGTTTACCTGTCAGATCTATGAAAAGGGAAGCAATACATGACCAAGAAAGAGATGGAGAACATCATTAAAAATAAACTAGAGAATTTTGATTGCATTAAATTAGAAAGCTTTTACACATACAAAACCACTGTAACCAACATCAAAAGAAATGTAGTAAATTGGGAAACAATCTTTACAACTAATGATTCTGACAAAGGACTCATTTCTAAAATATACAGAGAATTGAGTCATATTTTTAAAACAAAAAGCCATTCCCCAATTGACAAATGGTCAAAGGATATGCAAAGGCAATTTACAGACTAGGAAATCAAAGCAATCCACAGACATGAAAAATTGTCCTAAATCTCTAATTATTAGAGAAATGCAAATTAAAACATCTCTGAGGTGCCACCTCTCAGACTGACCAATATGACCAGAAAAGACAATGATCAGTGTTGGAAGGGATGTGGGAAATCTGGGATTTCTAATACATTGTTGGTGGAGCTGTGAAGCTGTGAAGTCATCCAGCCTTTCTGGAGAGCAATTTGGAATTATGCCCCAAAGGGCAACAAAAATGTGCATACCCTTTGATCCAGCAATGGATCAAAGCACTTGTGAAAAAAGGATAAAAACATCACTTGTACAAAAATGTTCATAGTAGCTCTGTTTGTAGTGGCAAAGTAATGGAAACTGAGGTAATGTCCATCAATTGTGGAATGACTTAACAAGCTGTGGTATATGTATGTCATGGAACACTTGTTCTATTAGAAAACAGGAGTGATTGGAATTCAGGGAAGCCTGGAAGGATTTGCATGAACTGATGCTGAGCGAGATGAGCAGAACCAGAAGTATATTGCACACCCTAAAAGCAACATGGGGGTGATGATCAATCTTAATGGACTTGCTCATACCATCAGGGCAACAATCAGGCACAATTTTGGGATATCTACGATGGAGAATACCATCTGTATCCAGAGAAAAAACTGTGGAGTTTGAACAAAGACCAAAGACTATTGCCCTTAATTTTAAAAAAATGTCTTATTGTGTAATTCTGTTATATCACATATTGTATGTTTTTTCCACAAGGATATGATTTCTCTCTCATCACATTCAACTTAAATCAATGCATACTATGGGAATGATGTAAAAACTAACAAACTGCCTTCTGTGGGGGGTGGGGGGAGGGAAGCAAGATTGGGGAGGAAATTGTAAAACCCCAAAATAAATAAAAACTTTCTAAAATTTAAAAAATAAATTAAATAAACAATGATTTTGCCAGTGTTTCAACTATGATATATAATAAATAGTATTCTAGTTAATAGACACCCTGAGTTACTGACCTTCATTTCTTGTGGCAGTGACATAATTGAACATCCTTTCACTCTGGCCAATTCATGGGTTGGATTTTCTTGGCAATGTCCTATGATCTTGGTTATTGTTGTCAAAGGTTTCTCTTAAAGCACCACATGTTTTGGTAACCATGGAATTGTGACAGCATCTGAACAACATATGAAGAATAATCATGTGAATGTTCCAAAGGGGAATGTGTTAAAGATGCCATTTTTGCTACTGTGTATATCAATATTTATCTAGATTTTTTTATCCAAAATTTCTGTTATTTGTAATTAGATAAATATATTTAAATGTTTTTGCAGTAGCCAGACATGAGTGGGCTCCACTCTGGGACTAGGATTGGAGATCTCTTCCTTTCCCAACTGACTGACTGCAGTGATGACTGAAAAAGTACTCTGACTTTGTGGGTACTAATTATCAATGCTGAGAAATCCAGAGGCACTGAATCCATGACACCTACTCCCTTTTTATTTTGAATATGTGGAGGTTATGTGTGTGTTGGAGTAAGGTCCTAATCCTGGCTCCTTATGGGGACTAGAGACATCTAGGACCCAGTTCTGCCTGTTTCAATAGCATTCCTGGACTTGAACTTGACCTTCTGAGCTGGAGATGGGACCCTCACTGAAAGCCTGATTTACCACTGTCCTGCTGAACCAAGACTTGAATTGCCCTGTGGTTAAGAGCCTCCCTCTGGCTTCCCAACTCTCCCATCTAAGGTAGGCTATACTTCCTTTTTATCCATGTAAGACTAACCTTCTCAGAAGACATACCAAAATTGATATTAATGCTTACATCTTCCCAGATTTTCTGTCCAAAGTGCAGTATTTGGTTCTTCTAAATGAAAAAAAGCCCAAAATTTTGAGTGGAAATTAGGACCATGGAAACAAGCAAGTATAATGGGACTTCCAAGATTCATATAGCTTCCAAATTACATTTTGTCTTCTAGTAATGGAATCTGAAATAAGGATAGGAGGCATACTGATACAACTGTCAAAACTCCAGGCCAGGGGTAGTGATTAGTATCATCCAATACTGCAAAAATAGAGCAGGTTATTAATTTGAAAGTGCCCTCTCCTTTGAGCATCATTTAATAGAGCTGTGGCCACAATAGAAAGACTGTTGTTTAGTGTTTGCTAAATATGAATGTGGTGGGGTGAATAAAAAAAATGATAAAAAGAGCTTGATTGTCACCCTCACTGCCTGCAGTTATTTAGGGGAAAAGAGTGCATAAGATATAGGAAGCTGATGTAACCAAAGGGAGAAGAAGACTTTTGAGAAGGGTTGGTGCCATCTTTTAAATGCCTACTAGTGATGGACACACAGTTCTGATAACACTTCAGGAGGCTAAGTTGCCACCGGACTACTACAAGAAATTTTCAATGGATCCCAAATGATTACCACTGCAAAAACTCATTCTTTTCAGGCCAATATTTGACCAATGGTGAGATATGGCTGCGAGTCATAAAAGACTCATGTCTCCAAAAGATGCCCTTAAAGGACAATCATGGGACTGATGAGACAAACAACTATATAATTAATAGTGACACAAATATAAGAAGTGGTATTAAAAGAAAAAAAAACACACAACAAAAACATTATCCAGAATGTGCATGTGCACAAACACATACACACATATACACACAACCCCCAACCCCACCCTGAGAAATAGGTTGGCTCTCATATGGTAGGAAGAAGGGATTGTATTCCTACAGCTCTAAAAGAAATCCTCCAATGCTCCACCGAGCACATCCTGGATGGAATATGTGGAAAAATAGGAACAAAAATAGGGATAGTTATGTAATGGGGAGTGGTAGAGAGAATTCCTGAGGAATCAAATAATAAGAGTGATAATAATAATAATATAATCATAGAAAAAATTATAATAGCTAGCACTTATAGAGTACTTTAAAAATTGCTTTACAATTATTATCACATTTGAACTTCACAATAACCCTGGAAAAGAAGTGCTATTATTATCCTTATTTTTAGAGATGAGGGAATTGAGGCAAAGAGAAGTTAATTGACTTGCTTAGAGTGCCCCTGGAAAGTGTCTGAATTCAAATTTGAACTCAGGTCTCCCTGACCACAGGCCAGCTCTTTCTCTACTGTGTCACCTATCTGTTTTTCAATATCAAAATATATCATAGAAAAAATATGACAGAAATAATGAAGCTATTTTTAATATGTTAAAATTGTTTAGGTGCAAACAATCCAAAGTTAATGGTACCTAGGGCAACTTGGTGATGCAGTAGATAGAGCACCTACCCTGGAGTCAGGAGGACCTGGGTTCAAATCCAACCTCAGACACTTAATAATTGCCTGTGTGACCTTGAGCAAGTCACTTAACCCCCTTGACTTGCATAAATAAAAAAACAGGATTAATGGTATTCATATAAAGATATTTTATTATTGATCTCTTTTTTGAACAATTAAAAACATTTATTCCTTTTCAAATTTCCTGTTCAGTTGAACCCAGAGAATTTGAATTTTGTAACTCAATTGCTGATTTGGATATTTAGAAAGAGGAGCTGAAAGAGACATAGTCACTTCTTTAGAGAAGTCGTCAGCATTAAAGAAATCAGAATAAAAGAATTTTAACTTTTGAATAAAACTAATAAATAAATCTATCTCTGTATAGAATAATTTCATTTTAATTTCTATTTAATCATCTATTCATTTATGAAGTAAAAGGTGGGACACACTATGACTAAAAATACAGAGAATGAAATGATCTCTACTCTCCAAGAGCTCACATTCTAACAAGGGAAATAACAAGTGGATATATATATATATATATATATATATATATATATATATATGTGTATATATATATATACACATATATATATGTGTGTGTGCGTGTGTGTGTATGTACATATATATACAAAATAAACAGAATTAATATAAAAAAATAAATAGGTCATTAATGAAAAGGACAGTGGCAGGTATGGATAGGAGTGGGGAAAAGTCAGGAAAGGTTTTATATCAAAGGTAGAAGAACCTGAACTGAATCTGGAAGGAAGAGAGATATTGAATGAGCCCTAATTGAAATGAATAGATTTCAATATCTCACATTATGTAAATGGGAGTTTAAAATATCTAAGAGTAAGGATTAACTTTGCCAAGTCTATTTTAAAAAAAGCTAGAAGTTATTGGCTATAATAATACAGCAATAAAATAAAGCTTTTCTGCTACACAGAAGGTATCCTATTTTTTTTTATAATATTCACAGAATGGAAGAACTGGAGAATGGAATTGGATCTCAGTAGCCATTGAGTTCAGCCAATTCCCAAATCTGTGAGTTGAAAGGGATTTGGGCTGCTATGTGTTCCAACTAAAATCAGAAAGGGATTTCCACCGTAATTCAAAGGACTGACTAAATATCATACAGTCTCTGAAGTGTTCTAAGGAGGAGAAACATCATCTCAGAGCCAGTCTACTTCAGGATAGCTTTCATTTTTAGGAAGTTTTTCCTATTATTAGAGCTAAATTACCTTTTTTTTTTGCAATTTTGACTTCTGAGATTAATAACAATCCTTCTTCACATACCTGAATATAGATAGCTCTCCTATACCCTTGAGTGTTCTCAGCCCTGGATAAAAGATTCCTAGCTGTTTCATTCTCATTCCCTTCTTTTCCTTGAATTATGGTATCACCAAATATACACTCTGATCTGGATTAACCAATTTGCATTGCTTATCTGTTGCTTGAGTTGTACTCCTAAAGTATAATAGGAATAACTTGGCAGACAAACTAACTTTATAGAAAGGGAAGCAATGAGCAACACTTCAAGCTTCTCTTTGTCTAACAAATTATTTTTGTTCACTTATTTCAGTCATGCTCAACTCTCCATAACTCCATTTGGGTTTTTCTTGGCAAAGATACTGGAGTAGTTTGGCATTTCTTTGTCCAGCTCAATTTACAGATGAAGAAACTGGGGCAAATAGATTTAAGTGACTTGCCCAAGATCATACAGCTAGTAAGTGTTTGAGGCCAAATTTGGACTCAGGAAGGTGGGTCTTTTTAGTTCTAAACCTAGCCCTCTCTGCAGTTTACCACCTAGATGCTCCTCTTAAAATTAAAAGAAAAAACTTGTACTAAAGATGATTAAACTTATAATGATTTACATTGTATTACCCATCACATTTCTCATATCATTTGAACATTGTTTGAGGTTGATAGCAAACACAAACAGCATCTCCCACAGGCTTCCTTGCAAGCTGACTGCTTTGTTCAACTTGGTATAGATGTTCTTGAGAATAAATCTTAAAAAAAAGAGTTAAAAATAATTTGAATTAAAAGACATCAGGGTTATTCCAAAGTAAGACCTTGTAAAAATTCTGTGGCTATAATAATCAAAGCTGGAAAAAATAATAGAACAATTTTTGCACAGGATTTTTAAAAAGTATTTATTAAAAAGTATTTTAAAAATAAATATTGGTCCACTCTTGTTGATATCTGAATCTACTGCCTGAGTGAATGGTAATGGAGAAAATAAATATTTTTTCCAGATACTATTCATATAAAATGGTATTTGTATGTTCATTCTCTCAGGGTGCTACTCCAGTCCCTAGGTAAATATTCAGGGACTCAGTACAATTCTCAGAGGTCACATAGAGCCCAGAGTGGTCAACTCATCCAGATGTCTGTCCCATACAGACTTCTGATCAGCCCTCGATGTCCTTTGTTATTTAGTGGGAGCAGCTACATAGGGAAAGAGTATAGGTCCTTCTTCTTGGGTCATAACTGCCCATTTTTGTATACATCTTATTCTGCTTAGAGAGAAAGGAGTACAAGCTTTCATTTCATTGCCCACTCTCCAAACTGAGGAATTCATCTCTGGCCTCCATATTCCTCTGATAGGCTCTCACCTGGGCAGAGATAGGGGCAGTGTGCCCCTTCCTTGCTTTAGATTCTTTTAAGGCTAAGTTCAAGTGTGATTTCCTAGGAAAAAGGTTCTACTGACCCTCCAGCTATCTTGCTGTAACTTTTCCAAGTCCCTGTAGAAAATAAATTCAGTTAAGAGCAGGATTTATCCTGGCTTTGGTTTTGTTACTCTAGCACAGTACTCCTGTACATAATATGCTTAATAAATGTTAAATTGAGCTGAAATAGGAAACTGAGGCACAGAGGTACTTTGTTAAAAGAAGAAGGTCTAGTTTTGAACCCAAATCCTCTGAATCAATTATGGCAAGTGTTAGGACAATACTATATGTTTATTATTTTATTGCAATAGATAAGAAGACAACCTGCTGGCTGGTTCAATTGCTTAGGAGAAGCTCTTCAGAAAGGTGGAAGGTACAATCTGATGACTTTCTGAAAAGGGCAACCAAAATGGTTTCTTTTTTTTTTTTTTGCAAGGCAATGGGGTTAAGTGGCTTGCCCAAGGCTACACAGCTAGGTAATTATTAAGTGTCTGAGGCTGTATTTGAACCCAAGTACTCCTGACTCCAGGGCCAGTGCTCTATTCAATGCACCACCTAGCCGCCCCCCACAAAATGGTTTCTTATTCCTCATCAATCCTGTCTCTTTCATCACTTTCATCATTTATGAATGAGTTTTTGCTCTCTCTCAGGCACCAAAATATTAAGCAACTTGAATTTTTCGTGCTTATAATATATGTGTGTATAGAAATATGTATGTGTACATATAAATATGCAACACAAAGATCATATATGTATATATGATCTCTGTAACCTCAATTTATATATATTCCAAGTCCTATTGGGTGAAACTATTTAAGGGGAGGAATTGTCTAGGTAAGAGTCTGAATTACAATGGGGCTGATCTTTTTCCACTGTTTTTAGCATCCCAACCTGTGCAGTTAGTTCACAACTGCTAACTCTTAAGTAGTTACACCTTCATGGTTCAATTTGTGCCAACCTTTTAAGTATTTTCACTTATCTTGGTGGTTCATTTATTTTCTCTCACAACACGGATTCAGATTTTTTTCATAACAAAGCTTTGATTAAAGAACAAAAAAGAACAACATGTGGTTTTGAGATCTTTAGCAGCCAAGTCCAGGACATAGTGGACCTTTTTTCCAAATTAAGCATTTTATACTTTTTCTTACTTCCCTCTTTCACCCTTCAAGACTTGGGGCGGGGGGGTCTCCTGACCTGCTCTCAGAGGTCTTCTGCTTCTCCTTCTAGGGAAACCCCCTAGCCAGATCCCATGACCCGCCAGAGTTGCAAGCTCACCATTGTCTCTGCTAACAAAGTGGACCCTGGAGCTGTCACTAGCAACACCCACAGAGTGACCTATCTCCCTTTGACTCAGCAAAATGCAGAGACCACATAAGTGTAGAGACCTTTTGGGAGCAGACTTGTAGGTGAATGGAGGAGAAAGCATAAATTAAGTGTATATCCATCTCTATGTTATCTGCTAGTGATACAAAGAGAAAAGCAAAGCAGTCCCTACTGTACAGGAGTTTGCCTTTTAATGGGAGGGTAAAACACATAGGGGGCTTTGCTGCAAGGCTTCACTCAGTCCTCAGGAGAGAGGGGCCCAATAGATGGTAATAAATGTTCTATGAAGTCATTTCTAATGATAAAAAGCCAAGCATGATCTATAGCTAATACTGGGAAAGGATAGGCAGAGGGATCAGCAAAGCTTGGCCTTTCACTCTCTCTTTAACCCCTTACAATCCAGCTTCCAACCTTATTCCATTAAAAACTTGCTCTCTCTAAAGTTGCCAATTACTTCTTAGTTGACAAATCCAATGACTTTTTCTCAATCCTCATTCTTGACCTCACTGCAACCTTTGACACTGTGGATCCCTCTCTTCTCCTTCATTTTCTTCCCTCTAGGTTTTCAGGATAACCATCTCTCCTTCTCAGATCACTCTTTCTCTGTTTCCTTGGCTGGATCATCTTCCAGATCATGCCTCCAACCATAGGGTCCCTCTGGATTCTTTATTAGGTCTCTTTCTTTTCTCCCTCTATAGTACTTCACTTGATCATCTCATCATTTCCCATGGATTTAATTGCCATCTCTATGCTGATGATTCCCACATCTACCTTCCCTGCCTAACCTCTCATCTCCAACTGCCTTTCAGACGGCTCCAACTGGAGATATCTTAAACTAATTATCTTTCCCCCTAACCCTGCTTCTGCCATCCCTCTTATTGTTGAGAGCATCACCATCCTCCTAGTCCCTCAGCCTCCCAACCTAGGAGTCATCCTGGACTCCTCACTGCCTCCGCAACCACTATATCTAAGCTGGTGCCAAGGCCTAAGGAATTCACCTCTGCAGCATCTCTTAAATATGCCCCATGCCCCATTCTCTCCTCTGACATCTCACCTTGGTTCAGGCCCTTATCACCTCATACCCAAATCACAATTACTACTACTACTACTACTACTACTACTACTACTACTACTACTACTACTACTACTACTACCACTACCACTACTACTATTACTACTGCTGCTGCTGTTACTATTATAATTTCAACTACTCCAACCACTTCTACACTACTACTACACAACTACAACTATTACTACTATTACTACTGCTACAATTTTTACTACTACCACTTCTATTCCTATTACTGTTACTACTACTACTACTACTACTTCTATTACAACTATTCCAACTACTATTATTACTACATGCTACAACTACTACTACTACTATAACTACAACTACTATAACCACTATTACTACTACTACTACTACTACTACTACCAGTACAACTACTACTACTTCTTTACTACCACCACAATCACTCCCATGTAGTGCTTTAAAGTGTGCAAAGCATGAAACATGATTGCAATCAATTCTCACATTAACCCTGTGAAATTGGTGCTATTATTAATATTATTTCCATTTTACAGATGAGAAGTCAAAGGCTAAGAGAGACATGTTCAGGGCCACACATTGTAGGAACACAGGCTATTCTAACGGCCATGACACAAATCATTTCCAAATAAACCGGCACCTGAACTCAGTCTCAGGAGCTGGTATGCCGCCCTAAGAGATAAGGTGTGCCAGAGTCCTTGGGAGCTGGTCATTCCACCCCACAGACCAAGGGCACAGGACACAGCTGTGTTTTACCACCTCCCCCCCTAACATACCCCCTTATCCTGTAATGCAAGTGCTGCAGACCCCGCTTGCCACATCCCCCATTCCCTCATTCTTCTTTGTTCTACCCCGAAGACTTAACAGTATATATATATATATATATGTATATATATATATATATATACATATATATATATATATATATCTATATATGTAGAAGCTAAGCTTTAATTAATTTGAGCTGGAGGCATAAGGCAGTATGGCTTGACTCCTTATTCTCAGCTCCCCTCCGGGAAGGAGGTCATCGCTGATAGGGCCCCAAGGTGAAGCACGCCGCAACAACATATCTAGCAAACTGGCAAGTGGAATTGAAACTCAAGTCTTCTTGGATTTAGTAATAACTTTCTTTTCGGCCTCCCTGCCTCATCATTCCTCATTCCAGTCCATTTTCCACTTAGCTATTAAGGTGATCCTCAAAAAATACAGATCTGATCATGCTATTTCTTTACTTAGTAAGCTCTAGTGTCTCCTTATCACCTCCAAGACCAAATATAAAATACACTGTCATTCAAAGCCCTTCCTAACCTGCCCCCCTACTCCCTTTGCAGTCTTTTTAACCTCCACTTCCCCCTTGTCTTGTTCTTCCAACAAGATACTCCATCTCTCAGTTCTGGGTAATTTTCCTCATTGGTAACTCTTGGTAACACAGCATGAGGAACTTTGTTCTAAGCCAGGTTTTTTTCCTGACTCCTGATTCCACATTAGCTCCTTAGGCATTAACACAGCTATGTATAAGTAATCTGAGTCAAAACCATGTCTCTGAATTGGAAGGGATCTCCCACTCAAGTGGTGTCTAGAGGAAAATTTCCTTTAAACCAGACCAACCCTTGGATACCTCTCCAATGTTTCCTGAAGAACTTCTAGCCAAGGAGAACATCTATTTTCCCAGAAGCCTCACAGTGATGTGAAGGACTGACCAGAAGGAAGACAAATGAAACTAGACCCTGGACTGAGCTCTACTAGGAGGCCTGGAGTCAGATATCTAACCCAGGTCCCCTGTGTCATCTGAACCAGAATCTTCCCATATGATACACATTGTGCTCTACAGTCTTTCTCAACAACTATGATGTATTTAAAATTTAAATAAGCTACCAAATGTAGTTTAGTCATCAAGAAAAAGGTGGAGGGAAATGCTCCTCTTGTACCAAGCCTAACAATTACATATACTGCAGAGACGCTCAATCTGGATGTCAGAATCTGGAACTAGAAAACCCTCATTCTTTTTTTCACATATCATGGGTAATAGGAAGATGGGGACTGTACCAGAATCAGCACACTCTGTGAATGATTCCTAGAATGTGCTAGTTTCTCTACTTTGATTAATTGCTGCTGCTGTTGCTGCTACTGCTGCTGCTGATGATGATGTGTGTGTGTGTGTGCATGTGCGTGTGTATGTATGTATGTATTTTCCCTCCATAAATTACAAAATCAGAGCATAGTTTGGTTTAGTAATTTTTAAAAATTTGACTTGTTTAAAGAAAAGGAACTGGCACAAAGCCAAAGTCAGACACCAAGAGCCTCTACTTTGGGACATGTAGCTAACATGCCACTTTCTTGACTGATATGGTGTCTTCAATAATTTGTGTTTTGCTGGTCTGATCCTGGAAAAGACCTGGGCCTTGACCTGACATAGTATTTCCACACAATAAATTAGCCCTGTACCCAAGTAAAGTTCTAATACCAATAATCTGGTGTTTGTCCTTTGTACTTAAAGAAGACTGACACTGGGAAGGTGATGCCAAGACAAGCACATGAATTGGATTTGAGTGGGAGGGGGAGATTGTGCTAAGTCACCAGCCTTACTTTCTCCTCCACAGTCATCTGGGTCCAGTGGTCAGATGAATCAAGATGACTGGAGATGGTCCTGGATGGGAGGCAGTCAGAGCTAAGTGACTTGCCCAGGGTCACACAGCTAGTAGGTGTCAAACGTCTGAGGTCAAATTAGAACTCAGGTCCTCCTGATTCCAGGGCTGGTACTCTATTCCCTGCATCATCTATTTACTCTATAATATATAGTGTGATACACCACCCAAGTGGCTAGATCTTCATCACCCTTTAAAAAAATTAAATTACCATCAAAACCTCAATGTTGAGAGCTTATTTAGTTCATTCAGGAAACAAATGATATGTTAATAATAGAGTAAAATACCAGATATATTTATTAATGCCACATCCATTTTGGTTGCAAATTTGCTAGCAAACTGACTTTCAAAAAATGAGGCACCTCCAGAATTTGTTCAGGAGAAGCTCACTTTCACAAATTCAAAGTTGATGCTGAGGAAATCTTACAGACTGAGATCTGAGGTAAGGTGCTTCATCTACATTCCCTGGTTCTCTCAAAAGAAAGACAAAACCACACCATTACTTTATGTGGGGGAAAAATACAAACTGAAATAAAAGTTATCAATTTTGATAATTTTTTATTGTAAGAATACTTCAGTGCTACAATATTATTAATTGGTGGATTTTCTACATGTGCTTTATGAAAATTTGAAGTAAGCAGATACTTTTTTATGATACAGTGTGTGATAGCATACTCATGGGTAAAAGACCATACATTCTACTATAGGAGTCTTTATTGGAGTCACCTATAAACAGCTAAAGTCACTGATTTCCCCAGTAGACCTAGGACCTGACCCCAAGGGGTATATGATCAGATGTTGAGAGGGCAGGAAATTATAGGGTACTCTGAGTGCTTTGTCTCCAATACAACTCTTTTTTTTTAAGGTTTTTGCTAGGCAATGGGTTAAGTGACTTGCCCAAGACCACATAGCTAGGTAATTATTAAGTGTCTGAGGCCAGATTTGAACTCAAGTACTCCTGACTCCAGGGCTGGTGCTCTATCCACTGCACCACCTAGCCACCCCAATACAACTCTTGTTGCCCAATATTCACCCTTTTGATGCTCCCTCCCACCTATCTTCCTTCTTCTGTGTTGTTCATCCCTCAGGACAAGTCTAACCTAACTACTCTCAAATGTCCACAGAGGCTATTGGAAAAATTCTGTGACTGGGCATACTAACCCAGATGATTTTTGTGGTTATGGCAGGCACCCTCAGTGAGCAGGGCTTCTGCTCTGGGACATGACTCATGATAAATAGGAGCACATTTATTTCCCCTTTCCCCATTTTATCTGGGTGGAACAAGGTAAGTCTCAGGGAGCACATCCATGGACAGGTTAATCATAATATTGTAATTATAGTACATATGAATCATTGCATTACTTTTCCTCCAAACTTAGTCTCTTTGAAAACTTCTTATTTCTGTTAAAAGCACAATCATTCTTCTAGTTTCCTAAAGTGTGAAGCACTAGTATCATCCTCACATCCCTCCCCCATTTACTTCTTATATCTAATAAATTTCCAAATCTTATTTTATTCCCATTTTATTCCCATTTTATTCCCATCCTTTCTTTCCATTTACAAAGCTGTCTTCCTATGAGGCTCGTATCACCTCTTACCTGGACTATAGAAATGGCCTCCTAGTAGTTTCTCTACCAAAGTTCCTCCTACAGTACTCATAGTATGGCTACCAAAGAGATTTTTTCTAAAGTTTGGGTCTTAGCATGTCATTCCTCTACTCAATAAACCAGTGGTTCTCTATTACCTCTAGGATCAAATATTACTTCATCTTGATCTCTTTCTTTTAACATTTGTATTTTTGGTATAAATTTTTGTAATGTAAATAATAATTTATAAAATGCTAAATGAGCATAATTTATAAATAACCTAATATGTATTGCAGGGGTTTTAAGTTCATATATTTTTTACTGATAGGGAATGATGCACTCAAAAATGTTCAAACCACTGATCTAAGTATAGACTATTAAATGTCTTGCCTTGAGAATGTACTTTTTTGCAGGTAATTTATTGTTGGTCAAGTATTCAAACTATGTCTGATAAGTTACTAATTCAGTTCAAAGCCAGACAAGAGTGAGATAAAGACTAAAGAATTCCTTTGTTTTCATTATTTGTACAATATAATTTCTTGCACATTGCAACACAAGATCATGATAATAGTGTTATTTAGAAAAATCTAATATATTCAACCTCTTGTTTTCAAAGAGATGATTATGCCACTGGACTAAAACTTATTAAAAACTATAAGAGTGGATGCATTTTCAAAAATAAATAAATAAATAGAGCAGAAATGCTCTGTTCAGGTTCTTTTTGCTTGTATTTATCAAGCTGTATTACTGTAACAAGATAACCCTTTAAAGGAAAAAGTAAAAACAACAACCCAGCAAGCATGTGGATGACCATGGACACTTTAAAATTATGACCTTATTCTTTTCTGTAAAGATCTCATAATTCCTGAAGACGTACAGTCAGATAAGGTACTTTAAAATTCCCAAAGACAAGAATGCATACATGCAGTTATACCCAGGCGTCAGGATCCAGGGGTGAGACCAATAATAGCAGTTTTTTTATTTGCCTGCTCCATATGAATGAAATACATAAAGGGAAAAGTCTGACATGCAAGGAAAAACCCCAGCTCAGATGAACTGCTACTGGCTTTAGTCATATCAGAAGGACTACTACAATGGTGGCTTCTGCCAAGAAGTCTGCCTAGTACTCCTGACTCCAGGGCTGGTGCTCTAGCCACTGGGCCACCTAGCTACCCCCACCCCTGGGTTCAAATCTGGCCTCAGACACTTACTAATTACCTAGCTGTGTGGCCTTGGGCAAGCCACTTAACCCCATTTGCCTTGCAAAAAAAAAAAAAAAAAGAAGAAGAAGTCTGCCTAGTCCACAGGAACACAGAGAGAAGAAAATGAGGATATAAAAACCTAGGGGGGAAATCACTTTAAAATGTTTCTAAAATTAAAATAATTACACAAAAATAAATGATATCTAGAATCTCTTGATTTGGAGTAAATAACTAAAAAAGTTAAAAATCACAAAGTATTCAAACATCATGTGATTTAATTCCCATGGAGTTGGCTACAGTTTAAAATGCCTTTAATCTTTAATTTAGCCTTTCTAACCCTTTATTAATTCCTCAAACATGTGCTGTGTATTCAGTTGTGTGCCTAGTTACAGGTCTTCTCTCTAGTTTATCTAAAAGGAAGTAGACACTAGAATTTCAAAGAATGTGGAAGCAGGACTAGTGAGAGAAAGACAAATAGCAAAGAGCACAGCTGGAACACTTCTTCTTCATCCCTAACTAAGGCTGTAGGTGAGCATAAACCAGAAGCAGGCAAAAAGTCCAAGGCAAAATGGTATTCTTCCCTTCCACAGTCCAGGGTCCAAGGGACTACTGACCTTATCTGAGGGCAAAGGAAAGATCTCTTACTATTTTCAAGCATTCTTTGAAAAAGGAGTCAAAACTTAAGATCTTTTCATTTTGGTAGATAGTCTAATAACACTAGGAAAAGTCTAAACAACTAACCTGGTACGTTTTAATTTATCAGAGTTTTATAAATTTCAGCACCTTGTCTCCCTGGTTTGACTCAATTATTTTATTGCTTAAGAAGTTGATTTTTCTTGACTTTCCTTTTCTTACTAAAATAAATATGAGCTCTCTTACATTTAGAAACTATTTTCTTGAAACTTCAACCTTATTTGATATGTTTTTAGTCATCATCAGTTCTAAGATTTATATATAATTTTAGTTAGTTCCCCTTCTTATTAATAGCCTCAGACATTTCCATAACCTATACTTTCTAGACAAGGGATTTCTCAGACTCAATAAATCTAAAACTAATCTTATCTCAGTGTCTGGAGAACAGCTTTCCTCAGTTTAAGGAGATTATCAAGTCCAGAGAAGGCAGTTTTAACATACATTTCTACTCTTGATACTGATAAAAAAACTGAATTTGATCAGAGAAAGCTAAAAGAATAAACACAAAAAAAGGATTAACAAATATGAAATTTAAAAAATCAATTCAAAAGGTTATGAATGATGTTTATTAAAACATTCAATTGATGTAATATACTAAATTGACTTTGGAAATGATTATAACTCTCTTTTCATTGAATCTATGCACAGATCACTGAGAATCAACCTTTTAACTTGGAAAATAATTCATTTCTCCTGATCCACTTAAGGCCTCCTCCTTTGTGTGTATACCATAATTCATGTGTTTGTGTGTGGGGGTGGGTGTGAAAGAGAAAGAAACAGACAGACAGACAGAGACAGAGACAGGGATTTCTGAACTTCTAAATATTAGTCCTGTGCAGGGTAAGGCTGGGGATAAGGCTGGTGCTCAAGAAGCAGGCTGCTTGAATTCAGTAAGACTCATCATCAAGTGATCTTTAGGGGAAGGAACTCTCTGCCTACAGTGGTAGCAGGTTATATAGATGATGGCCTGTTTGTCTGTGGAGCAAAGTCACAAATTAATTATAGTTCTATTTAAGCATTCAATGAGACATCATGTATTTTTGGAATAATAGCTCAGTCAAGTATATAAGGAATAGCAGTCTGCACAGGAAAAAACTATTGTGGCAGTAAATAAAGGGAAAGCACTTTCTTTTTTTAATTGAATTTTTATTCTATTCTTTCAACTACATGCAATGGTAGTTTTTCAACATTCATCCATTTGCAAATTTATGCGTTCCACATTTTTCTACCATTCTCCTTTCCCTCCCTGCTTCCCATGGCAGTGAACAGTCTGATAAAAGGCATATATATATATATATATATATATATATATATATATATATATATATATATATACATTTTGCAATTAGAACAAAAGGAAAAGAAAAAACATGAGAAAGGAAAAGAACATAAGAAAAACATGAGAAGTTTTTTGTTTGTTTTTTGTTTTTCCTTTTTTGAGGGTTGTTTATTTTATATTATTACAATAACCTTATTGTGAGAGTAAACATAAGCCCCCCCCAAAAAAAAGATGAGAAACCTCAAGAGTAGTGAGAGAGAAAAAAAATGTACTTCAGTCTGTGTTTGGATTCCAATGGCTCTGACTCTGGAACGAGTTACCTTCTTTATCATAAATCCACCAAAGAAGTTGCTTCAATATTTTTCCCACAGTTGCTATTACTAGCTGTATTTCCCTCCACTCTATTCCTTCCCACTCTCATTTATTCTATTCTCTCTCTCCTTTCACCTTGTCTCTGTTCAAAAGTGTGTTGTATCTAAATACCCTCTCCCACGATCTTCTATCACCTATTCCCCCCTTCCTTCCCCCACCATTTCCCCTTATCCTATTCCATTCTTTTCATTTTTCTCTAGGGTAAGATAGATTTCTGTACCCTATTAAGTGTGTATCTTATTTCCTTTCTGAGCCATTTCTGATGAGAATGAAGGCTCACCCATTCCCCCTCACCTTCCCCCGTTCCACTCAAGGACCAAAGTGTTCAGGTTATAGATAAACCCAGTTCCTCCTCCTTTTCTTGGAGGAGGCCTTAACTAAAAGGAGAAAGGGGGGAAATCTCACAATCACAAACCCAGATACTAAATGGATTCCCCAAACCCCACTCCATCTGCAGCCTTGCTTGATTGTAGGTAAAGCTAAAAGTTAAACTAGAACTGGTGGATGAGACTAATGAGCTGCTGTTAGCTATACCTAAGCTTGGACCTGTCATTCATGTGTAGGTAAAGGAGGATCCTAGGAATGGAATGAAAATCCCATGACTTCTTTCCCAAGATTCCTGTTTTCAGATACATATATAGAGCCCTGTTGTAATGATTTAAAGATCTGAAAGTCCCCCTCTGCCTTCAAATCATGGTTTCTTCTTCCCCTTTGTAAAGTGACATGAAAGGAGTGTTAGATTAGGAGTTTCAGGATCTGGATTGAATTTTGGCTTCCCCCCCTTTATAAACTGTATGGTCTTGAACAAATCATATAATCTCCATGTGTCTCAATTTCATTCAACTGTAAAATTAAAGGATTGGTCTCTGTGGTTCCTTCCTGCTCTGTCTATGACACTATAAGTCTATGAGAGTGAATGCTAAACAGCATTATTTATATTATTCTAATTCTATTTTCAAGTGTACATTTCATATATATATATATATATATATATATGTATATATATATATAGTGTGTGTGTGTGTGCATATATATAAAGAATGGAATATGGTATATATTTTAATTAAATACAGATAAGAATTATGAAGTGTTGGTAGAAATGTGACATTTTCACCTGGCATCTTCTTTCCATTACCAATGTCAAGATCTCATCAAATTGGCCCACTTAGTCCTCTCCAGAGTTTAATGTTACCATGGCAGTGCTTGCTGGATGGTATCAAGGAACTGAAGGGCTTCAATATTAACTTAACTTCCTTTCCCAAACCAAGCCATATTTAATGGATCTTGATTTTCCCCTATTGACTAAACACAGGTCAGAGTCACTGACATCATACTCTGTCTTCTGAGGTAGAAGGAAGAAAAGAAGGAAGGAAAGAACAAAGAAAGGAAAGAAACATTTGTCCCAGGAATTGTGCTAAGCACTTAGCAAAAAATTATCTCATTTGTTCTGCTTTACAGGGAAGTAGATGTTATTGTTAACATTATTTTATAGTTGAGAAAACTAAAGCATCCAAAAGAAAGATCAGTGATGCAGTAGATTTAGAACAGGGCCTAGAATCAGGAAGAAAAGTTCAAATCTAACCTCAGACATTTATTTGCGTGACTCTGGGCAAGTGTCACTTAACCCTATTTGTCTCAGTTTCCTCGACTCTAACTTGACCTGGAGAAGGAAATAAACCATTCCAGCATCTTTGTCCCAAAAAAAACTCAAATGGGATCACAAAAGGCTAGAACATGACTGAAAAACAACAAATAAGTAAGCAGATTTTTTTGGAGGAGAGTTCCATTTGGACCTGTGATTTTAACCTTGTGGGGAAATGCTAGTAAGGAAAATTCCTCTACTAATCAGGAAATTTTTAGCTATTTGGGGCATAGAGAGATTAAGTGGCTTGCCCCTGGTCATATAGTTACTAGCATATATCAGGGCAGAACTTGAATTAGTTTCCTCTGTGATATCTACTGTGTCATATTACCTCCAGCCCTTGAATAATATGTTGGCTGGGAGGGAGGGGAAAAATAAAAAGATCAGATAGGGCAGCTAGATGGCACAGTGGATAGAGCACTGGCTTTGGAGTCAGGAGGACAGGAGTTTGAATTTCAGCCTCAGACACTTAATACTCACTAGCTGTGTGACCTTGGCCAAGTCACTTAACACATCCAGGTCCATCTCCAGTTGTCCTAATTCATATCTGGCAACCAGACCCAGATGGCTCTGGAGGAGAAAATGAGGCTGGTGACTTAGCACAGCACCCCCTCAATAAAATCCAATTCATGTGTTTGTCATGGCATCATCTCCCTGATTTCATGCTCTTCTTCAAGAACAAAGGACAAACATCATCATCATCATAAAAATCAGATAAAGGAAAAGAGTACTTTAAAAAACTTGCCTGATACTAAAATGTTTGGAAAGAATGCAATTTAAGGATTATAAATAAAACCTTCCCCAGTGGGAATGACCTCTGCAAGATGACTTAGTGGCCACATTTTTGGTTTTGTGTGATCAGAGACTCCTTAACTTAAAGTTCTCTTCCCTAGCATCTTCATGAAGTACATCAAGTGAACAAAAAAAAAAAGAAACTTGAACTTTGTTGCATTCCCTCCCCATGTTTACTACTCAATCAATTTTTCAGCTGACTCTGAGTCACCGAAACCATATGATGAACTTGAGATGTTCTAAGATGATTTGTTATGAAGTTAGTTTAATCCTATTTTTTGTCTTTTACGCCAATATTGTTGCTCACCGTCCCCAAAACCACAAAGGAGAATTTGGGAATTGAATGTGTTTCCAATCACATCCAATTGCGTACAAGCTAAAACCATTGATTAGAACACTATGTGATTTTGAATTTCATTACAATGTAATTATATTACATTTGAAATTAAATTAATTGTTACTTTGGTTGTCCAAATACTTTTTTTTCAGTTTCTCTAAATTTATTTAATTTTTTTTTCCTGATCTGAATTTGTGGGGTTATGTTTACTTAGGACCTTTTGAAACAGTAGTGGCCCTGTTTGTATTTTAATTTCCAGTGAACAGAGAACATCCTGTTCTCCTTGATTTGGGTTTTATAAAGTAGTATTGATAGCTTGAAAATTTTGAAATGAGTACAAAATACAACAAGTATGTCCTTGCCTGTCCTTGTCCTCAAGACTTCCATCCACCCACAATTTTCTCAGACATCTGTGGTGATGATGATGAACAGGAAGACATTAATAACTCTGGGACAGTGGAAAAAAAGTAAGGAATGAAAGAAATATGACATCAGAGACATTCCCTAGGTTACAGAGTTTATGGTAAGTCATTTTTACAGATGCAAAAGCAGGCTAAAAGTGGTGTGAAGTAATGTAGTAATGGTTGACACTCTACCTGAAGCACAAGGGTGTCATTATATGGTTCAAAGCCAGGAAGAATGGACATTTTTAGCCCCTTCCCCCAATTCCTCTCTAAGGGAGATTGACTCCTACTGGGGTTTGCAGAGTGGAGGTGGTGAGGGAGAAGGAAAGCATGAGTTTAGGACTGAAGACCACTCTGCTCTCTTTAGAGAGAGGAGCATAGAGTTAGAATTAGAGGTATTTGCTCCCTGTCAGTCTAGGATGGGGTGGGAAACCTTTTATTCTTCCAAGGGTCATTTGAGTATTTTTAACATCATTAGAAGGCCATACAAAATTATCAACTTAAAAATTAGCCTGCTCTGTTTGATCAAACATTTCATTAATTCATCTCTTGAAAGCTCCTAGATTTATTGAATTTTGAGTCTTGTCTGTGGTTGCAGTGGCAGTGTGAGATTGAATGATTTCAGGGGGTCACCTAAGTGGATGTTTCCTCACTCCTTATTCTAGGGGATGTCTGGACCATCATCAGTCATCCTGACTTTTGTCCTGCCACTGGATTCCAGTGACTCTGGAGGAGAGAGTGGGGTTGATGTCTACACAATTCTGCTTCATTTAAATCCAATTCACATGGCATGCCAAGACATTGTCTTCCTATTGTATTGGTCCTCTTTGAGAATGAAGAAGGAACAAGAACAAGTCTGGGGAAGTGGGAGGGTGATCAGATACAGTATAACTGCTAATCACTGTGCCTTTATTGGGGGGGAGGAAAGGAGGATCTCTATATCCTTAGCATGGCCTCTTTTCCACCTAATGTCAGTTTCTCAATGAACACACATAGAAAATAACAAATAAATCTATTAATCCAATCATAGCAAAACAAATCAAAGAAGGTATATATATATATATATATGAAAATATTCAACAGACAATGCAAAGCAAAGGAGTTTTCCCATTGGGATCTATGGAACTCAGTTCAACCAAGAGAGTCTTTGGTATCACCCAAGGAGAAACTCCCCAGTCTCTAGTGTTACAGGCAGAGGTAAATGCATGTTGAAGATTACCAACTCTTCTCACATCTATCTTCCTTCTTGGAGCTGGAAACTAGAAGCTCACAAAGCAACTTGAAGCTCAAAGAGAACTTTTAAAAAAAGCTTCTAATGAAGAGTTCTCCTTTCTCCCATTCTCTTCCCAATCCCACCTTGCCCTTCATGAAAGGCAGGACTTTCATCTCCACCAGTGAAGAGAGTTTCATACCAATGAATTTTGAGACTAGGTTAAAAAGGAAGACAGAAATCTTGATTAAGGGAAAAGTGCTACTTGGGGTTTCTGGGTTTTATTATGGTTTGTGGATATGGCCATTATGGAGAGCACAATTAGTTTCTAATTATCAGTTGGCCATTATGGAATAGTACAAAGATCATTGAAATATGGGTTCAAGTGAACTTTTGTGATGAAGTTTTGCAGCTTGAAAAATGTTGTATAAGGTGTAGCATATAGCATTCAGCAGTGCTAAAGGGAGTGATCCCATCCTTCTTCTTCCTCCAAATATTTCAGGAAATAACTGAGTAATTCGAATAGTCCACCAAGCTGCGAAGAGAAAATTACAGAGACTTGAGAAATTAGTTGAGATTGGAGCAGGGGCATACACCCAAAACACTTTTTTTTTTTATCAAATTGACTTAATGCTTTAATAGTTTAAAACAAAGAGAGTAGAAGATTCCAGACCTAATACAGATCCTTCATATCATTCACAGGAACTATGTCTATAGCTTTCTTTTTTTTAATTTAATTCATTCTTCCCCCAGTTACATGCAAAAAACCTTCAACATTCACTTCTAAAACCTTGAGTCCCAAATTCTTTCCCACCTCACTCCCCTTCATTGAGAAAGCAAGCTATTTGATATAGGTTCAAAATGGATAGTCATGAAAAACATTACCACAATAGTTATGTTGTAAAAGTAAACATAACCCTCCCCTCAAAAAAGAGAAACCTCAAGAAAAATAAAGTGAAAAAAATATGCTTCAATCTCCAACACACTTTTAAGTTGAATTTGCATTATTAACATTTTGACCTTCACTTTCTAAACAATTAACAAAACAATAACTCAAGCTCTTACTTTGTAGTCTTTACTGAATATAAGCTGGTTCCAGTACATCCTCTAAATTGGAGAGCTCCCTCTGAGTTTCTAGAATGAGAATACTGATGAAGTGAAGGGTGTAAATTGTAAGTGCTGGAGAAAAGCAGACACACACTGTGAAAAATTCATTACCCAGATCATTAAAAGAAGTGAGGGTTTGGGGGGCAGGGAGAGGAGGGGGAGGAGGGAGATATTCTCTAATTCTATTGCTTTGATTTGGCCAGCTTGCACCCCAAATATTACAAGCCAGCACTCTCAAGATATAAGGTACTTGAAAAATAAATACAAAATTTTAACCAAGAAAATTAAAGAAAAAAAAAAGAAAATTAAAGAGAACTACAGTAATAGATGTTATTCGCATAGTTCTTTACATTTTACAAAACCTTTTAATATATTATCCCATTTAAAGTCCTGAACAACTTTGTGAGACTAAAGTTATCATTAATCTTATTTTGCAGTTGAGGAAACTGATGTACAGATAGGTTAACACTGTGAGAATTTAAGGGTTAATTTAAATCAATGCCAGAGGTCCTAAGAGGCTGTTGGGGATCATTATCATCAAAAGAAGAGAAAAAAAGAAGTCAAAAAAAAGAAAAAGTCCTAAGAAATCTGGATTCTGAAGCTCCACCTAATACATTTGAGCAAATTAGATCTCATACTACTTGCTATGTGACTCTCTTTATCCTGGATCTAATTCAGATCAGTCTATGATTCAGGTTCAAGACTGGAACAAAATGAAACACTTGCAGACCATTAACACTGAGGGCTGAGGCTGTCTTTTGTAATCTCAGCACTTAGCATAGCTAGTCCATAGTAGGTGTTTAATTAATGTTTATATTACGTATTGGGTGTTAAATTAATGTTTATTGCCTGACTGAAGTCTTAACAAGAACATGGGAAGGATATTCAGCTAAGATCAAGCAAAATGATTCAGTTCAATATCCAGATTGCTTCAGCACCTTCTTCCACCAGATGAGTGATATGAGATGGGTGATATACAATGTATGTTTATTCCAATAGAAGTAGAGAGAAATTAAGCCTAAGAAGCTGGGATGAACTTTTTATGCTTTAGACCTTCACTTGATGTCAGAGTGGCATCAAACTCAAACAGAAATGGGACCACTCTTTTGGACTTAGGGATTCCTATGTGCAACATCTTGCCTTTGTTTTAAAAGATAATGTTGTCTCTGTTTTATTGTTTTTTATATTTTGATAAACATCACCCAATTATAGTTTTTAAATTTTTTATGTTTTTATTTAGTATTTTATTTCCCCTCCCAATTAGATTTTAATATTATTTTATACTTGGGATTTTGGGGTCATGTGTCTGAGACCTATGCTTTAAGGCCACTAGGAAACTATGTCAATTATTTGAGCCTTAGACTCCTAGACCAATTAAGCTTCAAAGATAATTGGAAGCAGCTAGATGGCAAAATGGATAGAGTACTGGCCCTGAAGTCAGGAGGACCTGAGTTCAAATTCATCCTCAGACACTTACTAGCTGGGATAGAAAGAAAGTTTCAAAGATAGTTTCAGTGCCATGTTAGAAAAAACTAATCTTTACTGCACAAAGTGGACATTGTACCTACCACACCCTTCTAGGACACCCACAAAGGTGAAATTATTTAAAAAACAGGAAGTCATTTCCTCAATTGAGTCTACATTAATAACTGAGGTCTCCAGTATTGAATCAAAAGAGATTCAATTTCACAATAAAAAGTCAATCCCAGTATATGGATGATAATCACTAAAAAGAAATAAGTAAACATAACAAAAATAGAAAGATCAAATAGAACCTATCTAAATCTTATTCTATATAATTAAAAAATTGATTTCTCAACCTCCAACTAAGAGTTATGAATCTGAATGCTGTCTCTGTGTTTAAAAATGTCAATCTGCCCTGTCAAGGCCTGTTCTCTTCTCTCTGAATGCTGACTTGACTTGTGTCAATACTTTGTAATAACACCAATAAATTCCTTTATCTGTGTCAACAAACCACAAGATAAGAGACATCTTGGGTGAGGAGAGAGAAATCTTGTTTATTTGTAAACATTCTCTCTCCAACCTTAATGGAATTCTTAACAAAAGGAATTTGAAGTAAATATTATAATTTATGAGAGGATCATAATGTAGAACTATGTCATCTGTGAAATCTCATTGGTTACCTAATTCAGTTTTATGGTTCTTTGTACTACCCAATTTTGTATCATGATTGATATCTTTAATGATACCATCTACCCATAGGTTTGGTAAAAATCCTAAAGAACAAAACTTCATAGATAAAATTAACTTTTTGTTATTTCATTTTTTTTTTTTAGCCTAAGAAAATTATGTTTAACAGATTCAAATGAAGAGCTATGAGAAGACAATTTGAACCTATCTTTTCCTGGAGGTGGGAGGTGCACTTTTTCAGACTTTTTCAATGTAACCAGTTGTGCTGATTTTTTTCCTTTCTAAACATTACTTTTTGTCAAATTGAATGGTTCTCTGAGAGGGGGAGGATAAGAGGAGGGACAGTTTGGATAACTATGATAATTTAAAAATAGAAAATATCAATAAATAAATATCAAAAAGAATTTATATAAAAAAGAAAGTCATGGCTACTAAATACCATAACCTCATTTAGGGATTATTTATATCTGTTAGTTATAACAATTTGGGCAGGACACTTCCTTTCCATTCAAATACCTAGAATATATTATTGAAGAAGAAATATTTTTCTAGCCTCTTCTGTAATATTAAGGAACTATTATCAGTGCTTGTTTGATATTTTCTGAGGGTTTCTGACTCCCTCCCTTTTTTCAAATGTAAATCCACTGAGATAACAGGAAAGCCACCTCAGTCTATGCTCCCTACCTCTCTTCCACCTTCCTGGCTCTTATCCAAGGTGGATATCTGATTCCAGTCACATCCAGGTAGATCATTCCTTAACTCCACACTCCCTCTGATTCCTCCCTGCACAGGAGGTGGACTAGATTCCCCTTAAAAGTTTGGCCAACCCTCTCCTCCATGCTGGATCCATAGTGGTTTAAGCCCAGTCACATCTCATGGCTATTTTCTTTCCCTTTCCTCTTTTCCCTTTTTTAAAAATGTCTTCCCAGGTCAGATGATTTGTGAGTTTTTCACTTAAGAACTGAACAGGATCTTTAACCCCCCCCTTCCCCTGAGGGCCAGTCATCAGTACAAATTAAATATGATATTATCAGTATTAACAGAAGTAAAGGTCTTTTTAGTCAATCAGTCAAGATGCCTTTCTTAAGTGCCTACTATGAGCAAGACACTGCTAAACTCTCAGGATACAAAGAAAAGGAATAGTCCCTACTCTCAAGGAGTCAATATGTAAACAATGACATGCAAACAAGATAAAGCCAGGGAGGCCAAGATATGGAGAAGAGGAGGGAGAATATTCCAGCTATAGGGGGAAATAGGATAAATGCCAGGAATTCAGAGATGGAGAGAAGGGAATGAGGGTAGGGTTAGAGTAATAATATATGTGTGTGTGTGTGTGTGTGTGTGTGTGTGTGTGTGTGTGTGTGTGTAAACTAATTGAGAATTGAGAAGAGAGAACTTCATGAAAAGTATAAGCAGAGATGATCCCTTCAGTCCCCAAGAATTCTTGCATTTCCATCCTGGGTTCTCAGGAGCTATAATAAAAAAATTTAGACAAATGGAGGCACTTTTATCTGAAGGTCATTTTAAGCTTCAAACACGCTATGCTAAGACAAGGATTCTGAATTACTTTTATCCTATAGGCCATGATGCCAGGGAAAAAATAATGATCCTTATCCTGCTAGGTGCTGAGGAAACACACTAATAAAAATGGGGGCAGTTGGTGGTACAATGGATATTCTAGAGTCAAGAAGATGCCTTTTCCTAAATACAAATCCAGTCTTAGACGCTTACTAGCTAGACAAGTCACTTAATGTATTTGCCTCAGTTTCCCATTCTGTAAAATAAATTGGAGAAGGAAATGTAAAACCACTGTGTTATCTTTGCCAAGAAAAGCCCAAATGGGATCACAAAAAGTTGGACATGACTAAAAATCATTGAGCAGCAACAATGCAAGACTAAAGTTTAGGATTCCTACTATAGTGATCCCTGCTAGTATGAAAGATTGACATTTGCTGAAAGCTAAAGAAAACTACAAAAAGGACAGTAAAATGAGCCTATGATAGGAGTGACATCTCCTGAGTGATGAGTAGGAAAAAAATGGAATGTTTCAAGGAGAAGAGCACTGATGTGGAAGAATAAGAATAATCCTTGAAAACCTCAATAATTCTTATCTATGGTAATATTGTGTTTTAGGATTGTAAAGGTGCCTTCAAAGAGAATTTTATTTCTTAGGGATGTGACATAATTCCTTTAATCCCAAAATATAAGCATAAATAAATCAATGGACAGCTGTGGTAGCATATCCAACCTATCTCTATACTCATGCCTTTAAATAATAAACTTGCTCAAGCTTTGAAAGTCTATATGCTTTTAAATGGAATTAGTGACCATGATTAGTAGGGATATTTGGTATCAAATGTGGACCCTAAAATTGTAGCTTAAAATATAGAATTAACAACATAATAGAAAAATATTTTTAGAAATGCAGTTTTATTCTCTGGGATTTACCCATAAAACCTTAAAGATAATGGAGATTATCCCATGATGGTCACAAAGAAACTAGGAAAGTGAATGGATTTTTGTATCATTTGGGAAATGTGAAAAATCCTTTACATCTTTAATGACCTATGCATAGGAATTTGCACAATATTTCTAACCAAAACTGATCTACAACAATTATCGTTTTTTTGTACCTCTTCCTTAGTTTTTCTCTCATCTCTTCCTGGAAGGATAGTCTCCTTACATTCTGAGCATTGTTCTCCTAGATTTCATGATTAACACACTGAGGGCTTAATTCCTATTAAGGAAAGTGTGAGAAAGAATTGAATGTTTTTGTTTTCCACAAAATGAGAGCGTATTTCAAGGATACCTATGAGAATAATACATTACAAAAACCAGGATATCTGGTCTTTATATAAGCCAAAAGATGCAAGCCTGTTTAAGGGAAGGGGAAAGTTAAACAAAAGGAAAGGTGATTAAAGAAATAACTCTGACCAATCAGTGAGATGACAGAAACACTCTCCCCAGACATCAAGCCCCCCTTACTGGGGGGAGGCTGAAAACTAGCTCAAACTAGTCAAGAATTGACCTAGGGTCCATGAACTTTGCAAGTGTATGTGCTTACTGAGGTTCATCCATACTACTATGCATTCCCCCTATGATGATTGTAGCATAACATGTGTTGCATGACCAAAGTGGGGCAAGAATGTCTAAAGGCTCAGTGTGTCTTAAGAATGTACCCCTGATGATGAGGGTCTATTAGGACTCGGAGGGGATAAACAAATGTCTTCTAACATATAATGTCGAACATTACTGGGATTCAGGGTGTCTCTCACTAAGAGGCACCCGTGTATTGCAAGATTTGTTAATATTAATTCTTCTCTCACTCCAGTAAGCTAAGTTTTGTTTTTCCTTTTTGGGGTCAATTACTTCTTCCCATAACTCAGTGTCTTAGTGAGAAAGTTCTGAGTGGCCTCAGGCTGCTAGGGCTATTTCTCCAACTCTGCTGAAGAAGGAAAGTACACTGGCTTATTTATAACAGCAAGGTGACCTGATCTGAGCTCTAGTACTCGCTAAACAAAATTAATCTTCTATCACAATATAGTTATGAGAAATTATTTTCACACAAAGTTTTCATATCATCCATTTCTTAGCCATCTTCAGACCATGCCATCTCAATTCTGACCTTAATCTCAATCTACTGTTGTTGAGTCGTTTAGGTCATGCCTGACTCTTTGTGACCCCCCTTTTTGGAGTTTTCTTGGCAAAGATACCAGTTTGGTTTGCTATTTCCATTTCTAGCTTATTTAAAAATGAGGAAACTGAGGCAAACAGGATTAAATGACTTGCTCAGGGTCACACAGCTAGTATCTGAGGTGGGATTTGAACTCATAAAGATGAGTCTTGTCTTCCTGATTCCAAACCCAATAGATTCACTATGCCTCCTAGTTTCTGTTCATCTCTATCTATTCCCTTTCAGGAGCTTGAACACTACCCATGGAGCCACCTTGGGCTCTAGTGGATAGGCTTTCAGTCATATCTTGTCTATGGTGCAGTGGACAGAACACTTGCCTTGCAGTCATGAGGACAGGAGATCTAATTCAACCTCACAACTGACACTTACCTAGGAAGTCATTTAACTCTGATTGCCTCACATCCAAGTCATCTCCAGTTGTCCTGATTCATATCAGGCCACTGGACTCAGACGGTTCTGGAGGAGAAAGTGAGGCTGGTGACTTAGCACAGCACTCTCTCCCTCAAATCCAATTCATGTGCTTGTCATGGCATCACCTCCCAGTGTCATGGTCTTCTTCAAGATCAAAGATCAAAACATCATCTTGTCTAGAAACCAGACCTTGATCTCACTTCCTCATAATCTCTTCTCAAGTCCCTCCAACATGTATTTCCTTTTTATTGTTGTCTTCTTCCATTCAATATAAGCTCCTTGAGAACTTTGACTGTCTCGTTTGTTTGTTGTTATATCCCAAGGGATTAGTTTGATAACAATACTATTATACCAATAATAGTAATAACTAGCATTTATATGATACCTTAAATTTTACAAAACTCTGTATAGATTTTTTCATTTGATCCTTGTAATAATATTATGAAGTTAGATGTTTTTATTATTTCTATTTTACAGAAGGAGAAACTAAGGTGGAGAGAAACTAAATGACTTGTCCAGGGTTACATAACTAGTAAATATCTGAGGTTGTGTTGGCGATGGGATTTGGGGTCACCAATTAAAGATATAAATCAAGGGTTACTGAAAGATGAAGGAATTTGTGTGCTCCCTAGGATTTTAAAACCGTTTAGAATTTTATTACAAATTATTACAAAGTAAACAGGTTAAAACTTTTCTTCCTCCTGGAGAGTCTACAACAGGGTGAATATCAAAAGGCTAGATGAGGTTGCTTGGGAGAGACAGAGAGAGGGAGATAAGGAGAGGAAGAAAGAAAGTCAGGAAAAGTTGACAGTCAGAGATCCAATGGGTCCCAAGCTGAGGTTCAGCTCGGGTTTTATAGGCTTTCCCATTATCTGGGCACTGAGGGCAAAAGGGGAAATCCCTCTCCCCTTACATGACCAAAACCAGGTAGAAGGTTGGAAGCTGGAGGGTGGAGGGTGTGAATGAGGAGACAGGATACAAATTTTACTTTAACAAGGAGACAATAGAGGTCAATTTACATCTCAAGAGCAAAAAAAACCTTCCAGCATTAAAGATTACAGAACTTGTTTCTCATTATAAATTTTCTCCAATCATAATTCTCTGCATCAGCTGGATTTGGACTCAGTTTTTTCTGATGCCAAGTCCAGAGCTCTTAACCACTCTGTTGCCTAGCCGTATTAATAAATGCTTTTAAAAATCCTCTGATCTCTCTCTCTCTCTCTCTGTGTCTCTTTCTCCTATCAATCCATCTATTTATTTATCTATCTATCTAATCTGTCTGTCTATCTTTCAGTTTGGTAATAATTGTTGTCCATAGTTCTCAAAGAGGACCAAAATGACATCACTCTGTTGGAATCAAGGTGCGGTGTGTCTGACTATGGCTGATCAGACCAATTTGATTTTGAAAAACTCTACCACGTATCAGGGAAAAATAGTTTTCATGAATATTTGGAATGGAGATGTCTCTAAATTAGGACATTTCATGTTCCTTTTGAGTTACTCAAATTATGCTTTGGATGTAGACAATTATGAATGTAGAAATTTTTAATCAGAAACAAATTCTGAAATCTTTTATGCTGTTAAACTTTATTAATTGTGGGAGGCTGTTTGCTCCTGAGATATAAACTGACCCCTCTTGTTTGTATCCTGTCTTCCCATTCCTCCTTCACCCAGTTTCCAGTTCCCAATTGTTTAACCTTGCCCACTGATGCTAACCTGATAGGTAATGACATGTTGGACTTAGAGGTCACACACCTTGGGACAGGAAGGACCAGTATGTAGCTTGCCCATTGGAGAATACCTGAGCAGGGTGCTAGACCACTCCCCAAGTGCCACTTCTTGTCCAACCTACTACAGAATTGTATTTAAAAGGAAGCACCACCCCTTCTTGCTTCTTCTTGATTATATCTTCCACCCTGTAGGATGTCTACATCTCTCTTTCTTTCCTAGGCCATGTGCTCCTATGTAGTTCACAATTAGCCCCCATGCCACGAGGCTGGGACTCATGCTCTCCTCTTCCTCTTCTCTTTTCTTCTTCTTCTTCTTCTTCTTCTTCTTCTTCTTCTTCTTCTTCTTCTTCTTCTCTCTCTCTCTCTCTCTCTCTCGCTCTCTCTCTCTCTCTCTCTCTCTCTCTCTGTGTCTCTTCACCTAGCTTATCCTCAAAGTACTTACTGCTTTTCTAGTTTTAACCTGTTTACTTTGTAATAATTTGTAATAAAATCCTGAGCAGTTTTAAAATCCCAGCACGTGAATTCCTTCATCTTTCAGTGACTTTCAATATCTATCTTTAATTAGTGATCCTAAAATCCCTTCAGCTACACTTTGCTTATAGAGCACAGTGCTTTCTTTGGTGCAGTCATGTCTGCCACTATTTCCCATGTCAAGTAATCAATTCCAAAGTTCCTCAGAGAGACTTTGAAAGTGCCTTTGTATCTCTTTTTGTGAACACCATATGAGCACCTTACTTGAGTGGGTTCTCTATAAAATAGTCTTTAGGTAAATATATGTCTGACATTTATGAAATAGCCATCTCATCAGAGGTGCACTCTGTGCACTAGAGTTTGAAAGTTGGGCAGTTTAGATTGAGGAAGGATGTCAGGTACCTTATCTTGCCAGCTGATCTTTAGTCTTCCTAAGAAAATTCAAAAGGAATTGATTCAGTTTCCTGGCAGGTTGATGGTATATAGTCCAGGTATAACTGGCGTACAATGAGATGAGCACAAAGATTCTGAAGATCTTCATAGTTTGGTAAGCACCCTTTCCTTCAGAGCCACCCAAACACTAAGCTAGCTCAGCAATGCATGTGTCAACTTCATCACCTATGTGTACATTCCTGGAAAGAATACTGTCAAGGTAAATGAACTTATCCATAGCATTCAAAATGTCTCCATTTACTGTAACTGCTGGTTCCACATAGGTGTGGTGTGGTGCTGATGGAGCATCTTGTTTTCCTGCTGTTGACCCTTAGGCAAAAAATTTGCACAAGTAACAGTATCAACCCACATTTTGTTGTATCTCAGTTTCACAATCATCTGCAAACAAAAAAAATCATGCATTGACATCTTTTTTTAAAAATTTATTTAATTAAGGCAATGGGCCTTAAGAACTGGCCCAAGGATACACAGCTAGGTAATTATTAAGTGTCTGCAGATGAATTTGAACTCAGATCTTCCTGCTCTATCCATTGTACCACCTAGCTTTCCCCATGCATTGACATCTTGAGGCAAAAGTCAGAAAAGAAGAAAGTCAACCAAAGTGTATCCTTATCTTTTGTCAGGAGATAACCATTGACACAGGAGTTACTATCAGTATCAGTGATAGCAAAAGTTCCTAGAGTATAAAGACTTGATTTCAGTTTTCCTTTTACAAACCTGTCCTGGAGGTGGGGGGGGAGGGGAACAGGGGAACAGTTTTAACTACATGCATTTTCTTTCAAAAATGTATTTCCTTATACATTCAACAAATACCAATAAAT
The DNA here is from genome assembly GCF_037893015.1 of Macrotis lagotis. Classification (NCBI taxonomy): domain Eukaryota; kingdom Metazoa; phylum Chordata; class Mammalia; order Peramelemorphia; family Peramelidae; genus Macrotis; species Macrotis lagotis. The sequence continues at coordinate 154,437,173 of NC_133666.1, forward strand.
ATGAACATTTTAATGTTCATTTCATTCTAGAAAGAGCAGAAATAAAGGCTTCTATAGAAAATAATGAATGTCAGTTATGCACCCCTTATTAAGTTTAAAATGTATATGCTAAGTATATATTACATCATAAGTATATTATATATTTATAAATATAAATAAATTATAATATTATAAAATTAAGTATATATGATAAAAAGTATATATTAAGTTTACATTGCCAGCACCACTTAGACTATCTTCAGAAATTCCTTTTGCTTTCATCTATATACTTATAAAATTTCGTAGATGCTTTTTTTTTTGGCATCACTATCTCTACCTCATTATTTTCCTTTAAACTCCTCCCCTCATAATAAATAAATGATTTCTAGAAAACAAATAACTATAGTCAAGAAAAATAAATTCACACCTCATTATTTCTAGTAACTCATTTCATCAACAAGAGTTGGGAAATATGTTTCATCAGTCTTCCAGAGTCTTATTATCAATTGTTATTTCATTCATTGAAGTTATTAAATCTTTCAAAGATGTTTTCCTTTATAATATTATTATTATCACTACAGTACAATTTGCCTTTACGGGTTTACTTGTTTCACGTTGCTTCATTGTGTATCAGTGTTAGTGATGATTTTATTAAGGGAGTAGAAACAGCGACAGTTACTAGAGAAACCCTGAGAAAATGACCCACAGAGTTAATGTGATCAGTCAGAGAAAATTGACCAAGAAGTTCTATTTCCTATCAGGTGATATTTTTATGACTGATATGAGGATTTTTGAGGTTGATAGCTGGGAAATCCATATACTTAGAATTGTTTAGTGACTATAAAATGCTAGTTGTGGCTTAGCTTGCATAAATGTGAATGGGGGGGCGAAGTTCATGAGATAGAGTTTTCTATCTTGTACAACAAATTTTGATTTGGAGAAATGGGGATGATGAAGTTCAGACCTATGAGTGAATCAGACTAGATACAGGACTGGATCTGAGAAAAATTCTCAGAACTGGAACCAAAAGAAATCTCCAGTTGGGTCAGGGAATAGAGCTCAGAGCATTTACTGTCATATACTTCTAGGAAGAGTTAAAAAGAAGAAAAGGATCACTACCTTTTGCTTGCAACTGAGCCAATAAGAACTTAAGGCTTATAGTTGAACTGGGAGCCTTGCTAGTAAGAGCTAAACTCAGAGCAGAATTGAGAGCTGAGGACTCCAGATGGAAGACCTCAGAACCCCTGACATAAACTTCCAGAGAGATGGAAATCCTCCAAAGCCCAGCTAAAGAATCCAAACTAGAAAAGTTCTTTAGATCACAGGCTTGGGGTTTCTGATATAATGAAACAAGAGTAACCATGCTTTCAAGCCTAGTCAAGGGAGATGGCCTGAAAAACCTTTTAAAATTACAGGCTTAGGGTATTTGTTTTTTGCTGATAATACAGTTTCTAGAAGCCCCAAAGAGAATGAGTCCAGATTAAATGGGAGGAAAACAGAGAGACCTGGAAGAGGAATGGCCTGGATCATTAAACATATCCGAAAGTCAAGAATTGTGCATTGTTTTAAGCATATATCTCATACCCCACCAATGTGGTTTTATAATTTTGTACACACTCTCCTATGGATACTATGTACAATGATAGGAGAATGTCTCAAGTTTTTAAATGGAATATTATGTTTTAATCATTCTTGCTTTGTCTCCTATTTAGTGTATGTATTTTATTAAAATTTATTTAACCTGATATGTTAAATGGGAAGCCCAGTAATGGAAGTTTAGAAACTGTAGTATATAAGAGAATATTCCAGGGATATCTTTCTGAAAGTAAGCGTAACAGTGTGGCAATCTTATCTGGGAACCTTCCAGACATTCTTCTGTATGAGTACAGGCTGGGATGAGTGAACCAGCTCAGAGAGCAGGGGGAAAAGATATAATTGCTACATTAATAGCCATAATAAACAAGTCTTCAAAGTTTCTCTCATTCCATCATTTCTTATGTTACAATATTATTCCACTATATTCATATCATATATATCCAGCCAATTGATAAGCAACCATTATTCCACTATATTCATATACCATATATATTCAGTCAATTGATAAGCATCCATTTTTATTCTATTGGCATTTTCATCATGTATATTTAAATTTCATTTAACTCTCTGTTCATGCTTTGAGTACCATCTCTTCTTTTATCAGTCCTATACCACTAAGGACTGAGTATCTTCCTTTGTCTCTTTCCTACTTACTTATAAGAAGCTAGTCTGACTCTGACCACCTATACCCCAACACTAGACAGGCAGCAATTAAATTAGTTCTATCACACACAACATTAATCTGCTGTTTCTAGGTCCTAAAATAGTATTCTGTTGCCAAGTACATAGAAAGGTCATTTTTATTTGGAACAGCTGTTAAAGGAAGGTTATTAGTTTTGTAATATATCCAGTCCTCTGTCACCAAACAATTTCTGCTTCTCTCTCTGAAAAATAGATAACAAATTACCCAACTAAGTTTTTTCATTATAATAACCAAGGTTTGACCTTTAAGGAAAGAACATTTTGAATCTTTTTTAAAGTACATTTGATAAGATCATGAATTAAAATTTAATTTATGATTGAAAAAATATTCCAAACCCTCAGCATCAGGGTCTGTTTGTACACTATAGATGATCCATACCTGTAACCTAGTAAGAGGCAGGTTCTGAGGACATGCAATGAAAAAGACTCATTCTCCTGTTCTTGTATGGGATTTGGTTTATGACTGATTCTAAAATCCAAAATGATTCTAGAACACAGTAGCTCTTCTTTCATATATATATATATATATATATATATATATATATATATATATACACATATATATGTATATATATTGCATGTTTCAAAATGCATGTTTATATTATTAGTAGGAATTTCATTGAGTTAACCAATTTCATATTTCAGAATCAATACCTTTTTTAATGAGCTTTAAGATGTAAACTATTCAATATGTTTGTGAGAAGAATTAGAAACTGGAAATTGGGGGAGGGGCATATACAATAGCCATAGAAATCAGAACCAATTTAGGATAAGAACAGTGTCTTTGTTTCTTTGAAAGATGAGTTAAAAGTGGAAGTGGTGCAGGCCCATATTGATTCTGCAACAGCACTGATGAGAAGTTATGGTCTCTAATCCTAGCTAGGATGGTCCTTGGACAAAAGCCATATAGTACATGATCAGTCAACTTTGCATCAGTATTCACAAGTTACATGCAAAGATATTTCAAGTCACTAGCAACAAGAGAAATTTAAATCAAAACAAAACAAAACAAAGGTTTCATCTTATATGCTGTGGGCTGGCAAAAATGACAAAAATGGTGAAATTCAATGTTGGAGAAGTTGTAGAATAAAAAGGCACACTGACATAATAACTAGTAGAACTGTGAAATGGTGCATCCATTTTGAAAAACAATTTGGAATTATGCAAGCAAAATGGTTAAAAAGTTCATAGCCTTTGTACCAGACTCCGTTATTGGACTTATAACCCAAAGAAGCCAATAGTGTAATGTATAAAAAGTTTGTGACATAATTTCTGGATAATTATTTTATTAATCATTTTACTAGGTAAATAATAAAAGGGGTCACTGACACTCTTGAATGCCAAACTATCCCATGAGGATTTGATGCCCCTTCAACTTGAGGGATATATGAATACCAAACAAGTGACCATATCTTGCCCTGATGACTAGACATTTCTATATTAAGATAGGGTGGGAAATCTCATTTAAAGAATCCCTGGTATGATCCTGGATGTATATCCTCCCTATGTCAGAGTAAAGTAAACCTCCTTTTGTTAACTCTTCAATGATAGGAAATCTCCCAATTTCAGACCTGAATTAATAAGGTACTGGTGTTAGAACTACCACTTTAACATCTGAACACACTTTATACACATTTTTAAGAATAAAATTTCACTTTTGTCTTTTACATCACCTACATTTCCAAATGTATCCTTCCCGTAGCACACCCTTCCCCCACCCGAGGACCTCAAAATTAAAAAATAAAAAGTAGGGAGGGGGGGAGGTCAACAAAAAGTCTGATATATGCAAATCTCATCTTCTCCAAGTTGCCATCTCCTGACATCATCTTATAGGGGAGAAATATTGCCACACCCAACTCTCACCTAGGACCATTACTTCCTTCCTGAAGGAAAGAGGAAAGGATGTCAGTTGTTTCTTATGTCTCTTTTATAGTTCACAGGGAAACCAACTCCTTCAACCACAGTCTATTATCATCAACATCTAGGAGACAGATCAAATCTCAGACTACCCCTATCAGAGGAGTTCCTTTTCTTTCTCTCCATAAAGGGTCAAGCCACATGTCTACTTCTATATCTTTTCCAATGAAAGTACAATCTCATCAAAATGACTCAGAAAATTGTGTAGGGACTCTTTTTTGACTGTTTTTATTACATGAAGACAAGGACCCTGGGAGTCACAGAGGTTAAGTGACTTGTCCAAGTAAAACAAGTTATAAGTAGCAGAGTAAGCATTTTAATCCAGGTCCTCCAACCACAAATTCAGCACCATACTGCTTCTCCCTTTCTACTGTATAGCCTGAATAAATTTCCTGAAAATTGCTGTGAAAAAGTCTTTCTTCCAAATTTAACTAAATAATACATATATCTTCACATTTTGGAGCTTTCTCCTATGGGAAAAATATTTTCATTCAATATTTCATCATTATCATGGCAGGAAGAATGGAATATATCTAAGAGAGTTGTCCTAAAGTCCTTGGAAATCATTCTAAAGCAACAAGACATGAAGTTCACAAATATATATATGCATATACATATAAAATATAAATGGAACAGGATTAAATTTATGACAGAAACTTCATAAATTTGGATAATACTCATATTTGAAGAAAGCATCTCAGTATTTCAGATGAAAACAATTTGGAATCTACAGACTTTAGGGTGGTTTGAGTTCAGGTAGACAGTGATAGTTAACAGATTTTGAGAGAGAGGGTTTCATGTTACTTGTATTTCTCAGGTTCATTAGAGGAATGTCTGTCCCTCATGTTAGACTATAATTAGTTTCTGCTCCCAAGATATTTGCTTATTATTGTACTAGATCTTGCTGAAACTATCTTATTAACTAGTGCATATAATTTTCATTTGTTTTGAGCTTCAATGAGGCCCTCAGAGACCCATGAGCAAAAGAATTTCTAACAAAAACAGAGGAGATAAGGCACCTCCTTTCGTAGCCATAGCAACAAATATGTAACCATATGCTGAGGACTAAAAGTAAATCAGACCAGGCCTGAAGGAAATGAAGCAACTGGTCTAAAAGACATTCATTATCCTGTTACTCTTTTTTTCTGTTTCTTTCTCCTTTGTTTTTCATGGAAGGCATTGTTTTTAAGAAATACTGTGTGAATTGGTGCACAACAATCTGATGATTTGTTCTCTTTACTTAATGAGTTACTAAAAGTAAAAGGGATAGCAGTAAAGAAGGAAGGAAGGTACTTCCTGTGGACCAGGAACTAGGGAAATGTGAGTTAAATACCTCCCCATCCTCACACACCCTCCCCCATAAAGCCCTTCAGGACTGTTGCAAGCAAGGAAGATATGATGTAGACCTGAGTTAGGTTAACTTGGCTGCCAAGTGGATTGATCTAGGACCCAGCTGTGATCCCTTTGGGAAAGAAGAGGATAAAAGTAATTTTTGAGACTTCATGGGTAATTCATGAGACACCAGGGAATTGCCTTGTTGATGGAGGTGGATTAGTTTTTTAAACCTTCTTGTGGGAAGTTTTGATTTGTTTTTATCCTCCAGATTGCTTTTAACCTGCTTTGATAATTACTTTTACCTGAGGATATTTGAAATAAGATTCTAGAAAAAGGACTACTTTTTTAAACCCTCTGATACTTAACAAAGCATTGTACCAGTTACTGAATAGCTCTGATAAATATAGGAAGCCTAATGAAAATCTGATAATGTGAATGATTTGGGGAATCCTTTTTAATTCATAAGTTTTAACTCACATACTAGACTGTGTGATTCCACGGGAGAAATAATTGTGTGTTTCCCCACACACACAGTATGATATCATATGACAGGGCATCAACAAATATTTGTTCAAAAAACAAAGGAATAACCTCATTTCATTATGCATGTAAATGTACGTTCAATATCCTAGAAATCTATTGATTAACACCAGAACATTATTGCCCTATGGACTTTAGTAACTGCATATTATAATCACAATTATGCTTTGTATAGTGTCCATGGATGTGCTCTCTTGTTCTCTCACTTTTTTCCTCATCCTATGTATTTTATCATATTCATTCTGAGAATAAAGGCTTTACCACACTTTCATAAGGTTCTGTTACCACCCCCCACTCCCAAATGGTTAAAGAACTTCTGGTACAAAGGAACATAGATTTAGAACCAGAAATGTCTTAAAAATGCCATCTACTTATTGTACAGATAAGAAAATTGAGCCCCAAAGTTGTTAAGTGACTAGACCAAATAATTCACATTATCAGATTTTTCTCTTCTTTTTTCATTTTTTTATACTTTAGGCAATGGGGTTAAGTGACTTGCCCAAGGTCACACAGCTAGGCAATTATTAAGTGTCTGAGGTCACATTTGAGCACAGGTACTCCTGAATCCAGGGCTGGTGCTCTATCCACTGCTCCACCTAGTGGCCCACATTATCAGATTTTCATTAGGCTTCCTATATCAAGGCTGTACAAGTACAGTTATCTGGTACAATGCATTGCTGAGAATCAGAGTTTAAAAAATTATTTACGGATTTATCTCATTCATAAGGGCTTAGGGGCTCTTTGAATTCAATGAGAATCACATATTCCTTTAGTTCAGTTTTCCTAAAGTCTCTTCAATTTTATTCTATCTAAACTTTTCTCAACCTCAGTTTATCTATGAGTCAAAGATAATAAGAGCACCTACTTCACAAGGTTGTTGTGAAAATAGATACCCAAAGTCTCATTCTGTGCTGTTTGACTTTTTCTCCATATCACCTTGAAAAAAATTAGTTATGAAATTAGGCAAAAAGTTAGTATTTTTTTGTATTTTCAATTATAGGAGGGCCAATAGCTTATTTTGTGAATTTTTCTTCCAACCACCTGCTCTTTGGTTATTTTATTGTTTATTTGAACCAGGGGGAGATTAGGAAAGCAAAGAAGAGGAGAGGAAACCACAGATTTGCCCTTTCTTTAAGTTGTTAAGTCACTCTGGTTAAAAAAAAAGGTTAGTGGGAGGGAGGGAGGAGTGTAAACTTTAGCTCTTCAACAAGATTAAAATACAATTTTAAAATTACTTGTGGATTTATCTCATTCATAAATAATTTTTAAATATTATTTTAGTCCATCTCTACCAAGAATTTGGAAGTCCATGATTTAGATCCCAACCTGAGACTAGCCAGGGGAAGAATGAAGTTAAGCTTTAGTTTCCTCATCTGTAAACATATATATATATATATATATATATATATATATATATATTTAATATTCATAATATCTACCTTCAGAGTAGCTTAAGAATAAAATGAAATTATAATGATTATGTTTGTCCTTTGTTCTTAAAGAAGACCATGACATCAGGGAGGTGATGCCATAACAAGCACATAAATTGCATTAGAGTGAGGGGCTCACTTTCTCCTCCAGAACCATCTAGGGTCAGTGGCCAGATATGAATCAGGACAACTGGGGATGATCCTGGGATGTGAGGAAATCAAGATTAAGTTACTTGCCCAAGTCACACAGTTAATAAATGTCAAGTATCTGAGGCCAGATTCAAACTTACTTCCTTCTGACTCTAAAGCCAGTGTTCAATCCACTGCACCACCAGTCTGCCCCTAAAATGAAATTATGTAACTATCTTGATTGTAAAACTTTGAAACACCACATAAATGTCAGTTATTTTATTACTGTTTTTATGAATTTTACATCAAGACAAATTTCAAAATGGCATACCTTTAGAAAGCACTTTTTAAAAAAATAGTGCTGAATAGGTTAAAAAATATTATTCTAAATGGTTATAGATGGGGGAACCATTAACTTTGAGTGAAAAAAAAAAGCTATCCAGTTTATGTAGAATGTACTAGATTTTTTCATAATGTCCAATCTTACTTATAAAGATATTTTTGAATCAATAGACAATATATTTTGATTTGCCATTTTAGTGAAAGTTTCATTTACTAAAGATTTAGTAAACCCACAGGTGGGTCATATAAAATTGCCTTGCAGGCCTAATGTGATCAGTGGGTCACATTTTGGACAGCCCTAGGATATAGGATGGAAACTAAGATGATGAACATAAGGTAGTGCATCATTTGTAATCTGTTTTTTTATAGTTGTGTGTGTGTATATATTTACATATGTGATATATGAATATGTATGTATAATTTGTTCTATTTCCCAAATTAGACTAACATAAGCTCAGATATAAGGGCCATGACTTATATTTTTGGTATTATATCATCCTAGTACCTCTCCCATAGAAAGTATTCAATAACAATTCATTGCTTGACTGAAGAAAGGAAAAGCACTGTGCCAAGTGCTTTTGAATAAACATATAATTTGAATTTCACAAAACCTCTTCAAAGTAGATGCTATGTTTATCCCATTTTACAGTTGAGGAAACAGAGACAAATTTAACTGAGATTAATTTACCCCCAGGATTAAACAGCTAATAAGTGTCTGAGGTCATATTTGAAGTAGAGTCTTCCTAATACCAGATTCATTCTACCCATCCATTGCACCACTAGTTGCCTCTAATGTTGATAGTGTCACATTGTAGGAAGCAATTTCCCATGTAGCTTTAAATCGCTGATTTTATAAGCTGAGTCTGAGGGGCAAAGAAATAATGCGATTTTCCCATTTCCTATTAGTAGCCAAATGTGTACTAGCATTCAGATCTTCGCATGTTCAGGTCCGTGTTCTTTATTGTCTTTTATATCAGCACATGTATGATATCAATCCCTCCAAGAGTTCAAATCTTACCTCAGTTACTTGCTTAGTTGTATGACCCTAGGTAAGTCACTTAACTTATTTAGGCCTCAATTTCCTCATTGATTGCAATAATACCATCTACTTCACAGAGTTGTGAACATTAAATGAAATATGCAAAATGCTTTGTACACTTTAAAGCACTATATACAGGTCATCATCATCGCCATCATTTCTGATGTAAACTATATTTTTCAAATTTAAATGATGGGTTCTTGATCATCTCATAAGCAAGTATTTTTCATTGCTATTAGTTTCTTGACTCAATGAGCCATCACCCTCTGCCCTTCTATTTTGCATTCACTTCCCTCTTTTTCCCTGAGAGAATATTTGAAAATAAGTACACACATGCACCAGCACCTGATAAGTAAAACCCCAAGGAACATCATGAGCTTTCCTTCTGACAATTCACTAAAGTTTTCTTATTCAGTGGAGACACCATCATTCCCATTCTGATTAAGTATGTGACATTAACTGTCTTCCCCTGTTCCCCAGTTAATAATGAGATCGGGATTCTAAAGGATGAGGGATTAGACTGTCTCACACCACATGATCTGATCTCACCAAGGAGGAAGTAAAAAGAAATAACTATCAGTTTCAGATGCCCTTAAAGGAAGAAGTAAAGGCTTAGATGAATCTCTGTATGTGAATTCATGCATGTGTGCATGTATGTATATACATGAATACCAAAATATAACATAAGAGTGTTCAAACTTTTCTATTAAATTCTTTTTTCTGACTATGGTATTCTGTATTAATCCTAAATTTGGTTGACTCCCGCAGGGGGCAAAGATTGTTACTGTCACTAAAATGTAAAGGACAATAATGAATCATAAATTCATTTAAAATTACTTTCTTTTTTACAATTTTACAATTTAAGTTTAAAATCCCATGATATAGGAATTAAAAGTATATAAAACATGACTGATTACACAATAAGGAACTGAAGGAAGTATTTTTTTTTAGGTTTTTTTGCAAGGCAACAGGGTTAAGTGGCTTGCCCAAGGCCACACAGCTAGGTAATTATTAAGTGTCTGAGGTCCGATTTGAACCCAGGTACTCCTGACTCCAGGGCCAGTGTTCTATTCACTGTGCCACCTAGCTGCCCCATGAAGGAAGTATTATAAAGATAGTTTGAACTCAAGAAAATATTTGACAGCATTTCCTGACTCCATCAATCTTATATTTAAAACCCCTTTGCCTTATAAAGCACATGTTGAGGCTAAGCCAAGAAGAAAAACAAGGGACTGGTTATGGTTGTGACAACTGAAATATCCTCAGGAACACATCTTAGCTCCCACTACATTCCACTCCTTAATGACATGATCCCAAAAATATTTCTGGAAAGCCATTTCACTAGTAAAAAAAATAGCAGGGGTGGCTAAGTGGCACAGTGGATAGAGCACCGGCCCTGGAGTCAGGAGTACCTGGGTTCAAATCGGACCTCAGACACTTAATAATTACCTAGCTGTGTGGCCTTGGGCAAGCCACTTAACTCCATTTGCCTTGCAAAAACCTAAAAAAAAAAAAATAGCCGGTAATCATAAAAAGAAAAATGTAAAACCATGTGAACAATATTTTTTAAAGAGTGGAGAAATAAAAATGTCCTAGAATAAACCCATCTCTTTATTCAAGATATTTACTGGGGCAGCTAGGTGGTGCAGTGGACAGAGCACTGGCCCTGGAGTCAGAAGGACCTAAGTTCAAATTTGAACTCAGACACTTAATTGCCTTGCTGGGTGATCTTGTGCAAGTCACTTAACTCCATTGACACTTAAATAAAAAAATTTTAAAAAGAAATTATCAAAAAAATTTTACTAAGAACATGTCTTCTTATTCTTTGAGAGATAAATGAAGACTCTGCTTTACCTTCATTTAGTACTTAAAATCACCAATAAATAAGCCAAAGGGGCTCCTTTGCTCCAAATAACTTCTTGATCACCACACTCATTAAAATACAATTTCCTCATATCATTAAAAAGTAAGGTAAAGTACAACTAGGAGGTACAGTGGTACTGACCCTAGAGTTAGGAAGACCTGAGTTCAAATGCAGCCTCAGACAATTTCCTAGCTGTGTGACCCTGGACAAGTCACTTAAACCTAATTGCCTTAAAAAAAACCCAAAGCTTTTCCCCAATAATTCCACCATTAAATACCTCAAAGATTTTCTGAGAAAAAAATACATGAACCATCCTATGTAAAAGGAAATCTGCCTATAAAGTATGACCAGGACCATTTCTCAGGGATTTGCATGGATTCTTCTGAGGGACAAAAACTTTGATGCCTTAGTGACCCATGAAGAGGATGAAATAAGGAAAGGTTAGAGAAGATCACTGAGAAAGATTATAATCCCATTTTAGTATGGCAAGGCTTTTTGAAGGACAAGTTCAAAAAATCACTGGATCGGAGGGTCATCTCCATTCTTGGGATGTTTGGCAATACTTCAGTTAAGATAGGACAGTCAACATCCATAATGCAGGATGTGTATTATGTGTATTATAATTAAAATCAATGAGGATCAATATACAAAGAGAGGCAAAAAAAACAATCCCTGCCCTGAAGGAGTTCACAATCCCTTCCCTGAATTCTTCCCTGCCATGAGACCTGATTGCCTCTAGCTTCTCTCACAAAGCTTGGATTGGGGCAAGAAATGTCCCAGTCATGTAGTTAGTGCCCCTCAAGACTTGGTGAATGCCTCACAAGTTTCCATGTTCTGTTGATGTATTGATGACATACCGACCAAACAGATGCATGTACAGATTGAAACAGGGCAAGGGAGTGGAGAGATCAGCCCAGAGAAGCTATCTTTTGTTTGAGCAACATAAACAACCACCTTTACTCAATGTCTCATTTAGTGCCTCTTTTCATTACAATATCAAACCTCAACCACTAGGATTAGAACCATGCCTATACAAGGGAGACAATATGAAAATACCTATGTACAAACAAAATATATACTGAATAAATTGGAAATCATCACTGAGGGAAGGCACTAAAATTAAAGAGAACTAGGAAAGGTTTCCTGATGAAGGTACATCTTTAACTGAAACTTTAAAGAACCCAACAAGCTAGGAGAAAGAAATGAAGATAGAAAGCATTTCAGGCATAAGACAGAGTGGGGAGATGGAGTCTCTTGTTCAAAGAACATTAAGAAGGCTAATCAGTATCATAAATATGTAAAATACAAATGTACGTGTATAAATTTTACCAAACTCTTCTCCACTGAGAGGAGGAAGGTGGGTAGGGAGAGTGGTAGAAAAATGTGTAACAACATAAATATGCAAGTAGATGGATGCTGAAAAACTTCTATAACATGTAACTGGAAAAATAAAATATCAATTAAAAAAAGAAATCTAGTCAATGTCTCTGGATTGGTCAAGTATGTAGGGAAGTGTAAGGTGTAAGAAGACTGAAAGAATAGGAAGGGTCCAATAATGATTATAAGTCTTAAAAATCAAAAATTTTATATTTGAGTTTAGAGGCAATAGGAAGTTTGAATAAAATTGGTATTTAGCAAATAAGGGAGTAACATGATTAGTCTTGCACTATAGAAAAATCTCTTCTATAGCTGAGTAGAGAAAAGACCCAACTAAGGAGAGATTTGTGAGAGGGAAACCATCCAGGTTCAGATATTAAGTGATGATGGTCTGAACCAAGATAATTATAGTGTCAGAGGAAAAAAAGATGATACCATGGCATATCAACAGATTGAATTTGATTGAGAAGAGAGACAAGGAAGGTAGAGAGACAGAGAGACAGAGACAGATAGATAAAGACAGACTGATAGGAGCTGCAAGGAGGTGCGGTGAATAGAGCACTGGCCCTAGAGATAGGAGGACCTGAGTTCAAATCCAACCTCAGAAACTTAATAATCACCTGTGTGAGCTTGGGCAAGTCACAACCCCATTTCCTTAAATAAATAAAAAAAAAAATTTAAAAAGACAGACTGAGACAGAACAGAGAGAGAAAGATAGAGCCAGAAAGACAGGGACAGAGACAGAGAGAAACAGACAGAGAGGGATGTTATAAGTCTGGGTGTCTGTTAGGATGATGGTATGCTAGACAATAATAAAGAAGTTTGAAAGAGGGACTGGTTTGGAGGAGAGATAATAAGTTCAGCTTTGAATATTTGAGTTTTTTGTGTCTAGCATATATTTAGTTTGAGATATTCAATAGAATCCATGGAAGTTGATGAGAGTAAAATAGGAGAGAGAGAGAGAGAGAGAGAGAGAGAGAGAGAGAGAGAGAGAGAGAGAGAGAGAGAGAGAGAAACAGGGACCAAAATAGAGCTTTAGTGGACAACTGTGGTTATATGTTCATCTTTAATTTTTAAAAAGGACCAATGACATCATATGAGTGATGTCCTAATGCTAGGGTGAGTTGGATTTAAGTGAGGCACAGTGGCACAAAATTGTCACAAAGTTATATTGGAAATATAAAAAATCATATCATCTTCACTAAAAGTTGTCCATTATTTGACTTCAAACTGACAAGATAAGACTTAGCCCAAGTACGTAAGCAGGTTGGGAAATGATTAGGTTTGGAGAGACCTAGTCATCCTCCCTAAGCATAAAATATTCCCTTGAGGTGTTATCTGGATCCCTAGTTCCTGGGATCCTCAAAATACCAACCAAAGCAGATCACATGACTTGGCACAGAGTCTTCTTTGTTTGAAGACTGATTTAAGGTGGAAGGAACAGGGACTGTTCTTTGGAGTCTTCCCAGTGGTGTGGACTCAAAGCCCAAGAATTTTCTCTATGAGACTCTGGAGGACTCTTTCTGGAACTCTGCAGCCATGTGGTCCAGATGTTGCTGATTACTCACAAGTGAGGACTGTTTGGGGTAAGATAATTTTATTGTGATTTGTGATCTTATTTTAATTTGTGATTTGTAATAATCTTAAGAATTTTATTGTGACTTGTGATTTTACAGAGACATCATTTCATAGAGACTTTTGATTTACTGAGATTTATGATTTTATTCACTTATCAAACTTAATAACTTTCATAATCTGAGACTCGTGGTCATTTCTTCTCTGAGTCTCACTCACTCCTCCAGAGTTCCAAGACACAGGATGCAATGGATGACCTGGTATCTTCAATGTCTGACCAAACTCCAAGTATTCAATAGAGCCTTTTTCAACTGCCTTTGTGGTCATGGGCAGAAATTGTTCTCCTCTGCTCATTCCACCTGAGGGAGTCTTCACCTGCTTGGAGTAATAATTCCCCTAACTCACTCTTACCCTCTGTTGGTTACTCTCAGTTTGGTTTAGCCTCTCTGCCAAGATAATTTTATAGAGTGTGATCACTGCACACACCATATCTTCCTGGAGTCACAGGTAAGAGTTGGCAGTCAGGTGTACAGCAAAGGTGGATGACCAGCCCTAAAAAGGGCAAGCCATCAGAGATGTCATTCCTCCCTGATCACAAGATCCAACAAAGAAAATTGATAAATCAGACTGGGAGAAGGAGGACCAGGATAGAGTAAGGTCAAAAACTCCTAAGGAGAAGAGAGTATAAAGAGGATGATTGGTAGTGCCAAAGACTCCAGAGAGTTCATGAAAGATAAGAATTTAAAAGTTGATAAATTTGACATTTAAGAGATTATTGACAATTTTGAAAAGAGCAGTTTCAGTTTAATAATAAGGTTGAGGGGCAGCTAGGTGGCGCAGTGGATAAAGCACCGGCCCTGGAGTCAGGAGTACCTGGGTTCAAATCTGGTCTCAGACACTTAATAATTACCTAGCTGTGTGGTCTTGGGCAAGCCACTTAACCCCATTTGCCTTGCAAAAACCTAAAAAAAAATAATAAGGTTGAAGTCAAACTCCAAAGCTAAGAAAAGAGTGAGAGGTAACGAACTGCAAATATCGATTGCTTTCTCAAGGAGTTTAGCCAAAAAAGGAGGAGAGGTATGATGAATGAAGGAAGTGACATGTTTGGGGTTTTTTTTTTTTTGAGAATTGGGTAGACATGTCTGTAATGGAATGGAAGCAGTCAGTGGACAGGTAGAGATTGAAGATAAGTGAGAAAGTAAGGATGATAAAGGGAACAATTTGCTGGAGAAGGAGGGATGGAATAAATAACTTGTGCATGTGGAGGGGTTTGCCTTGGCAAGAACAGCTGTGTGGATAAAAGAGAAAGTTGCAACAGGCAATTAAGTGATGTGAGATGAGAAGGAAGAGCTGAGGGGGCTCTCACAAGTAGCCCCAATTTTTTTAGCAAACTATAGGGTAAGGTTCTTAGCTTAGAGGGTGAGAAGAGGGAGACTAGAGGAGTTTGGAAAAGTAGAATTATGAAATCAATTAGGGAAATATAAGAGGATTGCCCTCTGTGGTGAGAATCCAATTTGAGATTATATAATATAAATTTGTAGTGGAACAATCATCTTGGCTTTGTGATTTTCTTCAACATTATCAGCATCATGAATTATAGCAATACAAAGCTGGGACTTGGGGCAAGAGTTTTGATAGTATAAGGAGTTAAGTGGCTTGAGAGAAGAGGATAATATAGTATTGTTTCTCCAAGGCGTCAAGATAGGAAGAGAGGAGAGGGTAGTAAGCATAGGGTTGATGATCTGGAAAAAGAACTGAGGGGTGAAGGAATTGGAGATCATGGTGAGGCTAAAGAAAGGGATTAGGGACTGCAAAGCAGATGAAAAGGTGAAATGACAGAAGACTGTGACTAGGTAAAAGAATTTTAGTGTTCATGAACCTGAAAGTACATCACTTGTGAGTAATGGAAAGATTGAAGGCTATAAGTATCTATTTCATTATTCCATACTAGCTGCTTAAGGTGATAATGAATATAGAAAACCTGGTGATTACAGTGGCACTGGAACCAATCCTGAACCTTCTTACAATGAAGGTAAACTGTATATCCTGATCAGCAGCAAGGGAGGTATGTAAGGACTTGATAGTGGCTGTAGCAGTAACAAACTTACTGCAATCCCATACCCTGAATAGATATCCTCTTGCCCTCAGATGAAGAGAGTCAATAGAATTAATTTTCCTTTCAAAAAGAGTTCAAGAACCTTATGGAATCTGATCCCACTGATTCTTCAAAATTGAATATTCTGATTGGTTGGAAGAGCATAGTTGAGAAGACATTGTTGGCTACATTATCTTCTGTGAAGATCTTATAGTCCTGAACCCATACCAACATAGCAAGAGATTGATGATGTTACAAACCACCAATTTCTGTTGTGCTTGTGAGAGTATCTAGCTTGATTATTTAGTTTTGCAGAGAGAGACTATAAGTTCTCTGGTAGTTCAGTTGGTTCAATTCTGATTTAATGGCACCAATATGTCCTACAAATAACTGCATGTGGCAGGAGGCGTTAGTATTTCTTTCCCATTAATTCTGACTCCAAAGTAGAGAGCTTTCCATTGTTTAATTTTGTTTTTCTCTTGGATTCAGAACACTTGGGCAAACCCAAAGCCATCACACAGGTGCCAATAAAAATGCAAATCTCATCTACTCCATCCTTCAAGTCTCTCTTAAAAACAGCCATGCAAATCTCAGGCCGTATAACTGGGAAGACATTTTAGAACACCTGAGGAAATTAGAACTGCAAGTGGTAGTGGACATTGGGTGAACTATACTGATTACCTCTTGTGACTCAATTCTGGAGCTAGTTCAGTTCTCTTTCTTTGCAAATATGTAACTACTTAAATTTCTGCCTCATGAAAAAACCATTTCATTGTTTGAACCAAGCGCTAGGGGACTGAAAAGTGGACTATCTCTACCTACTGCTAAGACCAAGGATATATACTAACCAGAAACCCAGTCAGATCTAAAATTTAATGCAAGGAGTTTTCTCACAATTATAAATCTCAAGCAACTCAGATGTCTTATCTGAAAACTGGTCCCTACTATTGTTTCCATATTTCTTTGATTGAATAGACACTTAAAGGGAGTGGGGCACCCCTTTTTTTTTACTTTCAGGGTATTGAACCTGTTCACTCTTCCCCTCACAATTTTTTCCTCCAATTGGAAATCAGATTACCCATTTTTGTATACTCTAATTTTCTATTATTTATTGCGTCTTATTTGACTGTTCTCATTGTACAAAAACTTATCTTCCTTTGTATTTGTCCATTGCCAAAGCAGAGGAAAGTGACTAATTCTGATTTCTTAGGCAATTGGTGTGCAACAAAATAAAACAATATGTTCAGATGTTCAAACCTTTGTTTCCTTAGTCATTTCATCTTTCACCTGCCACACACACTCATCTCTCAAGGTATCCCCAGTACAAGTCCAATTACTACTGCTGAAGTCTGATTGCATATTCCTTCCTCAAGGAGGCAGTACTGTTGATAAATCAAGCAAAATAATCCTGTTCATGAGCTGGGACCACTTAGGCAGAAGTTCATTGGGTTTGTGGGAAAGTCTCAGCCTCTGTACAATGTCACAGTTTATTCAGCAAAGGTATTGATTCCTCAAGCAAATTAGAACTGAGATACATCATTTCCATTATCAATAGAAGTTTCTTGCATTCAACCTAATTTATTTAAGGACATATTTTGCATTATCTAACTCATAGTGAGTAATTCTGGACAAAAAAAATCATCATGTGACTCTATATAATACTTTCAGTAGTAATTATTTCTTGAACATTGTTTTTGGTTCTAGATGTTCCAATAGTCACCCATTGGTGTCTACCAAAGGCTCCTTCAAGCTTGGTCTTTATGGACAAACCTTCAAGAATTAGACCACATAAGATAATAAGGACCTAGGGGACCTATTGATCTAGCGTTATTGGATAGTCCACTTTTTAAACCTTTCAACATTGTTGCCTGTTTTGGTCATCTGGTAAAATAGGAAGACTTACAGTAAGTAACCCAATAAGTAGAAGTCATTAAAATACCCAGATGTGGAGTTTGCATTCTCCAATACTGAAAGAACCTAATAAGCCTTTGAGTTTCTTTCTTAAATTGTAAAGTCTAGCTTGTTGAATTCTTCTTAACTAATAGATCCCTAAAAAGTTATCTGAATCAGCAGGATCATGAACTTTCTTTAGATTAATCTCTTACTTCTTCTTTCTCATATGAACCACACACTAGAGCTGCTCAAATCTCCTGTTCAAATGCTACCAACTGATTTGCACAAGTTTCTTTTGTGGTTTGTAATGAAGACCCATTTTTATGGTCTGATGCCTTTAGAGGCTATAAAAATCTATGACCTAATAACAGATACATTATGCTCAATACACCTGAACCAGGTATATAATAAAAATTGAGGTGTTGTGGGGAAGTAACATAAATCAAGTCCATCAAATCATTTATTTTAAAATTTTAATGTTCTCCTTTCTTATCTTCCATCTTGGAACTGTGTATTAATGGAATTCATCACTATGGGTCTAATTCCTGCACAATTCCCCTTTACTTATTTCAGAAAGGATAAAGGGTAAACCCGTTTGTGACCCCCACTTGATTCAAAGGATTTTGTAAGAGCAAATCAACCAAAACATCTAGATAATACAATGGTTAGACCAGTGGACCTAGAT